>NC_045605.1:22101092-22401092 GCF_009762305.2 Zalophus californianus
TTCTATAGAGGGGGTACTTTTATGGGTGACTGTTCACAATCTTTCGGGATACTGCCATGAAGACATAAAAAGTCTGTTGCCTCTTTGTGACTCCAGGCCATGGCTCGGAGAAATTGGGCTGTGTGCGGCCTGTGGGGGGCTCGAGGGAGGGGGTTTTTGTGGGTTGGGGTCCTGCAAGCCCACTCTGAGATAGAGATCTGAGGACGTTTAGTGAGGAACCCTCTCCGAACCAGCCCCTGATGGGAGCAAAGGAGGCAAGATTGGCCAGAGGGGCCATCTGAGCGGTGATGGCAGCACCATGAAGGTCTCAGCAGATCCTGCGGGAGCTGGGGCTCTGGGATGGCTCTTCGGGTGGTCCTCTTCTGGGACACTGGGCAGGCCTTATACTCTTGGGGGCCAGTCATTGGAAGGGGGCTCCCTCCCTTTAGCCACAGGTGATCCCCATAGAGGGACTCAGCAGAGCAGCCATCTCTGACATTCTGGCAGCTAGGGAATGAGTCCTCCTGCCCTCTTGTCTAGAAGTGGGAAGAGGCATCAGGCTGGTCCATCATGGTGTCCACTGCAGGGGTGGTACTTATAGGAGGTGGGGGCATGGCTTCTCTGAGTGTCCCTTTTTCCCATCACTATTGAGATGGGGGTAAGGGGTGGTTTTGGCACCAGAGTGCTCTGTATCAGAACACAACCCCTCAGGAGAAGAGCTTGGGTAGTTGGCACAGAGGAGATGATGCTCCCTCTTGTGTGCTCTGCTTCACCAGGGCAGGGAGGGACTTCCCATCTGACTGATTACCCCCACAGCCAGTGTTTGCTAGTGTTCGGGGCCACCCAACCCTTGCGTCTCCAGCCCCAGGGGAGCAACGCGTGTGGGGAAAGAGCACAGTCTTTGCTGTCACACGGAGCCGGGAACTGTGTGACAGGGTGACCTTGGACAAGTTTCTAAACCTTCCCGAGCTCCAGCTTCCTCATCTGTAAAGTGGAGCTAAATGGGCCTCGCATAGTGCAGGACTGAAGGACAAAATGTTCGAACAGAGCTGGACATAGCAGGTGCTCATACTGGTAACCGTGAGCCAGTTCTGCAAGAAGGTGAATGGTGCCGAGAAGGCCCACAGCTTTCTCTCCTGTTAAATGGGTTGTTCCCATGAGTCAAGGCAGAGGGTCAAGAAAGCTCAATCAAATATATGATTTGCAAACATTTTCTCCCATTCTGTAGTTTGCCTTCTCATTTTGTTGATGGTTTCCTTCGTTATGTAGTCCCACTTAATGTGTTTTGGCTTTTGTTACTTGTGTTTTGGTGTCATACCCAGGAAACTGCTGTCAAGACAATGGTAAGGAGCTTTTCCCCTGTGTTTTCTTCTAGGAGTTTTAGGGCTTCAAGTCTTGTGTTTAAGTATTTAATCCATTTTGAGTTCATTTCCGTGAGTGGTATAAATGAGGGTCCAATTTCATTTTTCTGCCCGTGTTTATCCAGTTTTCCCAGCATCACTTATTGAAGAACTATCCTTTCCCGATTGAGTTTCCTTGGCTCCCTTGTAAAGTATCAGTTGACTGTATATGCACGGGTTTATTTCTGGGCTCTCTATTCTGTTCCATGATCTAGGTATGTATTTTTATACCAGGACCATACTGTTTTGATCACTACAGCTTTGGAGTATAGTTTGAAATTAGGAAGTATGATGTTTCTGGCTATCTTCTTTCTCAGGATTACTCTAGCTATCCAGGGTCTTTTGTGGTTCCGTGTAAATATTAGGATTTCCTTCTTTCTCATGCTGAGTAATATTCCACTGTATACAGGTCACATTTTCTTTATCCTATCATCCTTTGGCAGACATTTAGGTTGTTTCCATGTCTTGGTTGTTGTGAGTAATGCTGCAATGAACCCGAGAGTACAGATGTCTCTATGAGATCCTGGTTGAAATTCCTTTGCATGGTGCTTCACCCAGAAGTGCAATTGCTGGATTGTATAGTAGCTCTATTTTTAATTTTTTGAGGAACCTCCATGCTGTTTTCGAGAGTGGTTGCATTCCCACTGCATTCCAGTTTGCATTCCCACCAACAGTGCGCGAGGGTTCTTTTCTCCACACCCTTGTCAACACTTGTTATCTCTTGTCTTTTGGATGACAGCCATTCTAATTGGTGTGAGGGGATATCTCATGGTGGTTTTGGTTCGCATTTCCCTGATGATCAGTGATGTTGAGCACCTTTTCCCATGCCCGTTGGCCATCTGTATGCTTGTTTAAGTAAGCTCCACACCCAGCGTGGAGCCCAGCACGGAGCTTGAACTCATGACCCTGAACTGAGACCAAGAGTTGGTCCCTTAACCAAATGACCCACCCAGGCGCCTCTGTATGTCTTCTTTAGAAAGCTGTCTATTCAGGTTCTCTGCCCATTAAATTTTTTTTTCTATTGCGTTGTATGAATTCTTCATATGTTTTAGATACAGAGAAAGAAGATTATATATATATATATATATATATATATATATATATATATAGTGGAATATTATTCAGCCATGAGAAAGAAGGAAATCCTGCCATTTTCGACAGGATGAAACTTGGATGAAACTGGAGGGTAATTATGCTAAAGTGAAAAAAGTCAGACAGAGAAAGACAAATCCTGTATGGTATCACTTATCTGTGGAATCTAAAAAAAGCCAAACTCAGAGAAAGAGGTAGTAGAGTGATTGTTACCAGGGGCCTGAGGTGGGAGAAATGGGGAGATACTGGTCAAAGGGGACAAACTTCCAGTTATTAACAGCTTCTGGGGATCTCATGTACAGCATGGTGATTATAACTAATAATACTGTATTCTATATTTGAATGGTGCTAAGAGAGAAGATCTTACATATTCTTCCCACAAAAAAGAAATGGCAGGGCGCCTGGGTGGCTCAGTCGGTAAGCGTCTGCCTTCAGCTCAGGTCATGATCCCAGGATCCTGGGATCGAGCCCCACATTGGGCTCCTTGCTTGGCAGGAGGCCTGTTTCTCCCTCTCCCACTCCCTCTGCTTATATTCCCTCTCTCGCGGTCTCTCTCTCTGTAAAATAAATAAATAAGTCTTTTAAAAAAAAAATCTTAAAAAAAAAAAAGAAAAGAAATGGCCATTATGTACGTGATCAGTTGGAGGTGTTCGCTAACGCAGTGGTAATAATCATTTCCTAATATACTAAATGCATCAGATCATACATTGTATATCTTAAACTTATACAATGTTTATATAATGTCTATTATACCTCAATAAAGCTGGGGGAAAAAAAAAGCTCAAGTCAGATGCTAATATGTAATGTGGGAGAAACAACACAGAAAGAGCCCCAGTGTCTCCTGCTGACAGTGGCCTTGAATGACCTTATCAGATCTGCCCAGAAGGCCATGTGGGGCAGGTAATTTGTGACACGGTACAAGACCGGGGGGGGGGGAGGGGCGCGGGGGCTGGCCTGGAATGAAGAAGGATGCTCCTCAGAGTTTCCTCATCTTTTCACTAACGTCCCACTTAACAAGAGAAATGATTACGAACCTCCTGGGTGTCAGCCACTGAGCTAGGTTCTCTCCCCAGAGTTAGCCCTTTGTGTAGTTACCCTCACATCCCTAGAAGGTGGGGGGAGGGGCTGCTCTCTCTTCCCAGAATGCCTGTCCCCTTCTTTTCTGACTTGTGGACACCTATGTGACCTTTAGGTTTTGCGGAAATGCCTCCTCTGGACTCCACTGGACTATGACTGTGCGTCCGCAGGGCCGGGACCAGTCTTGTCTTTGTGTGTCCCGGGGCCCAGCATGGTGCTTCAGCCGGTGGTGTGGGGTTGAGCTGGGTGGGAGCCTCCCCTTCAGTCCTGCTGCATGGGATCCGTGGCTGGCTGGGTGGAGGAGCCGAGCTGAGGTGACTTCCTGAGGGGAGCGGCCCTGAAATATTCCTCCTTGTTCCTCCTGTCTCAGCTGAGAGCTTGCACAGAGCTGGTGCTCAAGAGATGAGTGCCGAATACATGAGAGAAGAGTAAGAGATGCCCAGTGAAGGGGGTACGGGCAGGAAAAACTATGGGAATGCTTTGAGAGGGGGCAGATATAGAAAACGCTAATAACCACTATGATGTATTGAGTACCTACTATGTTCCAGAAGGTCCCATGTGGTCCTACTGGCACTCCATGTTGGACTCACGGGCCACTTTGGGGAGATACTGCGATTTGGGACTCATAAGGACATTGCTTGTTTGGAGATGGCTACAGGCATTTGAATCACTGAGTTTGGGACCCAGGGCAGCCGGTATCCCTTGGCTCAGCTGACCTCGGACAAGTCTCTTACCCTCTGTGTTCCCCACTACCCACCTCCAATCACCCCTTTCTCTAGGCTAGCGACACTTGGATCCTTAATCACCTCCCTTCTTTGTGCTGTCCCTCCTCCCAGGCTCCCCTTCCCCTTTGATCAGCAATTGACTCACCATGGAAAGGCTTCTATGCACGGCGGCTGCTCTATAAAAAGAGATGGGGCAGCACTGAGTTGCTGTGAGTGTCCTGGGATCAGCCCGAGTCGGAATATATGGGTTTCAGCTCAGATCTGCAGCACTGTCACGATGCAGCAGTTTGGGGGTGTAAGGGCTGCATATATCGGTCCACATGTAAATGTGTCGCTCAGGAATAGCCCATTAGCTGCTCTGAGGAGTGGATGGGGTAAAGTCTTCATTGCTTGTTTGAGGTGAAATGTATTGGATGTGTCTTAGAGCCAGTCAGCTCCCTGTGATGGGCATTAATGTTCGTGGCCAGAGGTGTGGATAATCCAAATCTGGTATGTAATTGAAAATACCATTTGCATTTGACTTTGGAATGCATCGCGTGTGAGTGTGTGTGCGCTGGGGGGAGGGGAGGAAAGGCAGCTGTACTTGTGAGTATGTTTATTTCTGACTCCCATTAGGGCTAATTTGCATTTACTGGACATGATCATTGGGAGGGCTTGGCAGAGCGTACTCCGCACGAAGCCTTCCTCAGCCTGCACTTGCTCATGGGGCAGGCCACTGGGTTCCACAGGTACTCGGGATTCCTGAGGACTGACATCCTGCCTCGGTGACCATGCCAGCAGGCCAGGGATGTCATGCTGTGTCCGGAGTCAGACCTGGGGCTGCTTTGTGGCCTCCCCAGTTACTAGCCGTGTGGCCTTGGGTCATTTAATTAGTTCTCTGAGCCTGCATCTTCATCATAACACAGAAGAGGTAATACCACTTACTCTGAGTGGTCGGTGGGCTGATTCTGGGAGATGGAATTCTGTGAACCCTCTCTTCTCTCTCCCCCCACCTCATCTCCCAAAGAATGGTTCTGCCTCTTCCATCCCCTGCCAGGTGGTAGTTTGGGGCTCTAGGAGGCCAGGCAAAGGCAGGAATAGTCCTTGTGGTCAGACAGGAAGACCTCTGGAGTCAGAGGTGGGGCAGAGATGGTCATTTGCTCTTCAGGAAGCAGAGGGTGCAGAAGGCTGAATGATTCACAGCCCACCTTCCCAGGGAGGGGTTTTGGAGAGGAGGGCATGGTCTCTCCTTGCAGAATAGGGATGGGGTTCCGTGTGGATTTTGTGTCCACTCCGGAGTCAAAAGAAGGCCCAAATGGAGAGAAAGGAGGGCTTCAGATCGTTGTGAATCTGGAGTCCCAAAGATGGGACTTGTGTCTTAGGGCCACCACTTTCCAGCTGTGTTTACCTGGGCAAGTTTCACCTCTCTGAGCCTCAGTGTTCACATCCGTAAAGTGGGCACAACAGTAAATCCTGTCAGAGAGTCATGAAGGCCCAGAGAAGGTGAGCGAGCTTGTAAACACAGAGCTCTGTGCAGACATCAGGATTACGGCGAGGGCTGAGGAAGGGGTAATGCCGGCTCTGAGTGAGGCTGCTGAAGTGTGGGTGAATGGGGGGCACTTCTTCACTTCTCCCATTTCTCGACGGGGGGTGGAAGGGAAGAAAGTCCTCTCTTCCTGCAAGGCTGGCTGAGAACCAATTCAAGGCCATATGACTCTGGATAAGGCTGCCACATGGTTCTCTGTTCTGCTCGGGGCTCAGCTGTTTGGCTCCTGTGTTGTTTGTCTCTCCAGTCAAGGTCTATGGCAGGTAAGGAGGCCATATCAGGAGCACCTGCTCACATTCATCCCCAGAGCAAAAACCCAGGTGTCTCACCGTGGGCCGGACGGAGGCTGTCAGGGTGGAAGGCCCTCAGAGCTGTGCCGATCCCACACACCTCCCTTATTCGATGGGTAAAGGAGCTGGTCCAAAGAAGGTGAGTGACGTGCTCCAGGCAAAACGGCAAGTTACCACCTCTCTGGGTGTGCTGCAGCCCAGATCTGTTTTTTCAGAAAGGATGATTTCAGAATCCAGACTTATAGTTTCTTGTCTTCAATGAGCCAAACGGCCCCTATACTTGCTGGCCTGTTTCCTCAGGACTTACCAAGTACAAGGATAACTTACAGGGGGATGGCCAGGGACAGAGGCCACTGAGACATGGAGAATGGTCCATGCATAGTCTCCTCCTGCACTGAAAGGGGAAGATGGGCTCAAGTTGCAGCGTGAGGGATTGAGGTTAGATGTCAGGAAGAACTGTCATTAGAGACACAGCAAGAGGAGGGAGGTCTAGTCTCTTTATCTGAAGTCCCCTCGTCCCCAGGTCAGGGATGAGTTGAGTGTGATGTGGAGACCTGACCCTGAGGCAGGGAGATGGACCTGATGGCTTCTCGAAGCCCATATCAGCCCACGTCCACTTACACACTTGCTTATTAGTTTTCCTGCAGTTTCCTCCCTGCTCCCTATTAGCCTCTGTCTGTCCAGTTCTCTGAGAGGTGTTTCTACTCGTAGGGGAGGGGAGGAGAGTACAGGGGCAGAACGCAGGGGAGGGCGAGCCTACTGATTTCCCATCAGGCAACACTTTACCCCTTCCTTGTCTCTGTTCCTAGCTGGGCTCTTGCTGTCGGAGGGGAACAACCACCTGGCAAATTCTACAGCTTCCTATCAAACTTTGATCAACTGACTCTGAAAGGGCATTTTCTTACAAATGGTTTATGCCTCAACAGCCGTTAATGGTGAGATATCAAGATGCTGAAGCGGGGCTTGGAGGTGGGCTGTGCGGGGCAAGATTTTGTCTTCTCACCTGCTCTGAACCCCCAGCACCTCTCTGCCTTTCTGATGCTCGGGGGAGAGATGTCAAGATGCAGCCCCAGAGCCTCAGCTGGGAGCCACTGGCCGTAGGACTAAATGAGAGGCCTCGGGCAGGACAAACAGGCTGGTCTTCCAGGAAGATGGGCCAGGGAGCAGCAGCGGAAGCATTAAGTTCGACATGAAGCAGAACTTTATGATGCTGCACTGAGTGACCAGAAAGCCTTTGGGATAGCCCTGACCCAGAGCTGGCTCATTCCTACTGCTCCCCACTCGAGCCCTGGCCCCGGGACCCTTTCCCGGTTCAGGCTGGGGGCAGGCGGTCCAACACCTCTGCTCCAACTCAGGGCTGGGTACAAAATGTAAGGGGGTGCCCCCAACCCCCTGAACTTCAGTCATGGAGATAAATAATATTCGAATAAAATTTTCTTAAAAATATCAACACGAATGCAAAATCATCCATGGTGAACAAAAGATCACAGTTTTAAATAAAGACAGGATTATGAAGCTGAGATTCACTTAAAATGATTTAAGGTGATCACCTGGTCAAGAGAAATGATCAAACACGGCAATTCTCTCAAGGGCAAATGAAATAAGCAAAGAGAAGTAGATGATGTTATTACTGACACACTTGCTCCCATCCAAGCCAGGAGAGTAGAATGACAAACTCTGTTTTTGTTGTAAATGAAGTACTGAGGCTGAAAATAATATTGTGTGTTTCAGTATTTTTTCAAGTACTTTAATGTTCTAAAAAGAAAATTAATGATTAAAAAATGACATAACACCGCATATACAGGGGCACACACTTCTCCTCTGGCCTTAGGCTCTAGGATGGTTTTGGCTTGGTGCAATTACTGATCTGGTCTCTATTTAATATTTTGATATTTTATTCAGAAATTAATGGTTTTTTGGCATTAATTTGGAGTTTGAAAATTTTTACCTTAAAATATTATCTAGATCCCTCAGTTTTTTGATGCCCCTTAAATTTTGTGCCTCACCCCAACCTTAATCCTGCTTCAGCTGCCTCCCCACAGAGGGAAGCTGCCCTGCTTTCCTGTCCCTAGTAAGGACAAAATGCAGGCTGACCCCTAAGGCTCTTGGGACCCACCTGGGGCACGTTCAGGCCTAGAAATGTCCTAGGGGACATGAGCACCGGGGTGGGGGCGGGCTGCCACGAGAAGATAGATGGGCTCCAGAGGCCCTACAGATGGAGATGGGCAGCCATCCATCAAGTTCTTGGTGCAATGACACACCTTAATCAGCCCAGGGGGCCCCTGGGCCTCAGGGATGGTGGGGCAGGGAGAAGCCAGATGAGCAGAGGCTCCTGTAGGCTCTGAGCTAGTGCCTAGAAGGGGTATGGCTTAGCCAAGGTGGCCAGGCTGTGCACTGACCAATTCCAGGGGAATGCTGTACCCTTGGCTGGTCCCCCTTAGTTCCTGTCCTCTAGGCGGGACCCAGCTCTGCTGCTCAGACCCTGGGCTGGGCTGGGGACTGGGGGCTGGCAGGGACTGCAGGAAGGCAATAGGGGAATGGAAGTAGGTAGAGGGGGACAGCTCAGGGGTGGGCCTGCAGACTTGCTTTTCTTTGCCTTCTCAGTGGCTTCCCCCTGTCTGCAGAATGGAGTCTGAACCTGAAGCCTGACTTTGAGGCCCTCTGTCACCCTGGCCCCAGCTTCTCTTGCCCTCTGACCCACCAAAGGTCCTCCATAGGAACCCCTCTCCTCTCCCTACCTCCAGGGCCCTCCACCTTCCCCCGATGACCCCAGAGGGGCTCATCCTCTAGATCCAAGTTCTGTTTCCTCCCCAAAGCCTTCCCTGGCTGTCCGCATCTCTCCCTGTCCCACTGATTCTTGCTGGCCAGGTTTCTGTATGGAATCATTTCGTATGTTTATAAGTGGCCTCCCCATGCAGACTCGGTCCTCTGAGGGCCTGTGTGACTGCTTATATCAGGTGTTTCCTCCTCAGGGCCTGGCAGCAGTGCCTTAGGAATGGGGTGACCCTGTGGGTGCTCTCAGACCTGTGGTTCTCCAAGTTGAGTGGAGGGCAGGAGGCAGGGGCAGCTGCCTGAGGAAGGGGCCCCGTTGCTGTCCCAGTGAGGACCACAGAGCAGGAGGGGCGCTCAGAGATCACATCCGGTCCCTCTCGGAGCCCGCGTGGGTTCCGCTAGTCCTGGCCTCTCACCAGCTCAGGTCAGGTATTATGGTGTGTGCCCTTGACCTTGTTCCGCCTCTCACACCCCGCTGGCTATGACTCTACCATGGAAACACGCACAGATCTCATCCTTCTCATGCTTGTGCTGCCGCCCCAGGCAGGTCACCATGACCTAACGGCCCAAATGGGTAGCAGCTTCCTAACCAGGTTCCTGCAATCATCCTTGCCCCCCACCGCCCTTGCCAGGAAGTCCTTTTCATGGCTTTCTCCTCTGCTCAAAGCTTCTCGTGGTTCTCTCTCTCAATCAGAGTAAAGTCTGAAGTCCTTATTGCGGTCTATAAGACCCAGTAAAATCTGGTCCTTTGCTCCCTCTGACCTAACTTCTGTCAGTCTCTCCTTTTACTCTGCATCAGCCAGCCACACAGACCTCTCTGCTGTTTCTGGGAAATGACTAGGACTGCCCCAGGGCCTTTGCATTGCTATGCTCCCCATCTGGAATGTTCTTTCTCTAAACGTTCGCTTGGCTCGCCTTCTCCCGCTCTCCAGATCTTTGGATATATGTTACTTACTCAAAGAGGCCCTACCTGGTTATCCAGATAAAGTTAGCACCTCTGCACCACCCCTCTCCACCACCTCACCCTGCTTTATGTTGCTTTATGGCACTCAGGACATTCTAGATTTGTTTGTTTATCGTCTGTCTCCCTCCACTGGTAGAAGCAGTGACTTTTTCTGATTCGTTCACTATTGTATCCTTAGTGCCTAGAATAACAAGGGCGCACAGTAGGTGCTTAATATGAACGGCTACTAGCTGCATACTGGGGGACAGAGTTCTCCTATCTGCATATGGGTGGATGGACTCTAGCCCAGCAGGGCCAGAGCAGCTCCCACACTCTGGTGGAAGGGCCCCTCTGCACCCCATGGTCCCTACTTTGCATGAGGTGAGCACCTTAAACTTTCCCGGTAGCTTTCACATACAGCTTATTCCATCTCCTTGGCAAACCCTGGAGGCTCCCAGTGGTCAAGTGAGAAGGCTGAGGCCACCTGTGAGGTAAGGGTAGAGTCGGGGTCAGAGCTCAGGCCCCTGGGGCCCAGCCTTGTTATACGAGTTCTCCAGGGTGGCCCTGTGGTCTGATTCATGGGTGCCCTACTGGAGCCCCTGGCCAGGCCAGCTCCCTGGGAGGCTGCTGAGCAAATCCCTAGTCTCTCTAGTCCGGGCACATTTCCAGGTGTGAGTCACTGCTTAGTCACTGCTCTGGCTTATTTTATGATGAAGGGTGATTATAATAAAGGCCATTAATCACAGGGAACGATGGCTTACACTTGGGAGTTCTCCAGCCCGGTTTTGCTATGGAGCTCAGGGGGCTTCCATTCATCTCAAACAGCCTTTCTGAATCGTGGGCACGGCCAAGGAGACTTGTTCCTGTTTTACAGTTAGGGAAACGGGGACTCTGGAAGGTACAATGACCTGCCTAAGATCTCAGATTAAGTCAGGGGAGGCACCAAAACAATCGTAAACTGGCTCTTCAAACACGACACCCAACAAAACCCCGACTGCTGTGTTCAGCAACGTCTGTGGTATCAACACTCCCGTGACGACTAATTTCAAGCTACTAATGTGCGGCTGATGGCAGAGAAGAGAAGGCACTGCTGGCTCTCACAGGCAGGACAAGCCACCTCCTGCCCACCACTGGGTCAGGGTGGTGGCTTCTAACTTCCCTTCAGAAGTTCACAGTCTGTAAGCCACGTCGGCACACAGTGCTCAGCGGATTTTCCTAACAGCCCTTTTAGATAGGCAGTTATTATGTTCATTTATCAGATGAGAAAACTGGGGCTTGACGATGAACTGAGTTGTTGGAAGTAGAGGGGGAGAGCTCTGTTCCCTTGCTGGGAATGCAGCCGGGGCAGGGAAGGTGCGCTGGAAGCCCTGCCTGGCTAGTCTTCCAGTTGCTTCTCCAACAATGGGATTGGGCCTTGGGCTCCTGAATGCACTGGACTGTTGCTGCTGAATGTAAAGCTGCCCGACGTTGCAGGTGACCTTGGTGGTCATTCATTTGTTCCACCAACTTTATTGAGTGCTGCTATCTGTGGGGCCTCCGCTAGGGGCTGGGTGTAGACGGCAAGGACACCCGTCCCTGACCACAGGGGACATATAGTCCAGGTGGGGGAAGGACCCACACAGTTTAGGTGCTGACATGGGGAGATGCAGGGTCAGTGGGAACCTAGCAGGGACCTAGACCAGACTGGGGAGCCCAGGGAAGGCGGGGTGGGGGCGTTGAGTGAGGGGGGTCTAGGAAGGAAGCAGGAGAAGGTGAGAGACAGTCATGTGTGTGCAAAGCGTTGGGAGCAGAGGAGTGAGCTGGGGGTGTGCAGTGGTGGCAGCTGAGGCTGGAGGGAGGTGGGCCCTAAGTCAGACATTTCCCGCCCAGGGCCCCTGGTTCTGTATCAGCGGGTCCCCAAGGCCTTTCCAGCTCTGACACTCCATGGCCCAGTATTCTGAGTATGCTCAGTCTTCTTGTGTTTGCTGGAATCTGAGACTCTGGAGTGCCATGAGGCAGATGACAACCTGGCCAGAGTCAGTCAAAGCCACATTTGGATTCAGGATCCTGGCAAACGGACCCCCTGTTTGTTGGTCTTAAATTTCTCTGGCTCTCCGGAGCTCCGGGGAGGTAGGCCAGATGTCTGCTGCCCTTGCCCTGCCCTCGCGCCCCAGACACGGAGCAACGCCACACAGTGTGGGGGTGGTGTGGGCTCAGAAAGTGCCACACGCAGACTCTGGCCACAGGCCACCAGGGCTGGAGGGGGTCAGCAGGGCAGGCTGTGTGTCAGGGAGAGAGGAAGGGTAGGGGCTCCCGCATGCAGATGGCTAACAATGGGCAGCTGGGCCGAGGCCTCACTCTGCTCTGGGTGCCCCAGGGGGCAACAGAACACTTGCAGTGCATTTGCCAGCGGGGGCTGGACAGGCACTTTGGAGCCCTAAGCATTCGTGCAAGAAATTCACTACCCTGAAGCCACCATGCTGAGAGGCCACAAGGAGAGACCACAGGCAGATGGAGAGAGATGCCTGAGGAGCCCCACACTCCAGTGCAGGCTTGAGGAAAGAAGACTTTGACATGACCCTAGACCCTCCTACGTCTGATTGCAGTGAGACACCCTGAACCAGAACCATCCTGCTCAGCTGGTGTTAGCTCCTTGACCTGCAGAAACGGTGAGAGCTAAT
This sequence comes from Zalophus californianus, assembly GCF_009762305.2. NCBI lineage: Eukaryota > Metazoa > Chordata > Mammalia > Carnivora > Otariidae > Zalophus > Zalophus californianus. The sequence goes on from NC_045605.1 coordinate 22,113,556, forward strand.
AAATGATTACTGTTATTTAAAGCCCCTGAGTGCGGGGTGATTTGTTACACAAGAGACAACCAGAACAGATTTTGCAGAAATGGCCAGCCAGTTCTCAAGGGTACCTGTGCTCCAAACATTGTGCAGCACTGTGCTGTTCGTAACAGGCTTTCCTATACATATTCATCTTTCTCTTTACGACAGCCATGAACACTGCTAGGGCAGGTATTCTTAATTCTTACAGAAGAAGAAACAGAGGGTCAGAGAGGCTAAGTGATTTGGACAAGGGCACATGGTACCAGGGCCTAGGTATTTGACTATAAGTCCAGTGTCTTCTCTACCACACCATGGCTCCTTGCCAACTCACTTCTCAACTACATGAGAATCCAAGTCTTTGGCCAAGTTCAGAGTGAGGGGTGGGTATGATGGAGGCAACAGGAAGGAAGATCTTTAGGGAAGTAGGGTAGAATGGGGATTCCCGGAAAAGGAGGTTCAGTCCAGGGTAGATTGCAAAGCATTGAGGGCTAGCTCTGGTTTTCTTTTTCACGAGCTCAGAACCCTGAACAGAAGCCCCCAGAAAAGTTGGGGTCGGGGGCAAACATGAAGACTCATTGCCAGGCGTGCTGGGCTGCGAGTCAGGACTTGGGGAGCAGGGCTTGGCCAACTGGGACAGACACAGATCCAAAGTCCCAGAAACTTCTCTCTGGACCCCCAGGAGCTGGAGCCAGCCCCCCAGTGCTACAGTCACCCAGAAACTGCTTCTTGGAGGCCCAGGAAGGTGGGAGGGACCTGCTGGTGAGGAACCAAACGGTGGAGGGATGGGGGAAAGGGGAGACCCACTCTTGAAGGGGGGGTAACGGCAGAGGAAAATGTACTCCTGGATCCCTCTGAGAATCCTTTCAGACTGCAGGTCAAAACTTAGGCAGAGCGGCTGCATAAATTAGCATATTTTATATAGGGGAGCGTACTTTGCATGTACCTGGGCTTAAGGATCTGTTTGGTGGTGTGTGCGCTTGTGAGTGTGTGAGTCCTCTCGTCACCAAAATGACTGACAAGGGCCATTTCCTGTTGCCCGGTATCTCTGTTGTCTCTCACCAGTAGGTAGCATGTCAAGGGTGGTTCAAACAAATCATTTGGGTCCCCTAGTGCCCGAGCCCACAGCCACCAGACTGATCATAGGATGGCGCACCGCGTGGGTCCCAGAGAGCTGTTCCAGCTTGCCTCTGCTTTTCAGAATCGGCTCAGGTTGCCTAGAGCGCTCTTTCTGGATGAAGATGCTCCAGCCTGTGGACCCCTGCAGTGTGCACAGCCCTTCCCAATCCCCGGAGGGCTGCAGGTAACTGGGGCAGGTGTCTGGCCCATAGGCAAATGTCCCCACTTTACAGATGAGGAAGCTGAGGCTCAGAGAGTTCACATGACAGACTTGCCCGAAGTCCGTTAATCAGATCCTCCACCTCCCTCCGGGCTGGACTGGACTGGACTGGTGAGTGGAAGGGGTCAAGGAGGTGGGCTGGCCAGCAAGCCCCAGAAGCCTGAGGTGGGGGAAAGAAGGCGAACACACAGGGGAGTTCAGCTTCTTCCTCTAAATGATGTCATCAGCTGAGACAAAAAGGAGACAGTTGCGGGAAAAAATGCACATTTCCGCACTCTGAGTTTCCCCCTCATTAATTTTAATCTAATTTGATCGCAACATTCCTTGGTAAACAGCAGCTTCCCTTAACAAGCCAGGCTCTTCCCCCCGACCCCGCAATTGTGTTCCTAATCAGCCAGTGTATCAGGAAAGACTCACTGCTAATTGTCGCCAGGCCCCGTGCTATCCTGTGTGTCAAGGTAAGGGATGGCAGCGAAAGATAATTATAATCAGATCTAATTAGTAATTATAACAGATCCCAACTAGAAATTGTTTTCAGTTAAATATTCCCAGAGAGTTGCTAATAGTCTCCGGGGCATGCCGAGTGCCACAGACACATGGGGGAGGGGCTTGTGGGGTGCAGGCGACCTCGCACCCGTGATTTCCATCCTCTGACCTTCTAGTGAGTACAGGTGACTGAGAGAGAATGCATGGCTCAGGGGCAGGAGGTGGGTGGGTCTGTGGGGGCGGAGCAGGAACTCAGGTCACTTGGCTCCTGTGGCCACCTGCATCTCTGGTTGGGGTCTCTTCCTCAACAGAGCCACCCACCGTGGGCCTTCAGCAAATACCAATTATCAAAATGGCCCAGGACCCCGAGGTACGGAAACTTCTGGATTATTAAAGAAACCGTACATTGCTTAGGCATCATGGGATATTTGCTGCTAGAACCACTGTTGAATTGAATGGGATTCAAGGCATTACATAAGGAGTCCTCTGGCTAACAAAAATTGGGGGGGTTGTGACTCTCCATCCCCACTACAGTACCCCTGCCCCAGCAATACCCCTTCCTTGTGTCTAGCAAGTGCTTCAGCAAACTCCTGGTTGTCCTACCTTCTGTTAACCAGGATTACCTAACCAGCACTTTCCTGCCTTCAGATCCATGCCCCATATACCTTATGGCTCTCTTCCAGGGAGCATCAGATCAGGAGATGAACTTAGTCAAACACCTACAATGGTTTCCACTGCTCATAACCAAGGTTCAAACTCTCTGGTATGGTTCAAGGCCCTTTCCTATGGAGCCCCGGCTCCCAATACCCTTCCTCACCCACTCCACCACTTTCTCATCCACTCCAATCATCCCTGAACCCTGGCTCTTCGTTCAGAGTGTGCTGTTCTTTGATGTCTCTGTGCTTTCTGCTTGTGTTATTATGATTATTTTTTTCATCTTCCTTCTACTAAAATCCTATTGATTCTATCAAGGAAAAGTTCAGGAGCCACTTCCCTTGTGAAGTCTTCCCGGATTTTCTCTGTTGAAATGAACACTTTCTCTGTATCTTGCATATGTATTCAAACACTTCTTTCATTCTGCCTCATATGACAGTAAGTGGTTTATATGTTTTCTCTCTCCTGTGCCTATAAACTCCTTGAGGGTATAGATGATGTTTTACTACTGCTGCATCTCCCCTTTGTATCTGACACTTTTACACAGAGTAGGGATTTAATAAAGATTTGCTGAATAAAGGAGTACAGGAATCCCTGGGAAGCTTCCACTCAGAGACCGCAGGATGCTTGCTATTAATGTAGTGCTTCCGGGAAGCCGACATCTACATTTCCAGGTCCAAGCCTTTGAACCTGTCTCTACTGTTGGATGCTGTTGGGTTGTTGGAGGATGATAGATGGAATTTGGTGAGAGGATCCAGGGATGCCTGAGTCCTGTTTAAAACCAGCTTTCCCGAAGCCACATGTGGCTATTGGCTATTGAGCTCGAAGTGAGGCTAATGTGACTGAGGAGCTATATTTTTAGTTTTATTTGATCCTAACTAACTTGAAATTAAAATCCAATAGCCACCTGTGGCTAGCAGCTGCCGTATCAGACAGGGCAGCTCCAGGGGCCCCACTGGGGGTCCTCAGAGACCCTATTACGCGGGGCAGCACGAAGAGCCTAGAACCAAAGGCTATTTTCTGTCAAATGAGGCTGGCCGCAAGTTATTCCAGAGACTCATACTGGTTTCAGTTGGAAAATGGGGTATATTTTTAATGCATTCTTTATTATTTCAGTGCTGATGTGGGTAGGATGTTGATCTGATAACTCTCTATTAACCAAAACACAAGATGCATAAGGGAAAACGCCACTCCCCAACCATGTCGGGAAATGTGAGCTAATTTTACTTAATTCATTGCCTGCTGAGCAGATCCTCCTGCTCCAGCCTGTCATGGGTCCCGTTTAAGTGCCACGCTGTGTACGGAGCATTTTCATGCCAGGTGGTGAGTGGCAGGAGAGAGCTCAGTCACCAGTTCTGGGCTCCTTACCATAGACCAGCTGATAGCCGGGAAAGAACATGCTGTCCAGTCATCTACGACAAATTGATTAATTTGTCCAAATTCCACTCATGCTTCAAACCCCACCTAAAACCCTCCTGCAAGCCTGCCTTCGGTGACTTGGCTGGCACAATTGGGTGCTGCTGGCCTTCTGCCCCCCTCCCTCTCCTTGTCCTGCTTCCAGCTCTACTTTCAGGCCCGGTGCACGCTGGGAGTCCACACCGCGGCTCGGTGAGGTCGGGGACAGCAGATTTCAGTGTAAGGTGAATGCAGCGAGCGGCTGAGGGGAGCAAGAGCGAGGGGGGGCCCTGGGAGCCATGTCGCGCTCAGGCGAGCCGCCACTCCACCACCGTTGCCCAGCAGGTGAATGGGCTTGATAGTGCCAGATCTTGGCAATAGAGGCCAGAAACCAGAATTTTTAATACAAAACCCTTCAGGATCTTACATGTTGGCAGCGAATTTAGAAAACTAAAGATACGCTGGGAGCCAAGCAGACATGCCTATGTGTCCGATCGGGCCTGCCCGTTGTCCGCTGCCTCTCATGAACCTGGGTTCAGGGATTCCTGCAGCCTCTGTCCACTCTCCCAGTCCCTCATCCTTTGGCAGAGCCATGCTACCCCAGAGAACAGGGTATGCGTTTGACACAACTTGTTGGAGCAACGCGTCTACAGGGAAGGCAGAGTCCCAGACTGGTTGTGTGTTCGAGGCCCAGGGACCTGTCCTGGGAGTGCTGCCCACACCTGCACCCCCCTCCCCCATCTGGGCAGGATAAGATGGGGCAGCTCCTCTGTCCAGTGGCATTCAGAAGAAGCCGTCCCTCCAGGTGGACACACCTTGGAGTAAAGAGATTCAATTAAGCACCAGTTCACAGCCAGTGCTGAAATCCTCCCTCTGGAGAACCATTTCCTGTGATGGATTTTTAAGACCAGCAGCTGGAGAATCATTCTCTCTCTCTCTCTCTCTTTTTCCTTTTGCTACTGTGTCTCTAGTCAATAAATAAGTGGGAAATAAAGGATTTGAGAGAAAATAGAATGCAGTCAAAAGGTAAATTGTAGGCTTAAAAGCCCCTGAGAGACTGCCACAGACTTGGAAATGTTTCCTGGTTTGGCACCCACCTCCTCTGAGCCCGGGGTTCAGGCTCTCGGATTTGCATCTCCGAAAAGGTAATCTTGAAAACTGATTTCCCTCGGTTGCATTTCATTGGTGTAGAAACTAAACAGGCTGTTGCTTTACAGTAATAACATCAACATTTCACCCACCTTTGCCTTAATTATTTTTCTGTCTTGCCAATGGAAGCCGTTGAATAAGATTTATAGGTGGCAGGGAGGTGGGGTGAGCGGGTGTGTGGCTCAGATAATGGGCCAAGCTGATTTCCCCTCACTGGGTGTCACTGGTATAAAAACAAGAACTAAAAGCTTTGCAACAATCAAGTAATAATAATGTCAACATTTCACCTGCCTTTCCCTTAATTATTTTTCTCTCTCACTCTTGCTACCTGAACCTGTTTAGATAAGATTCAGCACAGATAAAAGCCAAGGGCTCTCATTCTCTTCCACAGAGAAGTGGCTGGTCTTCTGCCATTCTGTGTGAAAAGGGAGCTGTGGATGGCAGACACGCTCTCTCTCCCAGGTCTGCCTGGGGAGGTTTCAGAGCCTGTGGATCCTAGATGGACCAAGGGCAATGGGAAAGGGGGGGGCAGGTGGGTGTGAAGGCAGACGTGGGCAAAGGAGGGCCACCCTGTCTGGGGAGGCAGGTGGGCACTAGAAGCTGGAAGTAGAGGAGGGGCCCTCTCCCCTAGGTGCTCCTAGGCAGGGGAGAGTGGGTCCCATTAGACTTGGGGGCAGGGGTCCGATCACACATGCTCCAACACAAGCCCCCAAGGCAGTGGAAAAAGCACCTGGGATAATCTAAGCTTCACTGCTACCTAGCTGAGTGGCCTTGGGGGAGTAACTCAACCCTTCTGGGCCATAGTTTCCTAAAAATAAATAAGTTGGTCTATATTAGTTATTAAGCTTCGGGGAGCTTACTGACTGACTCCTATGAGAATGTAAAACATCACCCCAGAAACACATATCTACGCTCAGAACTTTGCATCCTAGTTTGCAGGGATGAAAGGCCCCACCCCAGAAACCCTGGCACAGTGCTGGACTCCTCTCTCTTTTTCTCCCACCTGCTGTCCACTACCTCCACTGCCACCATCCTGGTCAGAGTCCCCTCACCTTTCACCTGTTTTACTGCAAGACCCTCTTAGCATGTCTCCTTCCCCCATCCTCTTGTAGTTTGTACTCAATCCAGCAGCCACGGTGATCCTTTTAAAAATGGAACCTGTATCAACCACTCCTCTATTTAGAACCCCGCAGTGACTGCTTTTTCATGTAACATAAGGATTTTGTTTCAGGATTCACAGCCAACTCCTTCATCTCTTCAAGTCTTTGTTTAAAAAGCCATCTTCTAGGGGCACCTGGGTGGCTCAGGTGGTTAAGCATCTGCCTTTGGTTCAGGTCATGATCTCAGGGTCCTGGGATCAAGTACTGCATTGGGTTCCCTGCTCAGCGGGGAGTCTGTTTCTCCCTCTCCCTCTGCATCACCCCACCCTGCTCATGTGTTCTCTCTCTCATATGAATAAATAAAATCTTAAAAAAAAAGCCATCTTCTACATGGAAAACCTGAGTAGAGCTATATCAAGTAAAGAAATGATGAATCCTATCCAATGTTTAAAGATGATATAATATCAATCCTTCACAAAACATTCTAGAATATTGAGGAGGAAGGAACACTTCCCGACTCATTCCACAAAACCAGCATTGCCCTGTTACTAAAGCCAGAAAAGACACCACAAGAAAAGAGAACCACAGACCATTGTCCATCATGAATATAGATGAAAAGCCCTCAACCAAAAAATTAGCAAACTCAAGCCAGCAACATATGAAAAAGATTATATACCATGACTGAAATTTATGTTGGGAATGGAAGGTTGGTTTGATATCTGAAAATCAATTAATGTAATATACCACATTAATAGAATAAAGAGCAGAAACCACACGATCATCACAATAGATGCAGTAAGAGCATTTCATAAAACCCAATATCATTCATGGTAAAAGCTCTCAACAAAGTAGGAACAGATGGAAACTTCCTCAATTTGATATAGGGCATCTATGTAAAATTTACAGATAGCACACTTTATGGTGAAACGGACTGGAAGTAAAGCCAGGATGTCTGCTCTCACCACTTCTATTCAACTTTGTACTGGAAGTTCTAGTCAGTTCAACGAGGGAAAAAAGGCATTAGATTGGAAAAGAAGTAAAACTATCTTTACTCTCAGACAAGATAATTCTATATGCAGAAAATCTTAAGGAATTCACAAAAAAACTATTAAAATCTAAAAATGTGGTTACAGCAAGGTTACAGGGTCCAAGATCCATATACAAATATCAATTATGTTTCTATATATTAGCAACGGATTATCTGAAAAAGAAATTAAGAAAACCATTTCATTTATAGTAGCATCACAAAGAATAAAATACTAGGGAATAAACTTAGCAAAAGTACAAGGCATGCACTAAAAACTACAAAAATTGCTGGGAAAAATTAATGATCTAAATAAATGGAGAGACATCACATGTTCATGGATTAGAGGACACAATATTGTTAAGATATCCTCAAACTGGTCTACAGCTTCAACACCATTCCTATCAAAATTTCAGCAACCATTTTGATAAGTTGATCCTAGGATTTATATGGAAATGCAAGGGAGTCAAATTAGCTAAAATCATTTTGAAAAAGAATGTCGTTGGAGGAGTTACTTTTCCTGATTTCAAAACTTGCTATAAAACTATAGTAATTAAGCTAGTGTAGTACTGGCATAAAGAAGAAACTGATAGGCCGATGTATTAGAATTGAGAGCCTGGAAATAAACCCTTACAGTTTTGGTCAGTTGATGTTTGATGAAGACGTTAAGGCAATTCAGTGGAGGAAAGAAGAGGCTTTTTCATCAAATGATGCTGGGACAACTAGATAGCTGAATGCAAAAATGATGAATTTAGGTCCTTCACAAATTACAGAGAAATTAACAAAATGAATCACAGACTAAATCTAAGATCTAAAACTCTAGAACTCGTAGAAGAAAATATAGGAGTAAATCTTTGTGCCCTTGGGTTAGACAAAGTTCTTAGATATAATATCAAAGATTTATTTATTTGAGGGAGAGAAAGAGTGAGTGAGTACGGGGGGAGAGGCAGAGGGAGAAGGAGTCTTAAGCAGACTCCCTGCTGAGCATGGAGCTTGGATTTGGGGCTCAATCTCACGACCCCAAGATCATGAACTGAGCTAAAACCAAGAGTTGGTCAATTAACTGACTACACCACCCAGGCACAATTCAAACAGAAAAAAAAAAAAAACTATGAAATTATACTCGATTAAAATTAAAAGCTTTTGTGCTTCAAAAGGTACCTTTAAGAAAATGAAGAGAGAAGCCACAAACTGGAAGAAAATATGTGCAAATTACATATCTGATTAAAGACTTGTACCCAGAATATATAAAGAACACTTCTAACACAATAATAATAAGAGAAATGATCCAATGTAAAAATGGGCAAAAGGTCTGAATAGACATTTCACTGAACAACATACAAATCAATAATTATTAGGCGCCTGGGTGGCTCAGTTGGTTGAGGGTCTGACTCTTGGTTTTGGCTCAGGTCACGATCTCAGGGTCGTGGGACTGAGCCCCATATAGCCCAGCATGGAGCCTGCTTAAAATTCTCTCTCTCCCTCTCCCTCTGCCCCTCCCCTGTTCGTGCACGTGCTCTCTCTCCCTTTCTAGAACAAATAAATAAATCTTAAAGAAATTGATAGTTATCATATCAAATGATGCTCAACATCATGAGTCATTAGGAGAAGGCAATCACAACTACAATGGGCTACCACTTGAAACTTGCTAGAATTACCATAATAGAAAAGCCAAACAGTAACGGGTGTTGGTGACGATATAGAGAAACTGGAACTCTCATAAATTGTTGGTGAGAATGGAATAAGATGACGCAGCCACTCTGGAAAAGAGTTTGGCACCTTCTTAAAAAGTTAAGCATAACCTTTCTGCATGAGCTAGTTGTTCCACTCCTAGGAATCTACCCATGAAAAATGAAAACGGGGCGCCTGGGTGGCTCAGTCAGTTACATGGCCGACTCTTGATTTCGGCTCAGGTTATGATCTCAGGGTCGTGAGATCGAGACCCCATCGGGCTCCACACTCAGTGGGGAGTCGGCTTGGAGATTCTCTCCCTCTGTCCCTTCCCCTGCTCTCTCTCTCCCTCCCAGAAAAATGAAAATATATACCCACACATAGACTTGTATATGAATGTTCATAGCAGCATGATTCACGACAGCCTGAAAACTGGAACAATCTAAATGTCCATCAGGTGATGAATGGATAAACAAAATGTCTACCAATAAAAAGCAATAAAAAGAAATGAACTACTGAGGGGTGTCTGGGTGGCTCAGTCGGTTAAGCGGCTGCCTTCAGCTCACGTCATGATCCCAGGGTCCTGGGATCGAGCCCCGCGTCGGGCTCCCTGCTTGGTAGAGAGCCTGCTTCTCCCTCTCCCTCTGCGTGCCGCTCTGCCTACTTGTGCTCTCTCTCTCTCTGTCAAATAAATAAATAAAATCTTAAAAAAAAAAGCGAACTATTGATACATGCTACCACATAGGCAAATCTCAAAAGTACTATGCTGAGAGAAAGGAGTCAGATGGGAAGACCACATATTGTATGATTCTATTTATATGAAATGTCCAGAAAAGGCAAGTCCATAGAAACAGACGGAGGATCAGTGGTTCTTAGTTCTGAGGGTCGAATAGAGATCAACAAGGGATCTTTTAAGGGTGATGGAAATGGCCTAGTATAAAATTGTGGTGATGGTCGTACAACCCCATAAATTTACTAAAAATCATTGAGCTGTACACTTAAAATGGTTGAACTTAATGGTATGTAAATTATACCTCAGGAAAGCTGTTAAAAAATAAATGGAAAGATAAAAAAAGTTCACCTCCTCTGGGCAGTCCACCCTGACTGCTCAGCTTGTCCTCTCCTTAAGAAACTCAACTCTGCTCTACTTTGATAGCACTTACCGCCTTCTAAGAGAGTGTAACATTTTTGAAATGTTTATTGTTTATTGTCCAGTTCCCTCTGTGAGAGATTTTACTCTGTTTATAGTCTATCAGGCCACACACTGATGTATATTCCCAGTGCCTAGAACAGCACCTGACACACGGAAGGTGCACAGACCCATGCTGAAAAATGGAATGAATGAAGAACCCTTGCTTGGTGGATTCCCTCCAGCTCTGATTCTCTAAATCAAGGTTAGGTTTTGGTCTTCAGGAGAACCACTGCCCAGGACAACTTGGTATTTGGGGCCGGGGCTGGAGGAGGGCTGGGGTCATCCCAGGTGACCCTTCGTTAGAGCCCAACTTTCTCTATCTTATAGAGTCAGAGAAGACTCATCTTCCCTTCCATGCATTATGCAGCCTCTAGCATATTTCCTTCTCTTCCCTTCCCTTCCCTTCCCTTTCCTTCCTGTCCCCTCCCTTCCCTTCCCTTTCTTTCCCTTTCCTTTCCTTTTTGACCTCGGTTGAGCCATCAGCAAAATGAGTTCTTTCCATCATCCTAGGGAACACGTATGTGTCTATCTGTGTGTGTAGAGAGGGGGGAAGCGAGCAGAGTAGGGAGGAAGCGGTGTGTCTGGGAGGCCCAACTCCTCCAGCGGGATGACCGTGGGGGCCAGCCATCGGCTTGCTCCTCTGTTTCTTGCCTTCCAACCACTGAGGCTAGAGTGGTGTTCCCGGCACGCACTGGGTGATTTTTCAGCTTCTAACACGGTTCCTGACACATTTACATATGGAAAGTTCCTCTTTCTAGAAACATTTACAAACACCTGGATCGACTTGTGAAAATGTGACACTCTTTTGGAAGCAAGCCTTCTTGGGCTGTGGGGCTCAGCTACTTTTGTAAAATGGAAGCACCTGCGTGGGCTTCTGGGCACCTAGGACGCTCCCACTTAGGAAAACCTCCTCCACGCGGACAGAATCATGTCGCGGCCCAGAGCGATGGGGAAAGAAGCAGTGGGCAGTCCCCTGATAACGAGAATTACTAGGATGGAAAATGGATGTTGTGGGTCCAGGGGCCCTGGCTCCCCAGGCGCATCTGGGGAATGGGGTGGGGGCTGCTGTCAGGAAGCCTTCAGTTCCTTGTTCAGGCCCCTCCGCGACGCTGGGGGCCCTGGGACAGTGTGATGGCTCAGATGGGGCTCCTGGAGTTCCCTGGGGCTGGAAGGAGACCTGTATCCCTGTGGTCCATGATCTTAAGGGGAGGACCACCAGGCAGTGGGTCAGGGTTCCCGGCCTACCAGGACCTACCGGCTAGGTCTCCTCCCAACACAGCATCAGACTCATGAAGTCCCGGCTGTTCCCTCTGCTGAGACAGCTGTGCATCTTTGCTCTGCAGAGCAGTGGTAGCCCCTGCCGCCTCAGTGTCCTCCTCTGACCAGGGCCGGCGGGGATCTCCCCGGGGGCTCCGGCCTCTGCCTCCTGTCCCGGAGCCCTCTTTCTGGGACGGCTCCTGTGAGTGTGTTTTGGGCATGTGACTTCATCTCGAAACTCCCTCCTAAAACTCCACCCCTCCCCGGCCCCTTTGGCTGCCGGGGGAAGGCTTATTATTTAGTGGTGCTTTCCTTTCTCATTTCATGCTGTAATGGAGATTCATTGCTTGTTTTAAATCCATAATTTGCCATGAAACCCTCGGCTCAGGCCCCGGCTGAGGTCGGAGCAGAGAAGTGATGAGCTATTTTTACCCCTGGAAGTCTCCCTGTGTAGCTCAGCAGGTCTGGGCTCTCCCAGGGCTGGCTTCGGCCTCCGTCCCCGGGTGGGGGGAGCCCCACAGTGCTCCGGAGGCTGAAGTCAGGGGAGAGGTGAGTCCTTCCCGGGTGGGAACCCCCTGGCCCTGGCCCTCCCTCTCGGTCAGTGGGACTCTCTTCCCCCCTGCACTTGGTTTCTTATTAGGGGGGATCAATAGAGAAGCGGGGCCTCACGCTGGGGCTCTCATGCTCCACCTACTCCGTTCATTTCTGGGTCTGACAGGGAGGGTCAATACTTCCGTTGAGTTACTAAGATTTGTCCATTTCCCAACAGTGACGGATTCTCTTGACTGAGTGTCCCCGTGTCTTTCCACCATGATTCGGCCATACTCAGGATTGTGCGTGTGTGTGTGTGTGTGTGTGTGCGCGCGCACCAGTGCATTTGTCCTGGAGGTGCGGTGCCTGTGTGTGTCCACGGTTGATGCACGGACAGGGAGCCTTGCACACGACCAGCTGGGTTTCCTGACAGGACTCTGGCAAGGCACCCGGACACAAGTGGGCTCTTGCCTGTGCTTTTTACGGCATGCAGGGATGTGGGGAGGCCCTGCCCAAGCCGGAGGAAGCAGCCCCATGATGGCCGAGTAGGTGAGGCCCCCCTCAGGGCAGCTGCAGCCTGAAGGTTACAGGAAAGTGGTTCTCCTCTCCCAGGTGGCCCTGAAGCTGCTGGGTCCATGCCGGACGGCAAATGGCGGACGCCAGAGGATCACGGTCCTGACTTTTGCAGCTCTCCGTGGTCTGAGCTCCTGCTCCCCTTTGCTGAGTATGGAGCCTGCTCAGCGTCTCCCAGGGTCACGCTTGCTTAAAGCGGTGGAAGAACATATTATCCTCGCTCCTCAGAGCCAGGGAACAATGGGAACAATGCCCCTCAGGCCCGACCCCAAACCACCATCAAGGGAAGGCGAATCACAGTCAAACCATGATTTTATCAGAGAGAGAGAGAGTTCAGAGATGGCTACACATCGCTATTCCAGGTCTCATGGCGAAGACCTGGGCCTGCCATGTAAGTGGCAGGCCTGGGGCAATGATGTGTGTCTTCCAATCTCCAGGTGAGGGCCCCTGTCCTGCTTAGACCCGGAGGAGTGCCAGTATTCTGGGTATGATGGTGGCACCCTTCAGGGGAATGGGGCTGCCTGGGGAGCCTCAGGCATGTAGTGATGGGGACGCTGAGGGGTCAGCAGAACTACCTAAGGAGTTGGGGGGTGCGGAAGCAGGAGGCTGAGCACCTTGCATGCGCAACAGACCCAGTGGGCTCCTACAGAACCTCCCTGCCTTCCCTCGTGCTGGTGTTGAAAGCAAGAGATGCTGGAAGGCAGAGAGGAGGGGCTGGCCCTGGGTTGGCCCCTGGGGATGCTGCCTCCAGCCCAAGGCAGTATTGGGCTTCCGGGCTACTCCAGCAAGGCCACTTAAATAGGCCGGTTAGCTTTCTTCTCATTGGCTGGGTCTGGGTAGGGTAAGGCAGGGGTGGGCATCCCTGACATCAGGTCTCCCCACTCCCTGCCTGCCTGTCCTCTGCCCCTTATATGTATAAGCCTAGAGGGAAGCACTGAGTTTGCCTCCATCCCTGATGGACCCCCAAACCCTTTGGAGCCTCACAAGTTGTTTTGACACTGAGGTTGAAATGAAGAACAGGGAGATGGGAGTCAAGCCGTGGCGGGGCAGGGGGGCAGGGGGGCAGGGGGTGGCATTCCTTTCCATGGCAGATGAAAGATTCAGGGAGACTGTTGGGGGGCAGCAGGAGGGAGGGCCCAGCTATGAAGTCAATGTACTTGAGCCGGTGGCTACAGGGACCTCCAAAGAGACCCTCCATCACTGCCCCCCCGCACCCACCCCCCCAGCCTTCACTTGCCACCGACAACTGCTATGGGCAGCTACTGGGGGGGGGCATAGGGCTAACTACCCTCAATATAATATAATTATATTACAATGTAATTTAGAAGACAGAGACTATTAGTCACCTTAAGGTAACTCAATGCCCTCAGGCCACACTCACCTGCTTACCAAGCAGGTAAGCAGGGAGTTAAATCAGGAGGGCCGCCAAGAGGGGAATGCAGTGGCCCAAGAGACACGGAGGAAGGGACTGTGCTTCTGGCCCTGGACCCCAAGAAGGGCAGAGGGGCAGGAAGGGGGTGGGAAGGAGCTGGGGGCAGGGGTGGGCGCTGGGGGGTGGGGCTGAGGTGCACAGTAGTTCAGACGCCCGGCTCCCATCTGGAACTTCAGTAGATAAGGATGCTGCCTTTCCCCCTCTCTCCCAACTCTGGCTTGTTTGCTGCCCCTATTTGGGGGTGATTGCAGGGTAATGAATGTGGCGGGAAGCAGGCAAACAGCACAAATGAGATACAGCACCTAAGACCAGGCCGGGGCCCAGGCAAAACACGCTTAATAAGGAGATAAGGAAATCAATTCTGCTTGTCTTTCCAGGCGTGCGAGCCCGAGAGGGGCCTGCAGGATTCGTGTCTTTCTGCCTTGCATGCTGGATGGCAAAGCTTCTCTAGGACACAGAGCCTGATTCCCCAGGAAGGAAGAGCTGCTTGTTGGTGTGGCTTAGCATGGCAAAAATAATAGTAGTGACAACCGCCCTGGGGGTGATAATAACCGCCAGTGCTTTTGTGCCTTGCTGCTTACTGGGTGCTGTTTTGAGAAATGTCTTACATCAATTATCCCATTAAATCCTCTCTATGACCCTAAGAGCGCAGGGAGGACTATTCCCCCATTTTACATATGAGGAAACCGAGGCACAGCGGGTAGGGGACTTGTCCAAGATCACCGCACATGTAAAGTGACACAGCTAGGTTTCCAGGGTAGGCCAGCTGGCTTTCAGAGTCTGGGCTGTTACCCTGAAGCCGCGTTGCCCCTCTAAACACAACAGGACACGACACAACACAACACAACACATCACGGCACAGTATGACACAACTGTGGGGTTCAGTATCTGCCAGGCACTCTTCTCCGCGGTGAGGTGCAGTGCAAATTCCCTCCAGTTTGCCCCGAGCCCTGTTGCTACAGTTATATGATGAGCATTACTGAGCACCCAGTACGTGCCTGCAGCCTGTCCTAGGCAGCATGCGGAGAGACCCACTGGGGGAGACAGACAGGGAAACGGTTACTTTCAAGATCATGTGTTGAGTGTGGTGATTGAGGTGTGGACGGAAGGCGAAGGGAGTACAGAGGGGACAGCCAGGCCATATGGCGTTCAGGGAAGGCTTCCTGGAGGAGGTGATGTCCAAGATGGATCCCGACAGGGGAGCAAGAGTTGGCCAAGGGAAGAAAGGAGGGAAGGACATTCCAGGTAGCAACACAAAGGCGCGAAGGCACGAAGTGTGGGCAGTGGACGGAGCTGCGAGCTGGTTGTTGTCCCCAGAGCAAAGGGGGTGCTGGAGCAGGGGCTGGAGGGAAAGCAGAGGGCAAGCCTCGGGGGCGGGTTGGGCTTTGTTCTGTGGGGTGCTTTCTCACCCCTGAAGAACAGCTCGGTCTGTCCCTGACAGGGAGACTGTGGCTGGGTTTCTTGCCACCAGTTTCTGGAAGAGCTGTTTTAGAAACCAGTCCTCTTGGGCTGTGTTTCAGCTCTGTCTTCCCCTGCTGGAACCGCACGCCCCTCCCCTCCAGAGGATGAGGATTGGGAATTGGGGGGTGCTGCCAGTGCCGGGCATTTAGGGGGCCCGGGCCCTGCAGCTGCCCTGGTGGGGAGATGCAGAGGGGGCTCATGGCTCTGAAAACTCAAGGACCCATCTGGACCTTCTCTGTTTGCCCCATCAGTGTCTGGAGCTTGACATCATTTTTTTTTTTTAAGATTTTATTTATTTACTTGCCAGAGAGAGAGAGAGAGAGAGAGAGAGAACACAAGCAGGGAAGCGGCAGGCAGAGAGAGAAGCAGGCTCCCCACTGAGCAAGGAGACTGATGCGGGACTCGATCCCAGGACCCTGGGATCATGACCTGAGCTGAAGGCAGACACCCAACTGACTGAGCCACCCAGGCGTCCCTACTTGACATCATTTTAAAGAGGCCCTCTTTTTTTGAATTGACTTAGTCCCCATCATTAAATAATTCATGTTGATTTAGAAAGCTTTGTTTCTAATGGGAGCCACAACACAGCAGAGTTAATATTAGAACAGGCCAGGAAGATGAAGGAAATGGCAGGAAGACTGGGAAAACTCCCTTCCTAATAATTAACCCGCCATCCACGCCCCCCTCCCCCCCCCCCCCCCCCCGGCCCCCGCCTACTTCCAGTCCGCCGCAGTCTGCTCTAGTTTGTCTGTTTCCCAGCCGTCATTATCATCCGACATCCTCCGGACCCACACAAAGTGCTTGTTTAATCTGTTCACTACTGATTGACTGGCTCACTCTCTGCTAGAACACAGGCTCACCAGGGCAGGGCTGGTTTTCCCTTTCACTGACCGATGAACCTTACTTGCCTAGCTCAGTGCTCGGCACCTAGTAGCTGTTCAGGAAATATTTCTTGATCAAAACCTCGGCTTCCGTTTCCTCCCTGCTCTGGGTCCTCCAACTCCTTTGCTTCTCAAATTTTCAGGCACTTAGCAAGATCAAATGCAGTATTGTCCTTACGGCTCTAGCCCTGGAGCAGTAGAGATATTTGTCAACCCTGGGGACCCTGCAGGTGCGAGAAGGACACGGTCTGCACGTGTGTGCGTATAGATGTAACTTTAAAGTGTATGGCATGTTGGGGGCGGTGTTAGTTTGGTGCTCACAACAGTTCTGGGAGATTTGTATTTTTATTATCCTCATTTTATAGATGAGGAATGAGAAAATCCATTCATTCACTCACTCATCCATTCATGTGTTTAAAAAACCCCAGATAGTATTGAGGACCTACTCTATACTAAGTGCTGGTTAAAGAGAGTTGAACCAGAGACCCCGGGGGTGGGGGGGAGCACTGAGGACCTTGCTCAAGGTCACACAGTGAGTGACCTGCATGTAGGGGTTCTGCAGCCAGCCCTTGACTCTTCCTGCTACACCCCAGCTCTGCTCATGTACACGCAGGTCCTGTGATGTCTTGCTAAGCTGAGTCCCCGCAGACATAGCTCGGAATGCATAGAAGCTGCAGACAGACGGAGGACTCTGGGGTTAAAATGTACAGCCAAGTACAGAATCCCAGGGCTGGGCAGGACTGTGAGAGGTCCCCTCTCCAGACTCAAAGTAGGATGCTGCACAAAACACTCCGTTACCTTTTGTGCCTCAGTACCAAGGGGATTCTGGTTCCAGTGGGGGATGGGCCTTCTTCCTCAACTATTTGGTGCCGCAAGTTGGACTCCTTATTGTAGAAGTCGCGGTGTTTTGGGAGCCCGACAGTTCTTAGTGACCATCTTATTTATCACCACCTTCATGTTACAGATGAGGAAACTGAGACCCAGAGAGGTGGAGTAGCAGGGCCAAGATCACACAGCTGGTTAATGGCAGGATCTTGACTGTTGCCTCCAAGTCTGCTGCTCTGGGATACCATGATTCTTGAGATGTTCTGCAGGTGGAAAGATGCCTGTGTTGACCTGGCCCGAGTCAAGGCATGGTCCTCTGTGCCACAGAGGGAATGCAGCCTGGCCGTTAACCTGGACCGGGGCCCTGGAGTCTTTGCCTGGCTCTGACCCTTTCCCTTCTTGCTCTCCTGGTCCCCTAGCTTCCTCCCTCTGCCTCCCAGGGTAGCAAATGCTCAACTCCCAGTTGCTCCTTGCCTGATTGCATCTGAGAGCTGGAAATACTAGGCTAATTAATGTGTCTGTGACTCTAGGCTTGGCTGCTGGGGCTGGGTCCCCATGCCCTCCCTGGAGCACCACGGGATCTGTGAGCTGGCCCTCTGGCTTATCCAAGCAGGCTGCTGGCAGATGCATATTTTAACAATGCACATCTGTTGGCTATATAATCTCTCATATTTGCCCTCCTCACTTGGTGCTTTGATGAAAGACCCCCAGGGGTCTCCCTCTGTTCCAGCCAAAGTGTTTGCTTTGCAATTTTGCTGGAATACCATCTAATTCTTCTCTCACATCTTCCGCAGGTTCTAATCAGGCTCTTACTTTATTTAATTAAAAATCTATCTCAGGCAAATACTGACTAAATTAGGAAGCTCTCTCATTCCTGGAACACAAGGGAAGGCAGCCCCTCCCTTGGGGAACTGGCTGGGACATTTTCCCGGGCTGAGATGTCACTGCAAAGCAGATGGGGTCTTGGTTGGGAAGCTGGCTGGCCAGGCTAGAAACACCCCTCTTCCCTCTGCTGCTCTGTCTGTTCAGCATGGTGAGCAGACCAGAGCTCCCCTTCCAGAAGGCTGGGTCAGCTTCTGCACGCAGGGCCTCTCTCCAGGGCAGTAGGTGGGGCTGTACACCGCAAAGAAACTCAGTCGGGCAGGGCGCCTCAGGCAGAGGCCTGCCAGACCCACCAAGGGGGGGTGGGGGGAGAGACCTGCTGCACCAGCTCAGGGGTGGGACCTAGGGTGATCAGGAGGGGCTGGAGGCAGAGCCTGGGACCGCTGTTTCTTGCGTGAGGTTAGTTTGTCAGGAGGAGTGGTGTCTGTGGAGACGTCAGGAAAGGCTGCTGGACATATGCCTGCTCAGGCCCCTTTTTTCCAGCTTTCGGGAATCCAGCAGGCTAGCCTGCCGGGGTCACCTGGAAACTCCTCCTTCCCCCTCTTCAACTGCCTTCCAGACTCGTGTAATGCCTTTTCCCCACACAAACCGGCTCTGTGCCAGGTCTGGCCCCAGGAGAGGGAGATGGGTGTGTGTGTGGGGGGGAGGCTTTTAGATGTGACCTAAGAAGGAACCCACTCTGTTCAGATGAGACTCTGCGGCCCCGCTCTCAGCAGCCCAGCCCTTAAGCAACGAGACAAAGGAGATTGTGCTGGTATTTAGGGACATAGCACTGGTTTGGAGTTGGAAAATCTGGGGTCTATTTTGAGTGGTAATTAAGCCATGAGGGGCTTTGCTCTCCAAGTCTCAATTTCCTCATCTGTACAACATTTGGAGTAATTTGAGCTTGGATATGTCCCTGAGAGAAGGGAGGAGGCAGCCTGTGAATGGTTGGGTGCCATCGGGCAAAGCTCTGACAGCAGGACGAGAACTTGAGGACGAGCTGCGTCTCCGTCTAGTCTAGGTCCTGTGAAGTCAGGAGTGGGCAGTGCGTGGTTCCTCCTCAACTTAGCATCCTTTGGTACCCTCTAGAAGGGGAGCAAGGCTGCAGAAGGCAGATTATTTTGAGGATGGGGATCAGAATCATCTCTGGAGATGCCCAAAAGTGTTCTGGCATTGAACACAAAATCAGAACACAGACACTAAATCCTCCTGCACTTCTCCACACCTCCACACCACACTGTACCCCCATCCCCACTTTAGCCACCATCTCGGGAGAGATGAAGATGTCTACCTCTTCCTTTCATATCCCTGATCACTCTTCTGCAGGCCCTTCTGGACCAAGCTGTCCCAGCTTATTTGCCCTGCCGGACCCGCTTTCTTTCTCTTCCCTTTATCACAGGCTAGAGGAGACGCCGGGGTGGAGGGATGTTCTGGGGTCAGCCCTGAGCTTTGCCTCCTGTCTCAAGAAGCCAAGCCCCGAGCTTGGTAAGTGGTCCTCCGGGGCTGGCTGCCGTGCTTGGGATAATGTGCCCTGCGTGTTGCCGTGTCGGTCTGAAGTTAACCTGACACGCTCTTAAATATTCCATCGGGGAGCAGCCACGCGCCTTATCCTCCAGGTGAGGAGGCAGCACCCCAGCTGCTGACCCTGTGGTCGGAGCCTCACAGCAGCTGCTAGGAGGCGGGCTCCCCCCTCCGCTGCCTGGGCCCCGTCCCACCCGGGGCTGGCGGAGCTTCACCGAGGAGGCAGCGCGGTGGTGCCAGAGCCCTGGCCAGGAGACCCCTCCTGCCCCACCCCCGGGGCCGGGCCCTTGGCGTCTCTAAGCCTCGGTTTCTCATCCGGGGCAACAATCCCTGTCCCACTGTCTTGTGTCAGAACGGCGGAAGTAACGTAAGTGGAAGTGCTTTGAGAGGGGCGGTCAAGTGCACGCACACGTCTGCCATTATGCCTTGTGTGTGCGGCTCGGTTCTCAGGGGCTTGGGCCTCAGCAGCCGCTGGCTGGAGGAGGAAGTTGACAGGGCCTGACCTCAAAATCAGAAGGAGGACGTTTAAGAGGCGGCCAGGCTCACTCCCTTGTCTTCAGGCAGGTCTGCCTGTGAAGGAGTAGGGACCGCTCAGGCAGGGTGTCCCAGGGGCCCTGGGCTCCGGGGAAGCCAAGAGGAAGAAAGGCCAAGGCTGGCAAAGGTCTGATTTGGCATAAGGGCCCAAAATGAATTTTCCTCGGGATGATTTAGGCAGTCAGTTCTCCAGCTGAGAGCCAGGATTCCCAGGGAGCGGCGGAGGGTGGGGAAGGAACAGGTGCAGCGGTGGTCCCTAGGGATGCTGAAATCATGCTCTGTTAGCGCTTAGTGGGAGAAAGCACAGGCTCAAGGATGTGTCATATTCTTCTCTGTATCTCCATCGCCTAGCACACGGCCTGACACCATCATGTGTGCAGAATATGCTTCCTGATTGAATAAATAAGCATTCAGGAGCCCCTTTTAGCCCCTTAAGCTGGAGTCAAACCCCCTGCGGTTAGACAGGGTCACAGGTCGGTTAGCAGTGGCCTTCTGATTTCCAGGGCGAGAACTTTCACTTTCCCCTTTTTGGGGGGGATGGTGGGTTCTGACCCAGTGGGGCAGCAGCGGCCAGAGCCCAGTGTGATAACCACTTTGGGCTTTGCCCAGCAGAGAGGCCCTTCTGGAAGTGAGTGCATGGTGCTTCCCGGAGTGTCCTCGCGCCCCACGTGTCAACGGCTCTTACCCAGGACGGTGAGGCGTGCGGGGCGAGACCTTATGGCGGCTTGGATGGCCTGGCATTCGTACACGGCGTCATCTTGCAGCTCTGCCCGCAGGATCTTCAGGTGATGCTCTCCTGACAGGTGGTTCCCTACCACCAGGTACTGTGGGTAACCTGTGGAGACAATGCACATGTGGGGGGTGGGGTGGGGCCAAGGGTGGGGGAGGCATTCCTACCAAATAGGCACAGCGGTGGGACATGTGAGCAGGGGCTGGTCTTGGAGGCTGGGGGATAGGGGTGGGAGTGGGGGTGGCGTGACTGCTCAGGGCCTTGACTTTGGTGTGAGGAGCACAAAATCGAGAGCTTTCCCTGGATATTGGGCAGTGTGTGTGTGTGTGTGTGTGTGTGTGTGTGTGTGTGTGTGTGTGTGTGTGTGTGTGTGTGTGTGTAGGTTTAGGAATATTGGAGACGCTATGATCAGAGAGGACAGAGAGAGCAGAGATGGAAATGCTAAGTGTGGGCAGACACAGCAGAGTTAGTACTCTGGTAAGCGGTGTGCTCAGCGCTGTGGTTTACCAAGCAGACATGCATTTTGATAAGGAGACACACAGAGAGACAGAGAGACCCAGGCTGCGATTCTCAGCAGACAGAGTAAGAGAGAGAGAGAGGGAAGGAAACAGAAATCTCTGGAAAAGAATCAAGAATGACTTTGGGGGGAAAGTTTTGTTCAGGATGAGCAGGAAGTTGAAATCAAGGCCCACCCTACCAGTGGCTGGCATCCTCTGGCCACTTTGAACCATAAGGGGCCCTAGTCTGGTCACTTCTTCTCCCCACCTCAGACCCCAGGGCCTGATTAAGCACTTACGAGGCACTCAGGACACTTAGGAATGTGGGGCCCCTTATACTACTGGTGATGAATAATGGATAAATAAAAATTTGAGAATGATAAATCATTAATCAGCTTTCCTGCTGCTGTGTAGGGTGAATATAAATGCCAACGTAAATCGTGGCTGGCCAGGTTAGGCCGATCCCCTGTCCCGGGCCTTGGGCTCTAGACCTCCTTAGTATCTCCCAGAAGGATCTCCTTCCCATCACCCCCTTACCTGAGCTCTGTCTCCCCTCCTCCCACCCCCACCAGCCTCTTACAGGGGCCTTCCTCCCTGTTCTCTTCCCTTCTCTCTTCAGAGGCCCGCCCACCCTCCAGCAGCTACAAACCGTTCTCTGTCTAAAAGACCTTTGCCAGGACAGTGTGAGTTCTCAGAAATGAGCCATAGGAAGAGGGGGTTGGCCTATCTGGCCTTTTAAAGAGAAGACTAGGGCTTAAGCCGGTGAGAGAGAGAGAGACAGAAACAGAGAGACAGAGGGATGTGCAATAGCTCTCCAAATATTTCCGTCTCTAAGTGCGGGTTAGATGTATTCAAGTAGTTCCCAAGGACAGCACTAGCACCAGTGGACAGAATTAATATTGGGAAATACTTTAGAATATTCTTAATATAATTTGAAAGGTCCGGCAAGGATCTAGGCTACCAGAGGTGGTAGTGAGGTCCCCATCAGTAGCTGCATTCAAGCACAGGTTGGTGATCACCTGTCAGGGACACTGCAGAGTAGATTTCTATCCTAGATAGAATATTGGAGCTCTAAGGTCCCTCCCATCATAAGCTAAGGGTGGGGCAGAGGTGGGGCAGGACCCTCTCCAAGGAGTGGGCTGTACAGGGGCCACTGACACCCATTCCTTGTCAGAGAGATAGCTGGGATCCTTCCCAGTATGTACTTTGTGGGCTTCCTATGTGGCTGAGCCATTCAGGCTCATGTCTTCATGGCTAGCATCGTCCCCATCATGCAATCAAATGGCCCCACCCGGCACAGCTGTTCTGGCCTGGCCAGAGATGCTCACAAGGCAGTTGGCTGTACCCCCGGGGAGCACCATCTCCCCTCCTGCCTGCCCTTCCTGCCCTCTGCTGGGCTTTGGGAAGAAGCCCAGGTAAGTTAAGCTGGCTCTCCCCAGGGCCGGGACGAGGGGCTGGAAACGGGTTCCTGCCCAGCCCTCTCCCCGCTGCTGCCCTCAATGTAGCTGGCTCACGGCCCCCAGCACTTCCGGCCCAGCCTCTGAATCCTGCCGTCTTTGATTGGTCCCTGGTCTCCTGCAGGCATCTTGGCTGGAGCTTGTGTTTTTGTTATCTTGCAAGCTATCAGCAGCAGGATTTTGCTCTCATGAGCTGCTGAAAACATCAATGATGGGTTTGTTTGTATTTGCCTAATTAGGCAACAAGCTGCAAAGCTATCCCAAGGACTGGCAGGATCTTTGGAAAACACAGGCCCAGAGGCCTCGATTCTGAGCAAGTTCTAGCTCCTTCCATAGTATTATTATTCTCTTTTGCTATGCTCAGGGGAGGCAAAACTATTGAGAGTCTGGGTTCTACAGTCCAAGTGCCTGGGTTCAAGTGCCCGGTCTATCACTTCCTAGCTCTGTTGTCTCGGGTAAATTACTTTAACTTCTTCGTGCTTCCGTCTCCTCATCAGCAAAATGGGGACACTATCGGTACCTCATAGAGTCATGGTGAAGAGTAAGTGGGATCATCCATGTTAAGTGCGTGGCACACAGTAGAGTCTGTAAATGCTGGTTTAAAGAAAAATGACACTGAGATAGAATAGCCAAAAAGGTCCCTTTCTTTAGAGGCGAGAACATGCAGGGTGCCAGGCTTTTTGGGTGTTAGGAGCCAGGGTCCCACACACGGGGATTGGGTGTATGTTTAAATCCATTTCTTTCTCGACTGTGACTTTGTTTACCGGTCAAATAAAGGAGGGAATCCTTCTTTTTCTCCCTGTGGATCATTGTAGATTTATGACATAATGTCTGAGAATCACTTGAGCTTCTTAGAAGAAGAATGTTCTATCAATATGAGGGCATGCATTTATAAATAATTTCCTTTGAAATGATTTTCAGCCTTGGTGACCAGAAAGACAGTTAGGTCTTCAGAGCGGGAGTGATTCCTGGTCCACTGAGCCGGGCAACGCAGAAAAGGATAAAATTAAAAAAACAGAAGAAGATAGAGCTGTGGCAGGTTGAAGTCTCACAATTCTGGGCCTCGGTTTCCCCACAGGGGGACCTGTGCCGTTATCGAGTGCTCTGTGAATACTTGCTGAATGAAATCGAGATCTATTCCTCTCTCTTTCTTGTCAGGTAAGCAGACAGTATTTATTGAACATGTGAGTTTCTGTCATTATTGTCATGATGCTTTCTTGGGGATCGGTGATCAAATATAGAAAATACTTTACCAGGACTTTGCATTTATTGGCTCTGCAAGGAGATGGACAACCTTCTCTGTATAAATGGAATCAAGTCAGAGAGCAAAGAGACCCCAGTTCATCAGAACCCTGTCACCCCTCAGTACTTAGCAGGACCCACTCCTGATCCCAGAGAGCCATTCATGCAATTGGGTGCCAGAAGGTCAGTTATCCATGTGGTGATGAATATCCGGGGTGACCTGGGGCTTCCTCTTAGCCACCAACCCAAAAAGACCCCAGTCCTTGACCGAGGCTGCAACCCTGCAGGAACCCAGAGCACTTCCTTCACTAGCAACGATGCTGGTCCAAGCTGAGAGCCACGCAGAGCATGAGTGATTCTGGTTTGGGAAGGTGAGATCATTCCCCCAGTTTCTCTCGGGTAAGGAAGTTCAGAGCCCCTGAAATTGGCTGGTTCCCATAATACTTAAATTTTATGGCAGCACAGTATATTTTGGAGATATTATTGTGTATTTTATCCATGCTCAGCTAGGCTGTAGCACTCAAACCCGGTGATGCTATTGACCATGGCTATAATGTTTCAATATACATTTTTGGCAAGGCATAACTCACATTTTAAAATATTAATTTCCCAACCATCATGTTCCTGAGTGCACTTCGATTTTTTATTTTCCTGCAGCTGTACACCACGAGAGAAGCATAAGCTACTTCTCAGTTGAATACATATTATTTTTTTCTCCTGCTCCATCCTCAGCCATTCCCCAATGGCAGGGACACCCAGATCCCTTGTTCCAAATTTTCCAAGTTATGCTAAGCCTCACAAGCTGTCACATGCCTACCTCCCCAGGAGAGAATAATAATTGCTGATAGGTAAGTGACCAGGAGGATGATTCTATTCCCACCCCCCACCCCCCGCCCCCCAGGGAGAGGACGGATCGGAAAGACATCTGTGTGAGCTTAAGGGTTGACATTCACAATGGTTAACAGATGATAGGGCATCACACCGACCAGAGGGAGCTCAGCTGCCAGGGACAGGAGCCTACCAGACATCCTTGCTCAGTACCAGCCTGGGTGGGCTCAACAGGTTTGCACTTTAAAACGCTCCTTTCTCTTTCTTCCCATCACACGGTAAACCCCTAAAAGCAACTGGGTTCCTTTGTGAGTTTCAATTTCTTTGGCTCCTTTAATGGATGACAGCCTGGGAAGAACCAGGTGGTGACTTAAGTGGGGGATACATTTTGGACCAAGAAACAGGAACACGTTACTTCTAGGAATCTGACTCTACCTGAATTTGTGTTTGACTTTCGAAGAGATCCTCCAGGGCCACACTGTTCGGGTTTGACCACCAGAATTGAGGGTTTACATATCATTCATTACTGGCAGTCGGAAGGGCTCTCAAAGTCCTACGGATCCTGGACCCAGAGCTTGCCTATCCTGACTCTGCTCGGGGGGCGGAGTGGGGTGGATGCACAGTGAAACCTGGAGATTTAATCTCCAAATGCCATGAAGATGGGGTTCCCTAGGAGGGTGGCTGGGTCAGGCGGGTACGGGTTCCAGGCCTTCCCTGGGAGGTCTGGGGGTACTCACTTGAGAGGTCCCTGCCCACTCCCAGAGCCAAGCCGTCTTTGATCCACAGGACAAAGCCATCGTATTCAGGGATGGTACACAGCAGTGTCACGGGCTGGCCCGACACCACGGCCTGGTCCTGGGTTGCTGGCTGAAGGAGTACACTTGGCCTAGGAAGGAGACAAGCACAGCGGTCAGTTACTTGCAGGTAGCAGTGCCTGGAGGCTTCTCCTCACGTTAAGCAGCAGAGGAGACACTGACCCAGGGGAGAAGCACCCCCCTCCCACCGCCCCCTGCATCTTACTTCCTGCCTGGGGCCCAGCAGCAGCTTCCTACGTGCCCCCAGCTTAAGTCCCAGCTCTTAGCAGCTGCTTGGCCGCTCAGCCGCCCCCCGCTCCTCAGTCCTTACCACACCTCACACTGTGATCTGGGCCTCCCGCCGTGCCCACCGCCCTTGGGACGGCTCTTGCCACTTTCCATTGGACTAACTCTTACTCGCTGCCACTGGGCTTGCGCCTCCTCCCACAAACAGGGCAGAGGTGGTGCGGTTTGGTCAAAAACCGGAGAATGCAGGGGAGACATTATTGTTTCCGTGGTTCCCAGGCTGGTACAGCGCGGCACAGCGCGTGCAGGAGTCCCCACTTTGTCCCTTTCCTTTCTGGTGGCAGCCCTGCTCCGGCTTCCCTATCACCTGGGAGAAGGTCACGGGCATGACCCCCAAGCTCTCCCACGCACCCCTGGGAGCAAGACAGCACCGAGCCATCCAAGCCAGCCAGCTCAGGAGTCTTGACCTGACACACCCACAGTGTGTACCACACGACCCAAACCGCTGTTCTAAGATTTAAAAATATTAGCTCATTAACCTTCTCACCCTCATAACAACCTATGAGGTAGGTACGATTTTGACCCCCGTTTTCTGGAGGAGGAAAATGGGCCCAAGGAAGTGGCAAATACTAACAGGAGCTGGCTTGGTCATGACCGAGCAAGTACTGAGTATGCATTAACTTTAGCTTTTTACAGTCACCATAACGCTTGACCTTACCAAGCCCAGTTTGCAGGGGCCTGGATGTTAACTAAAGTATCTAGGAGTGTCTGGTGCAGGACAAGGGATATAAATATAAGACTTTCCTGCTCTAAAGACTGTATTTTCACCTACTGAATTGCGCTGTGCCCAGATCCCTAAGCCGGTCCTGGAAGGAAAGCTGAGGAAGCGGGCTGATGTGATCCGTGTTCCCTGGGAGGCCACAGATGCATGGACAAGACGACATTGACATTTACGGAGCCCCTGGCCCACAGTGAGCTGCATTTCACGTGCCCTCCCTTCTGTAACCTCCCTTCTGTTTAATTACATGTCAGGGCAGAAATAGCCCAATGTTACAGCAGGGAAAACAGGATCAGAGAGGCAAAGTAACCTACTCAAGATCACACAGCTAATGAGTGGTGGAGCCAGGGTCTGACTGGGGGGGGGGGGGCGGGGGCGGTCCCTGTGACTTCCAAGCCTGCATTCTTTCCCAAGCCCTGCCCGGCAGATAGAAACACACAGCTCAGGAAAGGTGGACCCGGTGGGTGGGCTCCTGTCCCAGCCTCTTCTCCCCCACATGGGAGAGTTGGGGATGGCCACAGAGGTCCTGGACCCTAGCTATTGCCCATCGTGGGGACACAACGCCCCAGGCTTGGACCACTGGTAAGGCCATGCTCTCAGCAGCAGGTGGCCCGAAGAAGGGAGTGATGCACATATAAAGAAGCAGAGGGAAGCGGGCCAGGGGGGTGGAGCCAGCGGTGGGGCTCCCCAAGGGCAGCCCTGGAGGTCCGCCTCAGAGAGCTTGTGGCAGGTGGGAAGGTAGCCGCAGTTGCAACCTGATGAGATCTTGGCTGGGTCTCTGAGGAGTATCATTAAAAATCAAATTGGCCCTGAATTGTGGGAGTAACACTTTTTATTCTGATTTGAGCTTTACAAATTAGATTTCATAGGACATTTTAATCAGCTATGTGTGGTGGGTTTATTTATTTTTTTTTCCTCTCAGTCTCTTCAAGTCCTCTGTTGTAATTAGACTGTTTCTGGCACCAAAACAAGAGAGAGAGAAGGGAAAGGAGAAGTGGGGGGGCCTGGAGAAAGAGCCCAAGGAAGGGGTGATGTGAGGAGGGTCAGGGAGACGGGAGGGAGCTGGAGAGGCCTGAAGAAGGGGCCAGGAAGGGAGAGAGAAGGAAGGAGAGGGAAAGGGGGGGAGGGGGAGGGCTGTAGGGGGGCACTCCTTTCTGAGGCTCTGTTCTCCCCGCTCAGTGATGATTTCACAGCTCCTTCTTATATCTCAAAATCTTTCTTGCAAGAAGGACAGTGTCAAGACAGCTGCCAGGGCTGCTAGAGATTGTGGTATCAGAGAGAATTATCAGGTTGTCAGCTGGGGGCGGAGGGACTGGAATGAGAAGTCCCCAAGCAGGTGATGAGGACCCTGTGGGGGTCCCAGCCCCGGTCCTGCTTCCTCAGGTGAGGGTGAGGATAATAGACAGTTGGGGTACAGGGGGCATCCCGAGGGGGGGGGGTGTGGGTGGCGGGGGTGCGGTGAGCCCTGGTTGGTACAGGGAAAGCCGAGACCGGCCATGCAGGAGGACGAGGAGTGCTCACTAGCTCACTTTGGATGCTGTCTCAGAGCCATGGATTGGGGCAGGCACGAGATCCCCCCAATGAGCCCTGAACACACAGAGAGCTGAAGGGACAGTGAAGAGTGGGGGAGGGCCTGGGTGGAGGACGGTCTGATCCAACCCCAGCAGGCTTCAGAGAGCTTTCTAGAACATCTCAGCAGGCTTCAGAGAGCTTTCTAGAACATCTCAGCAGGCTTCAGAGAGCTTTCTAGAACATCTCAGCAGGCTTCAGAGAGCTTTCTAGAACATCTCAGCAGGCTTCAGAGAGCTTTCTAGAACATCTCAGCAGGCTTCAGAGAGCTTTCTAGAACATCTCAGCAGGCTTCAGAGAGCTTTCTAGAACATCTCAGCAGGCTTCAGAGAGCTTTCTAGAACATCTCAGCAGGCTTCAGAGAGCTTTCGGCCCGCGCATTGGGTCTGTTTGGACCCCTTCGGCTTTTCTATGGAAAGAATGCCTCTTGGGATGGTGTGGGGGGCGTGGAGATAGATATACTGGACGGTCTCAACAAAACCACCCCAAGAACAGTATTTACCCATTATTTTTGGGGAGGGGATGATTGGTGCTCTGACAATTTTCTTTTTCAGTCTAATTTTAATTTCTGTGCATTAAATACATGCCACTAGAAATACTTTTTCTTTCAAATCAGTGAGATGCTTTTTCAAATAGAATCATAAGCTGAGTGTCACTATCTAGAGTAGATAAAAACCACAGTGCTGTGGGTGGAGGGGATGTGGAGGGATGGGGCGCACTGTCTTTTCACCCATAGGATGTACCTGGAGTCTTCTCTTCTGGGCTTCAAAGCCCCTAGGAACACAGTGTGCAACCATGGGTGTAGTTTCCTGGCCAAAAGATGCTCTCCACTCGTTCCCTCACAGCTGGTTTCTTTTCCCTGTCTTTCCTGCTCCCAGGAAGTGAACTGTGAGTGAGCCTGGGATCTTTTCTAGAACCTTCTGGGCATTATGGTAAACAGACAGGAACCTCCTTGAGAACATTTGTGATTCCACACACATTTATTGTGACCTGCTACGAGGCAGGCATTGCACTGCCTTGTGGGAAACAGATGGATATGACCTGGTCCTTCCCTCCAGGAGCGAACATTTGTGCACCCACCACACCCAGACAACTCTGCTCTGGGCGCAGAGTATGTACTGCACCCACTAGCACACCTTGTGCCATCCATCCCAAGTTTTCTGCCTCAGTTTCCCATTGTGCCCACTGACATTCTCCTGCTGTGAAGCCCGGCAGTCAGTGTGACCTCCCTTTCCTGTTTCATTTTTAATCTGTCCCGATCACCAAGTGTGGCCCAGCCCCTCCTCCACAGCATCTCCCAGACTCACCCTTTCCTCTCCATTCCTACGGCTGCAACCCGAAGTCTGGGCCCTCCCCACCTCCGCCTGGGTTCTTTCGACAGCCTGTGAATGCTTTTAGGTCCGACCCTGAGTCTTCTTCCTAAACCACCACTTTCCTCGTGCACTCTCTCCCTTTCCAACGGGTGGAAGGTCTAATGGCTCTCCACTACCCGCCGGAGAGCACCCGACAAGCGTCTCCAAAATCTGACCTGCTTCCCTCCAGGTGTTCAGCAGCCATTCACTTAGGTTACCTGTCCCATGTCATCGATGTCCCCACCGTTCTGGAATCGCCCCTCTCTCCAGGGCTCCCTAACCAGCCCTGCCCTCACTGAATGCCAAATTCTCCCCCAGGAGCTTTGCCTGTGCCTCTGGGCACTTCCCATCACCAAGGGGGGAATCCTTTCTCTTCTCCTCTCCTCCTCACTCTTTCCTTCCCATCCCCCCTTAATTTCTTCAAAACTTTATTGAGGATTTACTGTATATCAGATGCCGAAAGAACCAAGGTAAGTGAGAAATGGAAGGTAAACTGAGGGCAAGAACCACGGCCATTTTTTCATCTTGTATTCTCAGCACCTGGTCTAGTGCATAAGCACTGAATACACTTGACTTGTGGACCTTGCGGCCGACCTACTCTAGTCTGTCATCTGAGATCTGTGGTCACGAAGGAAAACTGTTTTTACATTATAAACTACTGATTAGGCAGATATTGTGCTGAGCACACCACACAGAACGAGTGAGGTGAGAAATGAAGGGAAAGGGCCAGAGTCTCAAGAAGTCAGGCTTTGTACGGTAAAAACAACTCAGCTATTCATGGAAGACCTACTTTAACAAAGGCTTTGAATATAACTACAATGCTAGTCGGGTATTACTACCCACATTTCGCAGATGAGCTGAGGCTCCCAAATAGAGTGACATGCCCTAGGTCACCCAGTTGTAACTCAAGGTCACACAGTGGGCCCTGGTGCAATTCCAGGTCATGCAGTGGGCCCAGGTACAATAAAGACCCAAATGTCTCTGGTTGCAAACCCTGTTTTCTTGCCACTTTCCATGTTGGTTATTGAATTAAGGGTCTAGATTTGGATTTTTATCCACAACTCAGGACTCCCCCCATTCAACCCCAGCAACCATTGCCCTCAGACCATCTAAAGAGAGGCAGAGGATCTTTGGAGTGAAAAGCGATTTCTTGGTTCTTCCCTAAGTTTACATGGCCTCCTGCCAGTTGCTGGTCTACAGCACTGAGTTAGGGTTCATGGTGGAGTCTAGTACTGGCCACCATGGGGATAGGAAAGGAAGGAGGTGTAAAATTACTGGCACTTAGTATTATATAGTCATTATCTACATAACTATGTTATTATATATAGAACTAGCTATATATCACAAATAATACTTTTATTGTTGTAGAATTCATAATAGCTAACTTCAATTGCATGTAGCACATGTGTTAAGAGCTTTACGTGGGTTATTTGACAAATGCTCCTCTTCACAGTCCTGTGTGACAGGTGCCCTATCAGGCCCCTGTAAGGATGAGGCTGTCCAGGGGCCCAGGGCCCTGAGGGGTGGGGGAGGGACACCAGGCCCAGCAGTCCTATTCCAAAGCTATATCCTAAGCCCTGGGAGCTCACAGAACCCACCTGAGACCACACTCTCCCTTGCCCTTGGCCGGGACTGCCAAGTGTAGGGAGACTCTCAGGGAGGGCTTGGACGGAAACACACTTGGTGGGTTAGACCGAGGGGGATGTGATTCCAGTGGTGACTTCAGGCACGCTTTCCTGTTCGCATTCCCAGGAAGAGAGGGGCCCTGCAGAATGGGGAGGGGGCCCAGGGGCCACTGGAGAGCCCGTGAGGCAACTGTCTGCAGCCTGCAGGCTCCCTGCACGCCCAGGCTGCTGTGGACTTCGCAGGCCAAGAGGGCACCTTCCCAGCTCTCCAACCGGGCCTTTACAACTCTGAAGTCGGGAGGGGGGTATTTCTCCCCACTGCACTCAGAGAGGAGAGATGCCAGCCTCAAGGTTCTGCAGTGGCTCAGGGGGGCTTAGAGTTCGGCTCTGAAGGCCCCCGGCGCAGAGATCTCCCTCCACCTGCTGAGCAGGTAAGGAGCTTGGAGGCAGAAGTGCCGAGCAGGTGGGGCCTTTGGAGGTGTTCTCTTCAAACTGCAGGAAGCAGGGGCCGTATCTGGCTGGGAAGGATAGAGAGGAGGTGGGTTCTGAGGAGCCCCATCCTGACGAGCCATGTGCGCAGCCCGCGTGGCGGGCTCTGAGTCAGGATGGCTGGTGACCAGCAGGCAGGAGGAGGTGTGCGGGCGGCAGGGCACTTGGCAGGAGGGCCCTCAGCTCTTCAGTGCTGAAAAGGACAGGTGCAGGTGCAGCCCCGCCTAGAGAGAGGGGTGGGGGACATAGCATTGGGAAGCCTCTGGGCTCCAATCCTGGGCCAGAGCCCTCTCTGCTCCCCTGCAGCAGCCCAGCTGGGAGTCCTCCCCTCCTGCCACCCTGTCTGGCCTGTCCTCTGACCATCTCTTTCCCTCGGCTCTCTGCTCAGGAGCAGGGCAGCTCAGCTGCCTCTCTCCTCTTTTCCAGACTGCTTGCTTTCTTGAAAGTGCCCCCCACCCCCCTGCCCCATGAGAATGCTCATCTCCATCCCTCCTTCATCTGCACCAGCCCAGCAGGCTCCCTGAAGGGGCCACCCTCTCCCAGGCCTGACCACACGGCCCCTCACCTTAGACTCTTTTTGAGGACTTGCAGTACACAGGAGCATGGAATGGACCAGCATCATCTGGCTCTGGGAGGTCCCCACTGTCATGATTCTCTATGAGCTCACACACCTCAGGCCCCGGATCTGAGGTCACCCCTCAATTCCTGACTATCTCTTGGGGAGGGAAGAGCCATTTTGTATGGAAGACTGAGGGTATAAGGGCCAAATTGCCAGGAGTGATGGTTTTATAGCAGTGCTCTGGGGGCCTGGCTGCTGTGGGGTATGCGGGCACATGCGCACGTGTGTGTGTGTACGTGTGGGGTGTGTGTGTGTGTGTGTGTGTGTGTAACAAGTAGGAAGAGGGCCCAGTGGCCCCATGTGCATGGTGGTCAGGGTCCTTAATGGCAGGCTCACGTCACCCACCTTGTCACCCATAGCTGTCAGCCCCGGATCTTTTGGGGATACATTCTAGTACTTGAGTGTCCCAAGTCTGTTGCCATCTCTATGGGCATAGGTTTTTGTGTCTCTCCCCGTCACTGATCTGGTGCTCAGGTGGTTCCATGCTGGTGGTGACAGGGAATATGCACAGAGTCAGCATGGGCTGGTGCAAACAGCATGAGATTTGGGGTTAGTGTAGCCGAAAAGAGAAGGCCTCAGTGCAAACTGCACTGGAGCCTGATGTGGGGGGCAGTGTTGCTAATGTCCCTGTGTCCCTGACATCCCTTTCTTTCGATCTATGCTCAGAGGTCAGATCAGAGGCAGTCCAGGGATGGCATGCGGCTGTGCCCCCTTCCCCCCTCCCATCTTTGGGCACTTTGGCCAAGCCTTTGCTCCAGGAGCAGGTTGAGGGAAGGAGACCACTCCCCTTGGGGTTAACCCCAGCCATTCCTGGACAGGAACTAGGCTGCTTGGAATGCTTGCCCTGGCTTCTGAGGAGCCCAGTGCTCTGCAAACACATGCAGACAGTCACCCTTGTCCTGCCCCTTTAGAGGGGGACAGAGTTGGTAAAGGAGCAGGGCCCTGAGATGCTGAGTGATGCCCTGGGGATGCCCAGCGGTCCAGAAGCAGGCAGAGCAAGAACTTCTCTGGTGCCCTGGGGACGTACCCACCACCACCCCTGTGCCTGAGTGCGGGGCCGCCCAGCTGAAACCCTGCCTGTCTCAACTCCCAGGACATTCAGCAAAACTTACTGAGAGTCTGTGGATGGCCACATTTGACCATAAGTCGCTAGGCTACAAGGGAGAATGGGCTTAGTCTCATCAAGGGGTCACATAAAGCTCTTTTTGAGTTTGCGAAAGGTCTGTTGCAAGCAGGAGGGTTGGAGGGAGGAAACCGAAAAGCTTCGTGGAGGAGGAATCATGATATGGGGAACTCGATGGAGGAGAGATGTAATTCTGGGTTAGGAAAAACAGGCAAGCGAAGGCATGAGTGACGAGTGACCTCAGGTACCTGCTTTGAGTACCTGCCAAAGCCTGGGTCTTGGAGAGTGCAAGGAACACAGGGGCAGGCAGACCTGGGCAGAAGCTCACTAACAATATGATCTGGGGCACATTCCTCACCCTCATCTGTAAAATGGAAGTGACACACCTAGCTTGCACAGCTGCTCTAGGGAGAGGACTCGTGTGTAAATGATCCTGGCACACAGAGGTGTTTCACAAAGGGTTGTTCTTAGTTACATCACCATCCACGAGTCTTTCCTGAGCCCAGGACCACTAAAAGTGGGGCCACACCCTGGGGAACCTGGGTCACTGAGTTGGTTAAGCGTCCGACTCTTGGTTTTGGCTCAGGTCATGATCTCAGGGTCGCGAGATCCAGCGCCGAGTCTGGCTCCACCCTGGGTGCGGAGTCTGCTTGAGATTTTCTCTCTCTCTCTCTCTCTCTCCCTCTTCCCTGCCCCTCCCCCTCCATTTTCTCTCTCTCTAAAATAAAGAAATCTTTTTTTTAAAAAAATGGGGCCACACAGCACCTGGAAAGAGGGATCCCAGGAGGCTCTGCAAATCTGAAGTTGCACCGATTAGAAGCTGCTCCTTCCCATGAGTCTTTCAAGTCTTTCTCACCTTCAGGTGAATGGGAGGCTGTGGGGCCACCTGTAGCTCTGCCGTTGGCACCACCCCAGCCCACCTCAGTCTTCTGATGCTGCCCGGCCAGCCATGCAGAACAGGCTCAGTGTTGCTGTCTGCTCTGTTATCAGTGACCAATTGGGGAAGGCTTTAAGAATACTTGTACGGGGGATATTTACTCCAGCTTTTCCCAGCCCGGAGGATGCAAATTGCCTCTTAGGAGATTAAGGGAAGCTGCCCTGCTCCCGAAAAGCAAGCAGACAGGAGCAAGGGAAGGGGAGGAAGGAGCCAGCTCAGAGGTCCCCTAGCTGATACCAGGATGACGCCAGGCGGAGTGGGAAGGGACCAGGGCAGGATGACTCCGATCATACCCTAGATGACTCCGATCATACCTGGAAGCCCAAGTCTTGACTTCTGCAGTTTTCCTATTGCTTAGCACAGGACCAGCTCCTAATGCGGAAGAATGAGTTTTGGGAAGTTTCCAGAAGGTCTTGTCATGACCTACTCAGGGGAGAGGAACTGGGGGGTAATGGGGTTATGCCCGAGCCCAGTGACTACCTGAGCTGATGTTTCTGGAGAGTGAGATGGGACCAGCAAAGGTGCCAGCCACGGGCAGAGGCACGTCTCCGCTAGCACCTCCAGGGCCTCTCGCTGGGTGTGGGGGGCAGATGAGGGACTGATCTATTTTCCACGACAAGGAGCTTAGAGTCTGGAGGAAACAAATATGCGCAGAAGGGCCTGGAATTACTAGCATTGCACAATCAGTGCCCAAAGTGAAATATAAAGAAAGTCTCAAGGAAGAAAGATGTTTCCTTCTGAGGGAATGAGGGAAGGAGTCCCAGAAGGGTTGGCTTCTGACGTGGCCTCCAGGGTAAGGGATAGGAGGGCAAGGAGGGAATATTCCCTGGAATGGGAAATGGCTTAAGTAGCACATGGAGGTCAGAACGTGATGGTGAGGCCACACGATCTTGGCTGGATCTCTGGCTCTACCATTACAGCCGTGTGGCCCTTGGGCACATCCCCCAGGCCCGCTGCACCTGACTTCCCCCACCGGGATAGTAATCAATGCTTGCTGGGTTGTTTGTGAGAATGACACGGGGCATTTTGCGTAAAGTGCGCAGAGTCCCGCACGCGCTCCACAACGGAGCAGCCACCGTCACTAGGAACCAGGTAGGACTGGTGCACGGCATGTGGCCATGTAGACATGTTCAGCAGGATGCATTCCTAGGGAATCATGGTAGGCCTGATTGTGTCGGCCCTCGAGTGCATGCTAAGAAATTTGCACTTAATGAGAAATCATCAAAGAGTTTGACCCACATGCTCAGATCTGAGTTTTAGAAAGATCACAGCGGTGACAGTGAGGAGGGTGGACGAAGGAGGATAATCTGAAGATAGGAAAACTGATCAGGAAGATTTTGCTGTCAACAGGGCTCAGGCTAAAGCCGTATCAGTGGAAAGAAGAAAATGGATTTAGGAGCCACTTGGAGGTAGAATCGGTAGCATTTGGCAGGAGATGAGAAGGATGGAGGCATAAAGGTCCCCTCTCCCTGGCCTGCAGGAAGGGGTGAGTAGGTGACCTTTGGAACCATTTCTGTGTCAGGAGGGGAAGCATGTTTGGGGGGGCAGTGAGTTCCGTTGTAAATATGTTGATGGAGAGGGGCCCTGAATCATCAGGAGAAGGTGTCCTGGGTGCAGCTGGGTCCATGGGTCTGGAGGAAGCTGGTGTGAATAACTTATGCTTAGTGAGCACTCACATCTCAGGTAGTAGGAGAAGTGGTTCTACAGTATGTCCTCTCATTTGGGGTTGACTTGGGAGTTCATCTCCAAATAGGGGAGGTTACTGATGCCGATGTGACCCTCTAAGAGGGACATGGCTGCTCCAGGCTTGGCAGATCAGGAGCAGTTGTCTTCGGTGGCACGGGCTGCCAATGTCTGCGCAGGCTTAGAGCCCTGTCAGGATGGCAAGAAGTCATCTAACCCCATCTTCTTCCTTTGGATTGGGACTGGAGACACCAACAGAGAAGCCAGAAGAACAAGGCGGGGGTGGGGTGGAAGAGGGGCTGTCTGTCCATTGTTTCTTCTAGACTCTTTGCTGGGAGAGCAACCTGAAAACAATTTTACCCTCAACATTACCATTTGCAGCCACTAGCAACTTGATTCTGATACACAGGTGAGGAGAAGCTTGCCGAGATGGCGAACATTCCAGAAACTACACTGGAGTTTTGTTTGGGCTTACACACGAGAGCCAGACTGCTGCTCTTCCCCGGGACTGGAGGTGGGCCAGGAATTCCAGGGCACGTTTTCCCGCCCTTGCTTCTTGTCTGAGCTGGGGGCGCCCAGGTAGCCTGTGATTCTGCTGGTCTCACACACCTCTCCCCGGGATGCACAATCTGCCAAGGTTGTCCTGGACAGCGTGGGTCTTTAATGAAGAGAAATGGGGCTGGCCGAGGCAGGGTGACTCCAAAGTCACTATAAATCCTTCGCCTACTGATTATCAGCCTGTGGCCCGGGCCAGAGCCTGACTGTCCTCATTAGTGGCAAGCGGAGGAAATCCTCCATCCATTCAGCCAAGTTCTGGATGCCAAGAGGATACTGATAAGTGCTTCTGGAAACACTGGTGCATCGGAACCTGGGAAGGAGCCCATCCATCCCTGCTTGCGTCTGACCGAGATGGGAAGGGCAGAGCAGTGTGGGCTTTGGTGGTCATGGTGGGGGTCGGTATGGAGTAGAAATGGGAGACACTTGGGCAGCCCACAAAGGCTAGGAACCAGGATGCCATTGCAGGCTTGCTGCAAGGCTGGCCATGGGACCCAGGCTAGGCCCCTTTCTTTCTCTGAGCCTCAGGCTCTTGTGTGTTCAGGAATATGTGCTCCCTGGACCATTGTTGGGGAAAGGTAGACAGCAGTAGAAGAGAAAGAAGGGGATGAAGAGCAGGATAGAGCTAAGTCATTAGCTTGAAAGAAAGTGTAGGCATGGGCTGTGGGCAGACCCAGCGTATACGGTCGCCCTCTTAGAGTGGATCGGGATGGGAACCCCTGGGAGGTGGGGCCCGTGGATTGGCTGACTCCATGGTGTCCAGCATCTCTGTTCCTCTTTCTCTCTTCCTTTCTTTCTTTTCTTTCTTTTCTTTCTTTCTTTCTTTCTTTCTTTCTTTCTTTCTTTCTTTCTTTCTTTCTTTCTTTCTTTCTTTCTTTCTTTCTTTCTTTCTTTCTTTCTCTTTCCTTCTTTCTTTCTCTTTCTTTCTCTCTCTCTCTTTTCTTTCTTTTTCTTTCTTTCTCTCTCTCTTTCTCTCTTTCTCTCTCTTTTCTTTCTTTCTTTCTTTCTTTTCTCTCTCTCTCTCTTTCTTTCTTTTCTCTTTCTTTCTCTCTCTCTTTCTTTCTTTCCTCTTTCTCTTTCTCTCTTTCCTTTCTTTCTTTCCTTTCTTTTCTTTTTCTTCTTTCCTTCCTTCCTTCTTTCTTTTTTTCTTTCTTCTTTCTTTCTTTCTTTCTTTAAGATTTTATTTATTTATTTGACAGAGAGAGAGAAGGAGAGAGCACAAGCAGGGGGAGTGGCAGAGAGAGAGGGAGAAGCAGGCTCCCTGCTGAGCAGGGACGTGGGGCTTGATTCCAGGACCCTGGGATCATGACCTGAGCTGAAGGCAGACGCCCAACCAACTGAGCCACTCAGGCGCCTCTCTGTTCCCTTTTAAACAAACAGCTTAAAATAATCATTTTATCCTGGTATAGACCTTGCCAGTGGGAAAATGTGCTAAAACTCTCATATGCATAAGAATCACCTGAGGAACTTGCTAAAAAATACAGTTTCCTGGGCTCCAAGCCAGAATTCTGAGATAGTGGGTCTGAGCTAAGCCAAGGAGTCTGAATTCCACAGTTCCCCTGGGCAA
Source organism: Zalophus californianus (assembly GCF_009762305.2). NCBI lineage: Eukaryota > Metazoa > Chordata > Mammalia > Carnivora > Otariidae > Zalophus > Zalophus californianus. The sequence continues at coordinate 22,151,548 of NC_045605.1, forward strand.
TCCGGCTGCAGGTGGGTTTTGGTGCACTTTTGGGAGGCACTGTCAAATGCAAATAGCACAGGTCTGGGGGAACTGGGTTCTTTCCGGTTTGGGTTGTCACTGTGTGGCCTTGGTCCAGCTGCCATTTCTCTCTGGGCACGCCATGGTTTCCTTCGCTGCTCCATGAGGCCATTGGATGAAGTCAGTGGTTTTCCCTTTTTCCCCCAGTGCATGCAACCCTTTGCCAATGGAATCCTGTATGGAATGCCAGTGTGTGAAGTAGGTGAAGGCAGGCTAGGTGAAGCTTGAGGGGCCAAGTCCAGCCCCTGGGCCGCCCTGCAGTGGACCCCAAGGTCCCACTGTGAAATGCTCAAGGAATCAGAAAGTCCTGTGCAGTTTCAATGGTTTCCAGGTGTTGCATGAGGAGCAACATGGCTTGGCTGCTTCACACAGATGGGTATCAAAGCAGGCCCGGGAGCCTGGTGCACTGTGTGGATAATGTAGTCTGGTCTTGAAGCATGAGCTACTTCTGTGCCACTCACCAACCCTGCATCGGGGACCATAACTTAGACTTGGTGTTTATAGAGAAATCTTCTCATGGCTTCTGGAGTTGTTCCCAACGGGGAGTAGATCACAGTGTCCTGAATTTCTCCCTTCTTGGAGCCCAAAGACAATCAACTCTTAATTATCTTCGTTAATGGAGAGGAAGCAAGGGTGTGAATAATCCAAAGTGATGGACATTCCAAAATAATGAATAATATTAAGTAACCTTCATTTTCAACTTCGGAATGCAGTTTGGTATTCACGTTTGAATATGGATGTGTTTGATGTTCTGGGAATTTTTAATACTCAACGAAACAAAACCAAAGCCTGTGACGGAACTCCCTCCTGCTGCCGACTCGGCTGGGTGCAGAATGTCACCTCTGGTACTGGTTCCCAGCGAGAGGCGGGCCATATTCCACCCTCCCCAGCTCGCTGTTTTTATGGCTCAACACCTTCCCTAGGTGGGGACAGGGATATTAGCTGATTTTGCCTTTAAAGGACTTCTATTCCCTTTGGGACTCATGCAAATAAGAGCAAAATAAGAAGCTGTGAAATGTTAACAGAGGACTTCATTAAGCAATCTTGGTGATAGAATTTGCCAGGAATGGGGACAATTTGCCAACAGATAATTGAGAGCTGACTATATATGTGTTCTAATTAAAAAAGTGATTCTTCTCACTGCCCTGGAATTCTGGGTCTCGTTCTTCGGGTTGGTTTAGGATATTAACCACAGCTAACTCTTGTATACACTTTATACTCCACAAAGAACTTCACATATGTTATCTTGCTTAATCTACCCTTATGACACCCCGTGGAGGAGGTTCTAATATCCGTTCTGATGTAGAGACTTGAATGCCAAGACTCACAGCAATAGTTAGCCCGGCGTCCCACAGCAAGTGTACACCTCCTAATCCAGCCCGCCGCCACCTCACCAGGCCTCTTCTGTCACCACCTGACTGTGACCCTGGCAAGGGCTCAGATCATTTGCTCTAACCCTGAAAATGCAGCAGCAAACCAAACAAAAAATCAAACCCAACCAAACCAACTTGCCATTACTGTGCCAGTCTTTGATTGTTTGAGAGTGGAAATGTTGGTAAAGGAGAGATTTTGTGCTATGATCACTCTGAGAGAAAGGAGAGAGACTGTGCACGCTGCTGGGGAGCACCCAGGATGGACTGAGTGCTTTTCTTAGCCTCTAGGAGGCTTATGCTGGGTCACTGAGCCCATCTCAGAAGATGGGCTGATGGCGGGAAGGATGGGACCGGCTCCTCAGGGGAGCTCCTTGGAAGCAGGGGTAACTCCAAGCTAACCATTGTCACATCAACAGTACTGAGAGATAGGGAGGATCTCTTCTATTTTATGGATTAGGAAACAGAAGCTCAGAGAGGTTAAGTAACCTGTCCAAGGTCACAGTGTGTGCTGAAGCTGGCAGACTCTAGTTCTGCACCTTGGTTTACTCCATAGTACCCGGTAAGCACAGAGGGCATTTGAGCTCTGTGGTTTCCTCTTCAGAAAGCAGAGACTGACTACTGTGTCTTCCAGCTGCCCCCAGCTGTGCTCCAGAAACAAATATGAACTTGACAGGACATCTGCTTCTTGCCTTGGGCACAGGATCTGCCTCACCTGCAGACCACAATCAGCCAGAGAAACCTCTGACACTCCCAGGCACCCCTGGGGCTGAGATCAGGTCCATGAACAATAATTTAGGGCAAGAGTTGTCCACAGCTTGGCAGAAGCATGAGCATTCTTTATCTTACCCTGCTGCATCCCCATTCAGAAGCTTTTTGCAAAGCTCCCCCCCCACCCCAATAGCCTTCATGCTCAGTCCCAGGCTGGGTGAATAATGAATTCCATTCTCTGCACAGCTGGGGTCTCGGGCCTTTGCGACAGCCACCCTAGTGGCCCAAAGACAGCTGGTGTCCAGGGAGAGACTTCTGCGGGGGCATGGGCCCCGGGGCTCAGGGGAGCGGTGGACATTGAGTGGGAGCTTTCTCCAGGCCCCATTCCGGCCCCGCCCCCAGGACATCTCTATTTCCCAGCCAGAGTGCCACTGGATGTGCCGATAGCTCCTCAAATAGAAGAGTTACTCCTGGCTTCACTGGAGGGAACAGAACAGTTTTCAAGCCTCCTCCCCTAAACGCAACAATATTTGGTAACACTTAGTGCCTTGGGGAGAGAATTCATGTCCGTAATTAGTTACTGTATATCACCGTTAGTACTCTGCTCAGGATTTACTGGGCAAATATCATTTAACTGCACAATAACTACAGGTCCTTGCTGCTTATTGGGTAATTTACTAAGGCTGGGGGAATGGGGCAGGAGGGACTCTGAATAGGAGGTATTGTAACCCCTTGAATCAAACTTTATGAGTTTGGGTTTGGCAGGGAGGTGGCTGTCGGTAGCCAGCTCTCATTGCTTTGTTTTGCAGAGTTGGCGGGCACACTGCTTCCTTTCCTTTATTTATTGCAGGAGAGGCCTGGGACTGGGGTCTGAGGCTGCCCCGAGCTATGGAGGGCCTTTTGGTAGAGAGGGTCTTTGGCTGAGCACAAAGGCACCCGGCAGGAAACCAGGCTTAGAGTCCTGGGGGCTCCATCCATCCTTCTGTGTACTCCCTCGCGGGTCCTCTTTTTGTATCTAGGCCAGTGGGTGGGGAGTACATACAGGGAACTGTCCTTGGTTGGCAGTATCAAGATAATCCTAAACCCTCTCTTCTCGCTCAAGTGCCATGTTGGTTGGGAAGCAGCCATTCCTGGACACTTGGCTGTAAGTCCCAGCCGTAATCTGCTTCAGCAAAGTCTGTCTTTGTTTGGCCACGCACCGTCTAAACTGCTCTAACCTATTTAGACCATGGAGAGGGGAAAAGACACAATAATGAAAAACTCAACGTGCAACATTGCCTTACGCAATCTAATAAATTACTCGGCACCCGGCTGCCAGCTCAGACTAAGCCCAATATTGCCTGCAGTAATTATTTGGATCAAATGCAGTTTATCTGCTTCATATTTGTGCTTCTGTGCTCAGTGGTAACTTATAAATGTCATTGTGGTGTTTATTTGTTATAATGAAACTTAATGGCATTGGAAGCCAGGAGCAGAGCTGGTGGGGCGGCAGGTTTAAAACAATCTCTTCATCTCTGGAGAAAGAAGGAGCCAAGATAACATGAAACTGCCCTGTAGGGAAGGCATTTGCAGAGATGGTTGCGTCCTCGTGCTGTGTGGTGGGCAGAGAGGGCCAGGGAAGGTTTGGCTGGGTTTAACCCCGGCACTGCCCCATTCGATGCCTCTGCTCCATCTTCTAAGGGTCTTACAGGGGTAGGAGGTGTTTGATCTTCACACCACCCGATGGGTGACCCAGATAAGAGATACAGGCTGTCCAGGGTCTTGGAGGCCAAAGTCCTGTTGGATGGGGGCTGGAAATGAAAACCCCCAGGGTGACGGTATTATGGAGGACAGACGATCAGACAGAGATCAGGAGGAGAGTGTGGGGACAGAAAACAAAGGGAGGGTATCCTGGAGAGCCAAAAGAGGGAACTGCAAGGTCTTCTCCTTTGGGTGAGGAAGCAGCTCTGGTGGTAGGTAGCACAAAGCGTGGACAGAACGGGGAAGAGCCGGTAGGAGTTGGAGGCAGGGTGCCCCACTGGCTCTGCAGAAGTACCATGGGTGAGAATGGGCCATTTAATGTAGAATAAAGGGTTTTGGTTTCTCACAGCTCTGGACTCTGCCATTTCCTAGCTATCTGGCTTGGGGCAAGTTATTTATCTTTCCCGAGTTTCATTTCCTTATGTGGAAAATGGGAGTAATAACAGAGACCTCTCAGGACAGTAGGGATGATTCCAGGAGGTGATGTGTATAAAATGATGCACATGGCGTTTGGCACACAGTAAATAATAAAGCATTGGCTGCGGCAGTGACTGGCACTTAGAAGATGTTCAATAAATGTCTGCTGAGCGAATAAATGAGTAATAACACTTCCCACCTGTGTGCATTACAAAGCCTTCTTCTAAACAGCTGGGCTTGGATTGAAACCTCACGGGCCGTGCAAAGCTGATCTTATCATCCCCTGTTTTCTAGTGTGGACATGGCTATGGTAACTTGCCTAGGGCTACTCAGCTGGTCTATGTGTGGGCATTGGCTCTTCTCCCGCCCAGGGCAGGACTATCTCCCCCAGTCACAGGGGACAGATAGCTCTTCATCTTTGCTGGGAGGCTGAGCTCTTCCCTCCTGACTGGCTGCCCTGCTCCCTAGAGCCTAATCACAGAGCCCGTGCTGACCTTCGTAGTTGAACCCCGTGGCAGAGATAAGCTGGGGCCTTTCTGTCCATTTCATCTTAATACTACAGTTAGTGTTAACTCATGAAATATTCATTTTCTCCCCTCAGCGACATGCTCATACAAGGCTCCTAACATCAAACATATGGATGAAAATTATTAGTCATTGTTATCTCTCCCACTAGCTGGTCCCTTCCCCAGTACACCTCCTGTTTTGATCTCAGCAAAATGGGACTGAACTGAGGGTTTTAGCCTGGAACACTAATAATAATGCCTTGCATTTTATGGTACTTTATTCTTTCTCAAAGCGCCAGCACAACCATCATGCATTGTTTCTCTTTGCAACATATGCACAGAGGAAAGAGTGTTGGCGCCTCAAGTATACCCATTTTGCGGATGAGAAAACATAGGTCGAGAGAGAGAGATCAAGGTCAAGTTCACATACCTAGTCAGGAACTGAACTTTTTTAAAAAAGACATTTATTTACTTATTTTTGTTTAACTTCTAATGCAGTGCTCTTTGGGAAACTGAATGTGTTTGTTTCATGTAAATAAATAACAGCACCATCTTATTTCTATTGTACTTTACAGTTTCTAAAGAGTCCACCCGCCCTCTCCCCTGCTATTTTACTGGTCCTCACAGACAGGCTTGAGTTATTCTTATTTGACAAAACTCACACAAGTTGGTGGTGGATCTGGGCCTTAAACTATTATTTCTCAAAATGGATTCCAGGGAACATTAGTCTTAAAACATGTTTTGTAGTCAAATAAGTTGGGGAAACTCTGTGAACACTATATCCCTCTTGGTGGTTCACCATGCCCTTTGGCATATTAAAATCTCTGAGACGTTCTGTGGGACAGATCTGTTCAGTGAGGGCTAACCCAGCTTCTCCCCACTGTGTTTAACCATGGAGGCTGTATTTCACGGAAAACCTATTATCACGCTTATAGAAATGCTCCTTCAGGGAAATGTGTATGCCTGGTCCCTCTTCCTCTTTCTGAAGCAATAGGCTTTAGAGCAGGGCTGGGAGAGAAGAGGCTGAAGATGGTAGAAAAAGCATGCTTGTGAGGTCACCAGAACTGAGGTACCCCCTCCCCAGGATTCCTCTCCTCCTTCCTATACCCCCAGGGCAGTGAATTCTAGATAATTCTAGATAATTCACATATTAGGTGTAGTCAGTCCAGTCTATATCTGGGGCAGGATCAGAGGGGCACCTTGCTGGCTGACAGGGGGTCTGTGGGGGGCGCAAGGTGGGGAGATGTGGGAGACAGTGGTTGGTGGCCGGTGGGGGGAGAAGTCTACAGAGATCCATAACAGAAGCTTGGTCATGTCTGCCCTTGATGGTAAAGGAGGGAGTCGCCCCAAACACACAAAGCTCCCCCAGACAGGGCAGAGATAAAGAGACCAGGGTCTGAGTCTTCGTTTTACCAGGTAATAGCTGGATGCCTTTAGGTAGATGACTTCATCTTTCTGAACCTCTTTACCCTCAAAATGGAGATAACATACCTACCTTGTGATGCGATGAAGACTACATGATGGCAGTGCATGAAAGTGCCTCCCTAGGCCTGAGTCTTTGCAGACTAGCCCCCCCACCCTTCTCCTGATTTCTTGGAGTCCCCAGTATTACTCCAGTCAGAGCAAAGGGCTTGCTCCCCTCTGTGCTCCACCAACACGTCACCTCTACACTTCTGTAGCTCTCCCATCACCCTGCCTTCTATTTTCTTACGTGCCTGTCCTCCCACTGGACTCAAAATTCTCTGAGAGCTGTAGCTGATGCTGTCAGTGGCACCCATCCCTCTCCGTATCCCGAGGCCTGACCACTTCAGTGCCTGAAGATCAGCTCCCGATCCCCGGGGTCTGCAACCTGATGTCTTTCTCTTGAGCCAAAGGTCACTCTGCCTCACAAAGAACAGGCCAAAAGTGCCAGAGCATTTATACACCACCCAAACAGGCCACAACCCATTCCTGCCAGGAGCTGGAAGACCCATACCCCACTCCTTGGGTGGTCTAAATTTGAGGTGTGAATTCCATCTCCCTTCTCAGAGTTTCCCATTGGGATTGCAGTAGCAGGCTGGATGGTGTCCCCCTTGTGTTGGATGCCCTCTCTTTCCTGTGTCAATTCCCTGTCATCCTTCTGGCATTCCCTGGACCTCCCAGAGGGACCATGACATGCCAGACCTTGCTGAGGGTCGGCTTCTGGCAGAACCCGAGGGAAGAGGAGGGCATCCTCAACGTGTTGTTCATGTCCACGTCTCCCACTGCACCAGGCACGCAGTAGGCGCCTGATAAGTCTCTGAGTCGGACAGAAACCAACCATATGAATAGATGCAGGAGGAATGTGGTCCAGCAGGCTGGTCGAGGGTGGAGGCTCCCCCACCCCACCCCAGGAGCCCAGGGCAGAATGGCTGCTCCTTGCCTCTCTCCTCTGAGGCACAACTCTCTCCTCTGCACCTGCTCTGGCTCACTCTGGTCAAAGCTCTGGGTGCAGAGGACCAGTGGTCAGCCTTCTCCTCCTTCCTCAGTGAGAGGAGAACAGCTTGGTATAGTGTTTGAGATCCTTTCATTAATAATGGTTGAGAAGTGCTGTTCTTTAGTATGAAGAATAGTGGTTATTCCCGGCACATTTGACTTGGAGGTGGGGAGTATTACATTGCTCTATTTATCCCACACTCTGTACGCAGTTACTGAAACTGTCACCGTGTCCTATATTCCATAGGCCATTATGTGTATTTCAAACCATTATATAAATGGACTTGATTTGGTACTTCTGAATGTCATTAAACTCCTCCCATACCAGTAACAACACAGTTTCCATAGAAACTAATACATTTGAGGAGGGAAGGCATAGGGAAGAAAGCAGATGGAACAGGAGGGAAAAATACGTCTGTCCGATTATTATTTCCAGAACGCAGGACCCAGTGATGTGACATGGGCCACTCTACGGAGATGGGCAAGCTCCTTCAAGTTTTTATTGACTCTCCTTTGATAGAAGCCGTGGATAATTCATCTCAGCCTGAACCTGCTCATTCCAGCACACAGCTCTAAAAACTTTATGGCACCGCAGGCCATTAAACACGCTCATTTATTCAGACTCCTTCATCCTGGGGAGGGGGTTGCGGGAGGGTCTCAGCGCTCAGTGATGAAGCTTTTGAGGCTCGCTGAGGATGGAGGCAGAGAGAAGAAAGGAGCTTCCTCACTCAGGACACAGCAGGCATAGGGTGAGACCCCAGGATTCTGCCAGTGACTGTCACCTAAGTCCCTGGGTCCCATGGGCACCGGGCCAGTTAGACGATAAAGCTCTAGAGACGTGGGGTTGCAGGGGTGTTATATTTAAAACCCTTTTTGAGAGCCTGGCTGAGGAGCTGCCCATGGCCTTCGTAGATAGCAAGTTTTCTGTCTTTGGAGGGATGTAAGCATAGGTTGCAGTGGCTTCATAAAAACAGTTAGGAGGGCACTCCTGGGCACTACGCACTTGGCCCATGGTTGGACTGGATTCCCCTTATCTGCTCCCCTAGCTCCTGTGCATAGCGGGTTATAGCAATTATGATGTCATATTTTAATGGCTGCGATATCCCTGGGGGCAGGGACTGTGTCACTACAGGTCAAAGGCCCACTAACACCGTGTGAGGCAGGGCAGGTACTGGATGCATGGTTGATGAGGAAGTGAGTACACAGCACCGCAGTACTCAAGAGTGTTTATGTGCATCCCTACGTGGTGCAGATATTGAGCCATCAGAAGTGGGTGTGGACTAGATGGACTTTGGTCCCTTCTGGCCTTGAGAACCTTTGATGATATGGTTCTAAACCTGCTCTGACTATGCCTGGGATTTGAATCTAGATTTCTCTGACTCCCAAGCTACAGTGCTTAACAATTAAGCATACTCCCCACAATGCTAAAAAGAGAAACAAAATCAAAACAACCACAAAATTAACTTGGTATGAAATATATCCAGTTTCCTCCCAGCGGAGGGCAAAAGTTCCTGAGGACAGAGCTGTGTCCAGCCTCCCTGAGGCTCCCATGCCTGGCACAGTGCTGGGCTCACAGGAGGTGATGCCTTTACTCTATATATGGCACGTCTATATCAAAGAACTTATTCCCCTTGCTTTACTATTTGCTTCTTGTCTCTTTCAAAACATAGCCTCAACACATTTTTAGGGGGCAGACTTCACTGATTGACCCACTCAATCCTGTCATTTCCAGACTTCAAGAACTTAGCATGGTGAAGAGGAAAGAGGACTGCCCCTTGGGTCAGAAGCCTGGGTTCGAGTCTTGGCTCTATTGCTCGCAGGCTGTGGTAATTGGGACAAGTCATATGACTGTCCTGAGTCTCAGTTTCCTCTTCCCCACATGATCCGTAAGGTTTCTTCTAGGGGTCCATGGTTCTCAGATCACCCAGTCCCAGCATCTTGGGAGCCACTGACCAGAGGCAGAGAAGGTCAATTTTCTTGCTCTTCTTTCAGTGTTTACCCTGTGCAAACATTATGTGAGGGTCCTGGGATACCATGCAGACCCAAAAGAGCTTGCAGACTGGCAGGGAAAACAAGTGTTGGTTAAAAAAATGGCAATAAGCACTTACATGTGCAGACTGAGCTAACAGGGACCAGTATAGACAAAGGCCCTGTGGCAGATGGGAGCATTCCTATTTGAGGAGCTGAAAGGCGTCTGATGTGTCTGGGGTACGGTATTAAGGGGACAAGATGAGGCCAGAGAGGTAGGTAGGAACCAGATCATGTAAAGCCTCATAAAACATGCCAGGGATTTTGGTATTTTTCCTAAAAGCAACATGAAGCCATTGAAATATTTTCAGGAAGACTGTGACATTATCAGATTTGCATTTTGAAATATTGCTCTGGCTGAAGTGTGGAAGATGAACTGGGAGGGAAGGCAAGGGCATGACCAGTTAGGAGAGCACTTCTGTAATCCAGTGAGGAGGAATGGGGGCAGGGACAAGGGCGGTGGCCGTGAGGTGGACAAGGTGGATGGATTCAAGAGATATCTGGGAGGTGACTTTTCTAGGTCTTGCTGAGGACTGGATACAGGTAGGAGAGAAAAGAAAGTTTAAAAAGGAGCTTGGCAGGGTCTGTGGCCAAGGCGCCCCCAGCCTGCCTTAGATAAGCAGGTTTCCCAGTAGGAATGGTGGCTGGAGAAATGGGGCCCGGGAAAGACTCCAGAATTCTCTATCAGATCGCGGAAGGAGAAAGGAAATGGTGGGTCCCCTGTTCCAAGACGCCAAGTGAATTAAATAACAATCATAAAGTGCCCTGGAAATCTGCGTCTTGCCATAAATAATAAACAGGGACGTTATACAAATAACCAGCTTTGCAGCCCCAGTGGAAGAAAACACATCAGTGAGAAAAATGAAATAAGGAAAAATGCACCCCAAAGCCCCAGCTAACAAAATGACAGTATTAGCTAATGTCCTGGGGACTCTTGCAGGCAGTGAAGGAATGTCTCTGGAAATTATAAGCCCTTAGCGAAAGCCAGCCTGTTACGGCTGCAGCAGTCAGAGAGGTAGGGGCTCACGGGTCATTGGACTCATTCTCTGCCACATCAGGTCCCTGCTGCCCCTCTGCTCTGATAAAAACCACAGCATGTCCCCTAGGTCTGCTCAACTCCCTCACTGCCCCCCAGGGGATAGCCGACATGGGCCTGAATTCACTCTTAGAGGGCGGACAGGAAAAAGAAACAGATCTGCCTTCTCAGTAAGGCTGTCAGTCAATTTCCTGGTATTGGTTCCTTTGGTGACCAAAGCATTTAAAATTAGGGGATGAGTGGTGAGACTAGGGTGTGGGCCAGGTGTTGAAAGCCAAGATAGATTTTTTAAAGATTTTCCCATCCATTTATTTTAGAGACAGAGCTAGTGAGTGAGCAGGGGGAGGGGCAGAGGGAGAGGAAGAGAAATCCTCAAGCAGGCTCCCCACTGAGCGCGGAGCCCCCGAGACAGGGCTCCATCCCAGATCACGACCTGAGCCAAAATCAAGAGCCAGATGCCCAACTGACTGCACCACTCAAGTGCCCTGAGCCAAGATAGATTTTGGAATCATCCCATTTTAAAGGCTTACAGATGATCGTATCCAACATTATTTAAATTTCATACACGAGAAGGTTGACATCTGGATGTTCAGGGACTTGCCCAAGATTACACAGCTGGCTCCTTACTTTTAGGTGCTCCTTGCACTACACTGATGGGGCACCTCTTTCTCTCATCAACTCTGTTAGGGGAGAGGCAAGAAACAGGGGGACGTTTTAGACTTATTTCTGTGGACTGGGGAACAGGGGTGCAGAAAGAAAGGACAGACTCCATGCCATCACCCCAAGAAGTCCAGAGCTGCTGCAGGTACCTGGGTCCCCATCGTCCCAGAGCTCTGGCTCCTGCACACGGGTGAGAGGCGAGGACAGGCATCGTGGTGGAGGTGTGCTTGCAGAGTCTGGACTAGGAGGATGGTGCAGCCCATCAGCTGTGGGGCATGGCATGCAAGAGCCAGTAGGGGGTCTGCCAGCTGTGGATCCCGTTTTCTCCTTTCTGGGCGCTCGAGCCCCTCCCCAGGAGGCTCAGAGGTCTCCAGTGAACAGAAGCTGCCTTGACTAATCACTTGCATTTGTTTCTTCTCGGGAAGATGAAAACCACAGTGCTGGCAGGCATTTCTGCTCTCCCTTCTCTGAACTGTGCTTTGGAAGGTCCGGAAAAGCTGCCGCCCCTCCAGATGTGTGGCCTGAGAGGGCACCCCTGTGCGCAGGCGCACCTCAGCCTCAGAAAGCTGCCAGGAAGGGAGGCCAGGGCTGTGTTGCCTCCTTCTGCTCCATTCAACATCCTGTTCCTCATTCCCCTTCTCAGCAGTCCTAGGGGCTAACAGAATTTTCTGGTTCCTGAGAAATGATCTTCCCTGGTCTTCCCTTCCCTTCCCAATCACTCCCATGTGATTTTCTCCCACGCCACTGGGAGCCTTCTGTGTTCAGTCTCCTCTTCCCTCAACCCCTGCCACTTGCTCTGCATTTGCTCTGTAAACCAAACCATGCTGAAGTGTTACCGGCTTCCCTTCTGTTCATGGTCTGAACTTCCTCTTTCAGAATTCCAAGAGCACTGGACTGACCGGATGTCAGGAGCCCTGGAATGTGGTCCTGGCTCTTCCGGCAACTTCCTACTGACCTGAGGCAAAGTCATTCATGGAACCTGGGCCTCCCTGAGTTGGCGGGTTGCACTATAACTGCTAGGGTTGTTGAAGTTCTAACCTGGGGGCAGGCAGAGCCGCTCACCAGACACCATGTGAGAGCTTGTGAGTAAGATCAGCCCCGGGCAGGCAATATGCATTGAGAAGGTGAATGGTTCTGGGATCTCCAGGAAAACTGGGTAATTGAGAAGAGCTAGGAAAAGGGAAGGGAATATAGGGATGTGTGTTTGGGGGCGGTGGGTGGGTAGGATGAGGAAACAGTGGAAACAGTTCCCCTGGCAGGTCTGGTGGGATGTATCTGTCTGGAGATGCCCTGAGAATGTGGCCCAGCAGTAGATGGGGTGAGGAAGGAGAGCTGATGTGGAAAGGAGGGAGACCCACTTGTGGGGGCCTCCCCTCTGCTAACCTGCTTGGGCCCCGGCCTCCAGGAAGGCACTAGTGTCCCAGAATAGGAAGAGAGGCTGAGAGGTAAGGCTTCAGGAATAGCTGGAGATGGGGACACTCATTGTGTGCAATGCTCCACGTTGGTTTGCGCTGCCTGATGGTTCTTTCCCAAGACCCATCTTGCACCTGTGGATGGCTTTGTGCATTCCCTCTGTTGTCACTAGGAGCACTAATAATTATGTAAATTAAAATTGACTGACTACTCCTTATGTGTGAGACACCAGGCTCAGGCCCAGGGATAGGCGAGGAAAGCAGGGAGCAGCGTTTTTGCCTTCCTGATGGGACAGTCTGATCAATGATCACAGTTAAAGTAAGTGCCACAAAATAAATCAGCTGGTTGCCGCAATAGTTCATCATGGTGCGGGAAGAGGGATGTCCAATTCAGGTAAGGCAGCTGGGCAGGATTTCTTCATGGAGTGACAGTAACACGGAGGCGTACCTGTGTGTTTTAATTGTGAGCTCCTCGAGGGCAGGGATTAGGTCTTTTTTACTTGGAAAGCTCCAGTGCTTAGAATACTGTCTGGCATTTATTAGGAAAATTGGGATTATTTTTATGGTAGGTATTCAATGAACTTTTGATGAATAAATAAATGATTTCCTTCCAGCAGTTCCTACTTAAAGCACCGTGTACTTAATCACATGAAGACAATTATGTCAAACACGCCTGATACACTTATGCCTGATCTGTCTTTTTCTTCCTCTCTCGTCTGCCCTTCATTGATTTTTGTTTGTGTCTCCATTTAAGGCCTCAAATGTGTTGAGTCCAAATAGGAGAACACACACACACACACACACACACACACACACACACACACATATTACCCACCACCTCTATTCCTGCAAATGCTGCCGATTCTATCTGAGAAGCTATTAAGCAATCCCGAATAGAGCAAACCTCTCATTGACTATCACATGCCTCCTTAAACAACCTTTGAATAGTGCTTTCTTTTTATTGCTTTGTGAAGTTTAACAGCACCAATTGTGATTACTCTAGCTTATGATAAACCCCAGATCTATAAAAGTCCTGTTCATTCATTATTTTTCTCTTGCTCCTTCTTCAGCTGTTATTTATTTATTTATTTTTGGGATGTAGCAAGGAGCAGGGGGCGGGAGGAGGAAGAGGGAAATAAAAATATACCAAATTAACAGGGAAACGGATGAAATAGGGGACAACTTCTCCCTGAGTGACAGACACCCTACTAGATACTGTTAAACAGAACAAATATGCCTTAATACAGAACAAGTAGGTCTTTTATATTTATTCTAAATTGGAAATATAATGATTACCATCTTATCTTTAATGGAAGAAGCAGCTAATTGTTCCAATATCTCACTAATTCCAGCATCTGGGAGAAAATTATTTTTTACTATTTTACCAATTGTTCAATTTATACCTAGGTGTATAGTGCAGCGTGGACAGAGATTTCTGTTTCTTGATCTATATCATGGCTGCTATTCCAGTTCAATTATTAATATGTGGAAGTTATAATTATTTTGAGTATTGGTACAAGATAATTATAAACCATAAAACAGCTCCCCATGCTCAGTGATGCCTTTTCTTATCTGCAGACGTGCTGGAGTTTGGGCTTGTGAGTTTTAGAGAGAGCAACACATGTATAATGTGGCACTTGGGGTCGCAAGACTGGCTGGAGTGGGGACAGAGGATCCTCCCCCCCCCGCAGGTCCTTTCGGTTCTCCTCCTGTGCCTTCCACCCTCCAGAGCCAAAGCCAACCCACCATACGCATCTCTCCTTCTGCCCCACTGTCTCACCTGCCTCCTATCTGGTCTCCTGTTTTCTAGTTGAGGTTTGTAACTCATCATCTATGGTGGTTTAGCTTGCTTGCCACCCCTTCATCTCCTTGTTTACCCAGCAGCAGCTCCTGGGTGTGTGGTTGTGTGCATGTGCATGAATCTGTGTTGGGGCAGTTGGGAGCGGTGAGAGCCAGCCACATGCAAAGAGGGAGGTAGGGGTGGGGAGTTAGCTGCTCTGTTACCCCTTGGCTATGGCCATTGCCTCCATTCCCTCCCTCTTTCTGAATACCTTGCTTTATTACTAATGAGTCTACCCTAGGGAGAGGATTTTGGCAAGGGGTAAGGCACCTGGGATCACTCATTCTTAACCAAGTCAACCATAGTCAATTGAAAGGAATAACACATTGGTGTGGATTGCATGTGTATGGAGAAGGGGCTCAGAGAGAATGGGCATTGTTTTGGTATCTTCCCATTTTAACAACAACAAAAAAAAAACTTTAAAATGCCATCTTAGCTTAGTTGTGGTAGAAAGTAAAGCTAACTGTCTTCAGAAGTAATCAGATCCTGGTCTTGGTTCCAAGTCCTCCTATAGTCGCCTTCCGACTCCCTTCCTTCCCTCTTTACTTAAACAATATCTACTCCCTACTTAATATTAAATTTCTTTTTCCTACCATTTTCTTAACCCCTGGGTCAGTATTACCATTATAACTTTCTGCTATGGCAAATGCATCAAGACCCCATTTCTATGTTAAAGCCCCTAATACCCGACGTGACTATATTTCAAGATGGGGCCTTTACAAAAGTAATGAAGGTTAAAGGAGGTCATAAGGGTGGAGCCCTGATCTGATAGGATGAGTGTCCTTATAAGAAGAGACACCAGAGAGCTTGTTCTCTCTCTCTGTGTCAGGTTAGGACACGGGGAGAAGGAAGAGACCGTCTCACCAGAACCTGACCATGCTGGTACCTTGATCTTAGACTTCCCATCTTTAGAACTGTGAGAAAATAAAGTTCTGTTGTTTGAGCCATGCAGTCTGAGGTATTTTGTTATGGCAGCCTGCGCTAATATATCCCTCCCCTGGCCACTTGTGAAAGGTTGGTTAGAATGGGGGTGTTAAATCGTGTTCATCAGCCTTGTGATAGGATTCTTTTTAGGCCCCAGGATATGGAGTCAGTATCCTTCTACTGCGGTCAGACACTTGGAGCTTGAGGTTGCAAATCCAGCCCAGCTCCTGACTTGTTGGCTTTCCCAATCCCCGTGAACCTCATTTTCAGCTTCTCTAACGAGCAATGCCAGCAAGAGAATGTGTCTATTCAGTACCACGGACAGAGGTACCCTGTCAATTCCCACAAATTAGAAGTTACTGCCTAGCCCTCTCACACAGGTGGTGCTGGGAAGGGTGGAGGCAGGCTGAGCAAGAGACAAGTCAGGGAGGAAGACCATCTGGCAGGATGCAGACAGTGCAGCCCCTAACCCTGGCTGTGCTCAGCTAGGGGGCTCCTGCAAATGAGAAGTGCCTTCTTGAGGCTACAGCCTTCTCACACAGATGGGCTGCAAAATGAAGGAGGGGCTACTCCTTGCACTTAGTTGTGCTGGCCTGACTCTTGTCAAGTTGTCACCCTGATGGGTGCTGGCCACAAACCTATAGCTGGCAAGGTATTAGGTCTGGGGAGCCTGTGGGGGTACTGGTGTCACTGACTGTGGGTTAGGAGAAGAGTCAGCTGAGGAGCAATGGGAAGAGGGCATCAGAACTTTGGTGTAACTTTGGGGATAGCAGTGGTACAGGTGAGCTGCCTCCTCCATGCCTGGAATGGGAATGAGGGTACAGGGGCTCTGGGCCTTGGGAGGGGAGGGGCCTGGCTCATGGCAAGCTGGTGGAGAGCCAGAGCTTCATTTGTCTGACTTTAATGAATAAATGGCATCCCCAGCCATTGTTTATCTGCTTTTGAATCCTGACAAACAGTCTGTGGCATCTGATGAAGAGGGTTATTAGCTGCACGGAGACAGATGGTTGGGGACGAGGGGATTGGCTCTTTATTATAGCAGGCCCACAAGTGACAGCACTCTGTTTACTTCCCAGCCTCCATATCAATGTCAGTACCTTCCTGTCACCTCCTGTGACCCGGTCAAGCCTCAGAGGAAAGACCCCAAGCAAGAGGAAGGCAGAATGGCCTATGAGTAAGATGGAGAGGTAAGGCCAGTGGAGTTGGAAAAGAGGGTAGATTTCCCATTGTAAATTCTTTGAAAATAAAAACTCTGCCCATTCTTCAGGATTTTCCCAAGTGCCTTTTAAGGGGCTGTTTATTCAATAGGCATTCAAAAAATGTGAATGACTGAAGAGAAAGATAGAGAGGTCTGGATTAAAAAAGATAATAGAAGGAGATTTAATTGTGCTGGGTGAGTGGTTGGGGAACAAAGGTAGGGAAGAGAGAGGAAAAGAAATAGAGGACACAAAGGGTTAGGAAGATAGCATGAGGAAAAGTGCTTACGAATCAGCATACTGTGTTTCATGCATTAGCTACTCTTCCCCACGTTTCTAGATAAAGAGCTTCATGGAAATCAAATGGCTCTGTCCACTGTTCCAGGTTCTTCTTCCTGGTACCAGAGTTGCAGGGCATAGCTTCCACCCTCCACATTACCCGCAAGAGGGTGGGCAGGTTCTCACTGACCTTCATTCATTCTCCGAAATTTGTCTTTGGCCATGTAGCCCAGCACCAGACAGCATCCTCTCTTCTGGAGGCCCAGCTCTGGAAGAAAAGCACAGGTGAGTGAGCTGGGAATGGATCAGGTGTCAGGGAAGGCCCCTTCGCAGTGGGTATGAAGTTGCTGCTCTCATAAACAGGGCTACTTATGTAACATTTACATAGCATTTGCTATGATCTGGGCATCCTATTAAGCCAGTAATTCCTCATTTGAGTCTCACAATAACCCTATGAGGTGCATACCAGTATTATCTCCATTTTATATCATCCCCATTTGCAGATGTATTAAGTAGGCAGTCTTAGATGGAAGAGCTAGCTGACGGCAAACCAGGAATTTGAATCTAGGCAGTATGGCTCCAGAGTCCACGCTCCTAACCACTACTCTATAGGTTAATGAGGCTCTATAGATCCCAGGCTTGGGGACTATATCCACCTCATGCTGGGACTGTGGTCAGGCCTGCCAAAGGAGAGGCAGCATCCAGCTAGTGGTGTCCAGGATGGAGCAATGCAACCAGACACAGAGCAGGGTGGTTCAGAGGAATGAAGAAGTGGTTGGGTGAATTTGGGAGAAGACACAGGGGTGGAGGTAGAGGAGTCTACTTTTTGGGAGAGAGTGAGTTTCTGGGTCTGGGGATTCCTGGACATTCTCATATTCAGGCACAAGGCGGTGCCGTCCTCAAGTGTGTATGAGGGGTGGGCTCGAGTGTGGAGCACAGAGGTTGGGATGGCTAAGAGACACAAGGTATAGATTCTGGTCCCACAAGACTTTGACACAATTGGAAAAGCAAGGTGGAACAATTCTAGGTAGTAAATGCAAGAGACTTTTTTTTTCTCCCACGGTATTTGATAAATGGGTGCCCCTTGTACTTGGGTGTCAGGCTGGAGTTATGTTTGACTCACAAGAAGGCAAGAGGTCCTTGCCAGTATTTATCCTCTAACCCTGGTTTGTCTTAAGCACCTTGTGGGTTTCAAAGCCATTCTACACCAAATTCCTCTTCTGACCCCCCACAGCAGCCCCCTGAGTTCGGCAGACATGTTATTGCTCTTCATGCTCTGCAGATGAGAAATCCCAAGTTCAAAGATGCTAAGTGACTTCCCAGGATTATTTTAGACTCCCTGCCCCCACCCCTTTGCTTAGGACTCATACAAACTTGACAGCTGCCATGGTGAATGGACAAGGGGTAAGATTTCTGGAAGAGGGCATGTGACTGCACCTCCTCTCGGGGCTTGCCACGCTTTCTGGGCACCCAGGGGCTCCCTCCATGGGTCCCGCAGGGAAGGAAGGTCCCACTGAGTGGTGCATCACAGCAACTCCTCCCTTGACACTGGTGTTTCTCAGAGCCCTGGCCGGTTAGCAGCTACGCTTTTGGAGCTTAGACAGGGTGAGCTCATTTCCCCTCCCTACCTCTCTGTCCACCTCTTGTCACCCAGGTTCTACCCTCCATGGATTGCAGGATGAAAGGGCCCGTGAAAGACAGATAAGTCAAGCTTAGGGGCTCTTGCCCTAGAGAAAAACAAAGTGTGGCGGGTAGGTGGCAGAATGCCATGGCCTTGGGTGGTTGCTAGCTTTGATCTCCCGATTCTTTAAAGGGGTTTATTAACTATCAGTAAAGAGCAGAGAAGCAGATCTGAGCGTGCCTTTCCCAAAGGCGCTCACTTCTCTTCCATCCTCTCCAAGCACGCTCATCTGAAGGCACAGCCAAGCCAACCTCACTTCAAACAGCTTTACATCTCGTGCGCTCAAATTGACGATGTTAAGTTCCCTCATGCAAGGCCTTGGCCCTTTCTTCAAGGGCTCCTGCTCTGTTGAGGGCCCTGTGGATCAAAGTCCCTTTGATGTTTACTTACTATATTTGTGGATTCTTTCTAACAACCACCTTCAAGAGGCAGGAATGCAGCCTGCCAGGAGGGGGCCTGCGGAAGTACAAGCTGTGAGGAGGCGCCCCCAGCTCCCGCGAACAATAGCCTCTTGCCTGAGACTCTGAGACTATAGAGAAGCCTCAACATGCTGACAACAGGCCGAGTTAACCAGCCCATTATAATCGCAGGAGCATTGTTCATCGCCAGAACCATACAACTGCTGACGGTTCTTATTATATTTTCCATTGACTTCTTATGCCCATCTAAAGCACATCAGCAGGGACTCCTAATGAGAAAAGGAACTGGGGTTCCTGCATCGAGTCCAGGGAAGCACGGGGGCGGGGGAGGGGAGCACAAGATGCTGGACGGATTTAGGCCAAAATTCCTGTTGATTTTGCTAGACCCCCCCTCCCCCAAGCTCCCGGGGAAACGGAGGGGGCATAATTCTCCTAGACATTTAGAAAGTGGGGTCAACCTGTTGAATCCAGATCATCTGTGTTGGCTGTCTCTGCCACTCCAACTCAACCCATCCTATGTCACATAATGGGTTGCCCCCAGGGTGGCTGCCCGAGGAAAGAGGCCATATGTACAGTCATTATAAGTAAGAGTCTCACTGACCATGTTTGATTTTTGCAAATGAGCAGGAAAAGAATTTTTTAGAAACCTGATTAATAAAAGAAATGGAGGATGAGCAATTTCTTAACATGTTTGGCTCATTTAATTTGACACGTGTGGGTTAGTCTTATTTAGGCAGCTGTATTATGAGGCGCTAACAAGCACACTGCAGAAATGTATTGAGTGAGAGTGCTCTCCGACTGAGTCCTTACTGAGAAGTGGGGAGAAGCCACTGGGATCTTGGCAAGAATGAGCAGGTTGGAGAATTAGTGAAGTGAGAATTAGATATCTATGCGCATATGGAAATTTGGGATGTTCTTCGAAGAGATTTGCAGAGCTAAATTAGAAGTCACTGGGTCTGCATGAGGAAACAGGCCAGGGGGGCTGAAGTGGGGGAGGGGAGGAGACTGTGGAAGCCCAGGTGGGGAGGCGGTGTGTTGTCAAAGGCACTGAGCAGGAGGTCACCACTATGTCTTGGGGCGTCTCTACCCCACCAGACTAACCAGGTTCCTAGGGGAGAGATGATAGAATGTGACACAAAGAATAGGGATCTTTCCCTTTGTGAGCCAGACAGCACCAGGCTGTCACCGTCCTTGTCACAAGGCACTGGGACTGAAGGTGGAGTCAGATCACAGATGCCCATTTTAACAGCAAGATATTAGGGTCTTCTCCACAGTGACCTTGGGGCTGCAGACTTTGGCTGAGCACTTATCAGTAGCAGAACCACCGGACGCACCAAAGGTGTCCATGGAAAATGATGAACGTGAATCGAGTCATCCTGGATTAAAAGGAAAGTTCACAGCAAAGAAGTCCAGGGTCACGGGCAGATGGGGTGGGGAGGGCACTGTCTGACGAGAGCAGAGGTTTAAGAAATCCTACTGTGCAAGGAAACATTTATGGGGAAAGTGCATGTTTCTTGGGGAGAGGGTACGCACCCTAGGAACTCCTAGCCTCTAGACTCTGAGCAACAGAAGGGTTGGGATTGTGCTGTTTTCAGCTCTAAGTCCCTGGTCCCGAGCACAGTGCCTGGCACCTGGCAGGAGCTCAGGGACAGTCTTCTGATTCAATGAGAGGGCCAACCACAGACTCTTGGGTAATGACCCGCTCTCCCCTCCCCTAGGTCAGAATCAAATCAGGTGGGCTGAGACGTCGCACAACGGAGTAAGTTAGGTGAGGGTGGTTGCTGAGTGAATGAAAGTTGTAATTCATTGGAAGAGAAGTCTAGGAAATGTGAGATTTCCTCTGGGAGGAATAAAAAGGGATGACTTTATAAATGGAACCGTTTTCCTTCAGTTTCACAGGGTGAAGATGGGACTTTCTCTAGCCTTAGGATTTCTTTATTCTTAGTAGTAATAACAATGATACAGTGCTATTACTTCACATTTGCAGGACTCTTGGTTTTTCACGATACTGTCATATTCACTACCTTATTAGAGGCTCACAGTAGCTCCGTGAAGTAGGTGAGGAAGAATGGTCTATTTCCTCCATTTTGGTTTCAGAGACCGAGGCTCAGAGAAGTAGAAGGACAGTTCAAGGCCAAAGCAGTAGCTGATAATAGCGCCCACGCTAGAATCCAGGTCTGATTTCTAGCTTAGCTCTCAGAGTAAGGTCTGGGGTCCCAGGGCTGTCGATGCTATGAATCAAGACAATAGAGGACACAGGTCGGCGGTCCTGGCTGGGCCCGTGTTCTGGGTTGGACTATGTCTCTCCCACCAATTCACATGTAGAAGTACCACGGGATGTGACTTTGTTTGAAGATCAGGACTTGACAGAGATAATCAAGTTAAAACGGCCATTAGGGGGGCCTGAAGCCAATGGGACTGGTGTCCTCATAAAAAGGGGAAATTTGGAGGCAGACACACACATAGAGAGGGAGGGTGCCATATGAACACGAAGACAGCCGTCTACAAGCCAAGAGAGAGGCCTGGAACAGATTCTTCTCTCACAGATCTCAGAAGGAAACCACAGACCAGACTTGAATCTTATAAAGATCATTTTAGCACTGTGCAGATGACAGATGGGCGGGGGTAAGCCCAGACAAGTGAGCGCAGTTTTTCAATGCCTGCCATCCTCCTGGTGACTCATGTTGGACTGACATCTGCTCTCTGTCCCCTCTTTCTGAAGACAGCCTGAGATCAGAGAGCAAGGGCAAGGACCCTGAGCTTCCTCAGTGGGACATTCAGAGCCTCTATCTCCTGCCACCTTGACGCAGGAGAGTGGTGGAGGGGCTGCAAATAGCTCACCAGATGGTTCCTGAGACCATATGGAGAAGGCGTCAGCTGGACCTGGCTGGAGTCACAGTGAAGCCATGTGTGTTTCAATACAATCGGTCCTGGCTGGAGCCTGGCTCCAGCACATGAGAGTGAGGGACGCTCAGGGCTTCTCTGCGCTTTAATGTTCTCACTTATAAAATGTGGATACGGAGAGTAAGACCCTCTGCTCGTGGTTAATATGAAAATCAGAGGCACTTGGTGAAGGGTGCCCAGGATCCAGTAGCTGATAAGGGCGAGCGCAAGAAACAGAAACAAAATATCAGATTGGGAGTTAGGGACTGTCAAATTCATCCTCCCCCTGCTTTAAAGGGAAGACTCATCCAAGGTGATACAACGAACTTCTGGGTGGCATTCTCTGGAGGCTAGCTTGATAGCCACAAGCCGAGGGGCTGGAAGAGGAAGCGAGTCAGGAAGGCCAACCAGGTGGGTGTAGCAGCAAGGCGAAGGTGCCAGGGATGGAGAGAAAGTGATGAATCTGAAAGACATTCTGGGGAAGAGACAATGGGCTGAGTGACAGAGTGGCTCAAGCAGAGGAAGGGGGCAGATGACCACAGTGGATTTAGTCGGGCAGAACAGGAGAAGGGTAGTGTCTGTGTCAGAAGTAACTGACCAAGGCAGTCAGTTCGGGCATGGGGTGATAAAGGTGCATTTTTGGACTTCTTGTGTTTGAGGTGATGGGGTTCCCAGGTGAAGGGGTCCGGGATGGTGACATGAGCAGGAGTTGAGATCTGAAGAAATACATTTGTAATCAGCCTTACTGATCTTGGAGCGCAGATGTCTTGGTCTGTAGACCACTTCGTTATGTAATGACTGACATAAAAAGCAGTGGGATGGGATGGGTAGACTCTGCCATGGTGTTAGTACCAGCCCTGCACAACCAGCGCACAACCAGCCCATCGAGACCCTACCATGTACCAGACACAAACACGGAAGGCCAGCTTCCCTTCACAATGAGATCATAGTCCAGTTGACTCTGCAAGGCATATACTTGGGAAGAGGAGAACAAAAATCAAACACAATAGTGCAGGAAAACAAAAGGTTGTGAGCAGCACGCGAGTTATTTCCACATGCATGGCCATAGTTG
Organism: Zalophus californianus; assembly: GCF_009762305.2. Lineage (NCBI taxonomy): Eukaryota > Metazoa > Chordata > Mammalia > Carnivora > Otariidae > Zalophus > Zalophus californianus. The sequence goes on from NC_045605.1 coordinate 22,174,236, forward strand.
TTGCAGGAGCCCCGAGGAGGAAAAGGAGTTGCGGGTCTTGGGGTGGTCCTCCCCCAGGACCCTGAAGGCTGGAGACTTCTCTGGGGGATCTGCCTTTGTTGGGTGTCCACTCTGATGGCCTGACTCATGGGCGATGGGCCATCAAAAGCCCCTCTGCCAGGATGCCTGGCCCATCACAGGATGCCAGAGTGTCACGTTTGGAAAGTTCTCACCTTGATTCTGCTAAACTCCTGTCTTCTGCTTTAATTCTGTTTCATCCTGTTTGCAGCATTATAGTTCACATCCCAGGCAGTAATGATGCCCATAAATCATGCAGAGATCATAGTTTTCTGATCAACCTCTCTAGTAAAGAGGCCTGAAGAGAGGAAAGGTTTATTAATCCTGACTAGTGTCTGGCTCTGGCCCTCCAGGACAAGTAATAAATGTTTAATAGCCCAATGATACCTGTTTCATAATTTTTGATTCTCATTGCTTGCTAACTCTAAGTTTATTAAAGAACTATAAACTTTACATTGTTGTAAAGACATAATGGTTATTTCATTACCTATTTGAGTTAATTATATTAGAACTAAGTTTTCCCTCATTCATATTAAGTATCAATTAGTTGTTTTAAATTATTGATTTGTATTTAATTGAGTATGCTATTACATCCCAATTAAATTCTTATAAGAGTAACCTGAAACAGCTATCGTCTTAAGTTTTTAAAATAATGAATTACATGAAAAGCTCAAGTGGCTTACCCTCCTTTAAGAAGGGTTAACAATTGTTGTGATAATTCCAAAGAGTCTTTGTGACCACCAGCCCACCTTTGCTTGCTCCTGCAGGGAGCACAGCTCCCTCAGACACCTGATGGTAAGGAACATGCAGTTTCATGCACCAATGGCAAGAACTGACACTGGGGAAGCCCTTCGCCCGCCCCTGCCCTCCATTTACTGGCCAGCATGGTGCTATCCACCGGGTGGCAAAGGCGGACCGTCTATCAGCAACTCCTCACCAGCTGTGGGGCCCATGGTTGTCTATGTTGCCACTGGCCCCAGACCCCACGGACCTGCGGGAAGTCTGGTGCCCATGTGGTCCTCACTCCTCTGGCTTCCCCAGATTCCTGCTCCACTGGCCTGACTCTATACATTGTGGTCAAGACACATCAGCCATTTATTGAGCAGCAATGAGCATTTTACTTTTCTCATCTTGTTTCCCCTCACACGGACCTTGTAAAGACAGGTGTTACTATTCTTCCCTTTCTTTATAAAGAAATGGACATTTTAGAGGGCTAAGGAGTTTACCTAGGCTCCCTAAGCTATTGAGTGGCAAAGCTTGAGTCCACCTGTCTGCCTGACGGCATGCCTGGTGCACCTTGCCACGCTCTGTTCTCAGTTCTCTGGAAGATATGCTCCTCACCAGCTGAGTCTCAGCGCACCGGGCTGGCTCTCTGATACCTTGCCTGGCTCTTGTCATCTTTCTTTTCATGGAAGGCTGGGCTCATCTTCTACCCTCAGACACTGCCTGGAGTCTTTTCTTCCAGCTCTCATCGCTTGGAATTCCAACATGGCCACCAACTGAATCAGAACATGGCCTTCCTCTGGGCCACTTGGGTATCAGTGCAAGCCCCAGGGTTGGCAGGCTCTCCCACATTCCTGTGCACCCTGGAATTGGGACATAGGCTACCCCACCCCCTGGGGGCTGGATGCAGCCTGGCCTTGCCCACTTTCTACTGGCTGGTATCATCTGGGGCCAAGCTTACTTAATTCACCATCACCATTTAAATTGCCATTTACTGATTGCTTATGTTTGATTAGTCCCTGGGTTAGGCACTTTGCATACATTACCTTCTTTAAATCATAAAAATTCTCTTAAGTATTATTATTATTCCTATCTGATAAAACAGGAAACTGATAATCCGAAAGATTCAATAACTCACTCAGGGGTCATACAGCTAGTAAGTGATGAAGCCAGTAAACCTGATTATTCGTGGGGTTCTTTGGATGACTGGTATAATATCTTTGTGAGAGGTGCTGGGGATCGGGGAAAGTTTAATGTTAGTTGAAGAATTTTATGGGAACAGTTTTATCACATGTACAAGATTACTTCAGCCATCTCTGGTTTAAGATATCTGATCCCAGGGGGTTAATTGCTCCGTGAGGGAATATGACACAGAAACAGGGTCATGAAGGCCATTCCTCCCCCTGGCCTGTCATCACTTTACTTATCCTGTGAGGAACAGGGACTGCTGAAGGCCATATGCCTGCAAGGCTTTTAGACTTTTCCTAAGAGAAAGTTGGAATTGGTGAGTAATGTTCGAATGGGACCAGATGCTTGACAGCTGTATGCCCTCTCCCTAGGGAGGCTCCGCCTGGTATGGCCAGTCAATCACAGCTAGGAGGCCAGGCAGAAAGAGGCCATCTCTTTTCTCTTTTTTCTTTCAAGACCAATAGAGTTCCCAAAGGACTAAGACGGAGGGCCATAAGGAAGCCTTTAAAATCCCCCCTTAACCCCGCACACCCCCACCCCATCCCTTGCACTTCTCTTGAGACCCAGATTTTTGGGAAGGTAGAGGCCCAATAAAATGCTCTGACTATAAAACTGATACATGGATTTAATCTTCACACAGATTCCTGACAATATGGATTATTGGCCCCATTGTACAGGTCAGGCCCAGGGAAGTTGAATAATTCAGTCACACGGCTGCTGGGAAGTGTAGGAGCCAGGACCAAAATCGAGGCTCATCTGACCCCAGAGCCCAGGCTGTGCCATTTTGCTGGGATGTCATCTGGATGCTGAGCACACAGCCTAGGTGACCAGCAGGGACCTAGGTGGGAAGAAGGGGACCACGTGTGTTCAGAGGGTGCTGGGCACTGGGGTCATGGGCATTGCTGCCAGTGGTCAGGGGGCGCTGAGAAGTCCATGTGGGAGCCGGGCCCCTGGAGAGTGCATGCCTGGAGAAGGCTGGGTTGCCTCCAGGGGAGACAGGGAGGTGCGGGCAGGGCAGGGAAACATGGAGAGTGGCTACTGTTTACTTATGGGTTTGCAAACCTCTTTGTCACCCATTTATGGCCTCAATAAAAGCATAAATGGTGAAGATTAACCAAGAGAGTCCCATAAGAGCCACAAGCTGGCCTTAAGGCGTTTATCAGTGGAGTCAGAGAGGAATGGCCAGCCTCGGCCCTCGGGCCCATGTCTGAAGAGAGCAGGGGTGGGGGGGTGAGGGGGTTGAGGGGTGGAGGCAGATGTTTGCTCTCACCTGGAACAAGGGAAGGGGGCGGAAGAGGGAAACGATGTCCTGGGAGTTGGGGAAGTACACGGAGTGTAGGGCCATCCAACCTGGCAGTCCCCCAGAACAGAGAATGAGGGTGACTGGGATGGTATGACAGAGAGAGAAGAGAGAAAGAGCGAGAGAGCACATGCTCGCTGACTATAGGGTCCTGCGGCTGGAAGGGGGTCAGCTAAGGGCATTCCCTCAGTGCGCTGGGGGAATGCCCTTTCCACTTTCTGGATAGAAAGCTGAACAGGAGGCAGGCCAGGGGATGGCATACTTTTGCTCCCAGGCAAATAAATCAGAGTTGTCTCTTCACAGTCCGGTAGCTACGCCTTGCCTTACAGCAGGGGCTGTGTCCTCCAGAAACTGCACACCTTCACCGGGGCAGGAGAAGGCAGGGCTGGGAGCATGGGGCCCCTCCCTGCCCTGCCCCTCCTCTCGGGTGTCCTGAACGAGGCCCAGCCCGGGGCCTGCTAACTGAGGCTAGAGAGGAGCCAAGGCCTGCAGGTGGGCTGGACCTTGGCCTCCAGGGCAGGGCAGATCTTCCTGCCGCTGCCCCAGCCCACAAGGCAAGGAAGGAAAGGAGGCGGTGGGGTTAGAAGAGCCGGCGGAGAAGGCAAGGGAGTCCCTGCTGTCCTCCGATTAACTGAAATCCTCCTTGAGCCTCACACACCCCATTACAACTCTGTATCTTACAATTAAAGTGAATCTGCCAGCTACCTCTCAGCACGGCAGCAATGCAAGCTCATTGGAGACTTTCTTTGTTTATTTTTATTTATTTATTTATTTAGTAATTATTTATCTAGCTATCCATGTAGCTACACGGAGGCCCTCGCGCCATGTCTCTTTTGCCTTCAAAAATGAGGGTGTGCAAATGCAGTCTCTCCCACTTGGTGTGCGGGGCAGGAGGGGCAGGGCCGACGGGGTGAGCCGTTGCTGGGGGATGCCTCTGGGAGAAGGTTAGGGTGAATGCCACAGGCTGGTTCTACCCCCTTGTTCTTGCCCAAAGATGCCTTATGGAAGGTCTGCGAATTCCAGAAAGCTCCATGGAAACCCCTTGCCCCTGAGGGACTGGAACATGGGTCAGAGGACGAGATCCTGAGTGGGTACCAGCAGCTAACACACCCACAGGGCTTTGAAGTCCTTCCATGCCAGATACAAGTTCTCCTGGAAAGCTCACAAGACATGAGACATTCCTAGAGGGGGCGGGCACCGATGATCAGAGTGGTTCTGAGACTGCCTGAAGTCACCCAGCTGCTCATGGCTGAGTTGGGATTTGAACACAAGGCTTGGGGTAAAACCAAGCCTCCCCATCTTCCCCAGAGCTCCAGACCCAAGCTGGTGGCCCAGCAGCAGAAATCAGAGCACCTTTCTTCTCTTTAATGTTAATCTTTCAGCATGAGGGGGCAAGGAGAGCCTGAGAGCTGTGATTAGGCATCAACCCCAAACAGATGCAGGGGAATGATTCTGAACCACTAGCCTTCACTTAATAAGAACACGAAAGTTTACTCAGTACGAGGCCATCCCAGTGGGAGGCTGATTGCTACCAGGCATGCCAGGGACTGCACAAACCCTACACATCAACAGTTGAATCCCAGAAAGGGGGCCCCATTCAGGGTCATCCAGTCTGGCAGCCCCACCAGAGCAGAGGATAAGGATGGCTGAGATAGTACTAGAGAGAGAGAGAGAGAGAGAGAGAGAACGCACAGGCTCCCGTGAGAGAATGGGAAGGAATTCCAGACTCCAGCTGACACCTTAGACAAATCTCCTCTGAAGAGAAAATGGTATTCACTACCATTGGCCACCTCCTCTCTTGCCTACCTGTCCCTATCAACCTGCTGTTTGGATCATCTGTGGGCCGTTTAGTACTTCTCAGAGCAGGGACAGGTGTACCACAACAGACCTGCAACCACACTGACCACTCCTGGTCTGTCTTGGAGCCAGGGAACTCACAGGTTTCAGCCCATGTGGGCAGTGGCAGTCCACGTGTGTCTGTGACCTGTTTGCCCATAAGAAACTGTGAGGGATCTTGACTCAGGCTCTGTCCTGACCACAGAGGATGTCATAGCCACGTGAAGGAGGCTGGTGGCCCAGGCCTGAGCTATGGAAGGATTTATATCTCTTGTTGGTCTGGAGAAGGTTCTCTGGTTGGAGGATACTGTGAGGTAACCTGGTCCAGCACAAGAATAGCCTTTAACTGTGGGGCCTGGGGGGTAGGATGTCCACAGCTGTCCTGACTTACAGGGTTTGGATGGGACAGCCAGGTCCTCCCCTAGCTCCTGAGGCTGAGAGAAGCCAGCCCAGGAAGCTTGGACCATTGGGCCCACAGCTCTTGGGACTTCTCACACAGTAGTGTGGCCTTATTTTTTAAAAAATTTTTATTGTTATGTTAATCACCATACATTACATCATTAGTTTTTGATGTACTGTTCCATGATTCGTTGTTTGTTCATAACACCCAGTGCTCCACACAGAACGTGCCCTCTTTAATACCCATCACCAGGCTAACCCATCCCCCTACCTCCTCCCCTCTAGAACCCTCAGTTTGTTTTTCAGAGTCCATCGTCTCTCATGGTTCGTCTCCCCCTCTGACTTAATCCCCTTCATTCTTCCCCTCCTGCTATCTTCTTTATCTTTTTTCTTAACATATGTTGCATTATTTGTTTCAGAAGTACAGATCTGTGATTCAACAGTCTTGCACAATTCACAGCACTCACCATAGCACATACCCTCCCCAAAGTCTATCACCCAGCCACCCCATCCCTCCCACCCCCCACCACTCCAGCAACCTTCAGTTTATTTCCTGAGATTAAGAATTCCTCATATCAGTGAGGTCATACGATACATGTCTTTCTCTGATTGACTTATTTCACTCAGCATAACACCCTCCAGTTCCATCCATGTCGTTGCAAATGGCAAGATCTCATTCCTTTTGATGGCTGCGTAATATTCCATTGTGTATATATACCACATCTTCTTTATCCGTTCATCTGTTGATGGACATCTTGGCTCTTTCCACAGTTTGGCTATCGTGGACATTGCTGCTGTAAACATTGGGGTGCACGTACCCCTTTGGATCCCTACATTTGTATCTTTGTGGTAAATACTCAGTAGTGCACTTGCTGGATCATATGGTGGCCTTATTTTTTTTTTCAAAGATTATTTATTTATTTATTTTATTTGAGAAAGAGAGAGAGAGAGCGCAGTGGGAGGGGCAGAAGAGGAGGGAGAGGGAGAAAATCTCAAGCAGACTCTGCTGAGCACCAAGCCCGACTCTGAGATCATGACCTGAGCTAAAACCAAGAGTCGGACATTTAACAGACTGAGCCACCCAGGTGCCCCTTAGGAGTGTGGCCTTTTGATATGAGGTGTCTACCTTCATTTCCTTAGTCTGTGAAATGGAGACTCCTGAGCTATAGTGAAGGCGGGATAATTTGTGCAGAAAGCTGGAGGGGAGGGTGAGGACAGTTGTGTTCCTATGACCTGTCCACATATATGGGACAAAGGCTGGACATATTGTAAGTTCCCTACAAACAAGAGTCACAAAAATAACAACATAATATATTATTATAAAGAGCATGGGTGTGCTGAAAGTCAGACCAAGAATAAAATACTCTAAGCCTACAGTTTAGCCTGAGGGCTCTGGTTCTGGTTTGAGTAGAGTCTCCTCTACTGTTGAAAAGACAATGTCCACAGCTGCTTAGCGGACAGTGACGCCCAGCTCTCGGGAAAGGGGTGGGCTCCTGGTTGTTCTTACGGGGGCCTACCAGCCCTGGCTTGCATGGTAGTGTAGGTCTAAGGCTGGTCTTTTGTAGAATCAGAGGAGCTGAGGGGCCTGATAATGGTCATTGTCAACCTGGCCAGCAGTTACTGAATAACCGCAGAGTGAACACAGGGCATGTACTGGGTATTGGAGTAGAAAGAAGGTTAAGGTTAAAGTTCACCATTGGAATCTTATAAACCAGCCAAGGAATTAGAACAAATCCAGAGAAAGACTCAGATAAAGGTCCTCTTGTTCAGTTCGAGCCATGATGAAAAGTTCTACCTGGCATTGCTCAGACCCACGTGGAAGGAGGTGCCCAACTCTGTAAGCCATCCTTTTTTTTTTTTTAGAGGGGGGAGGGGCAAAAGGAGAGGGAGAGAGAATCTTAAGCAGGCTCCACACCTAGCTCAGAGTTCAACACGGGGCTCAATCTACGACCCTGAGATCATGACTTAAGGGAAACCAAGAGTTGGATGCTTAGCTGACAGAGCCACCCAGGCGCCCAGCCATTCTTTAAGGGACACAGGACAAACCCAGCAACCCCTAGAGGAGGGTACCAGGCCAGCAAGGGTCTGTAAGCCTTGCCACAAGAGACACAGGTGAAGAACTGGGTTGTAGAAGTAGGAAAGAGAAAAGACTGACCACGGGGCTTTAGGGGAACGAGTCTGGACCAGGTGATGGGGATTATAAGGAGGCAGGTTTCATTTCAGTAGAAGGAAGAAGTTGTCTTCAGTGCAAGGTGCTAGGTCTCTCTGAAAGGACTTAGGCCAGACTGGAGCCCAAGGGACTGTATGTAGGCGTTTGTCCTGTCCTGGGGCAGAGTCTGCAGCTATGGAGTGGGGCTCTAGGACCCGTGTGGAAGAGCTGTGTGCCTCTCTTCCCAGCTCTGCATTCAGTGATGTCACATGGGCACCTCACATTGGCCATGGTGGGAGGATTTACAGCAAGGAAAATGACAAAGCTGCCATCAGGGCTCTTCCCTCCACTCTCCTTCCCAAGGACTGGTCGACCAGCACACCACTGGCTGAGGTTTCACATTTGCAGAGAGGCCTGTTTACCCTGGTTCTGGCTTCTAGGTCTCTCACATATGGGACTGAGGGCCTTCACCTGTGGTTTCCACTTCACGTCAGGTGGGTCATCATCTCTCTGTGTCTCGTCCGGTTTTTACTGACCACTGACTGAGCTGAGGCTGCCAAGGTCCCGCCAGAGAAGCGTGCCTGGTGGATGGCCCTGATAGCTCAGTCGGTTCAGTCTCCCACCCCCTAGCAGGACTCCACCATTCCAGAAATGTCACAACTGACTTGGCTTTAACATCTTCATCGGGGGCACACGCAAAACCTCTGCATGAGCAGCATCTGGGGATTGCAGCAAGTTCTTCCAGGCGCTTCTGTGGAGGCCTCCTGCTGCATCTTAAGCAAATACTTGGAAGAGTGGGAAGGGGGATTTCTTCCTATCCATTGTTACCAGATGTGAGATCCTGAAGATAAGGATTTACTACCTTGGGGCTCCCCCCGGCAGTGGGACAAAACAGCTAACATATATCGCCAAGCATGGTGCTAAGCACTTCGTATAAATGATCTCATTTAATTCTTACACCTGCCCTGTGAAAAGGCACTGTGATGATCCTGGTTTTGTAGTTGATGACAACGGGGCTCAAGAAGGTTGAATCCTTTGCCCTTGGCAGCTCATCTCAAGAGCAGCAGAACCGAACCCTGAATCTGGTCTGAGTTCTCTTAAATCCTGGTTCCCGCCCCCTGCCCCCAGGTCCAGGATCTTACCTCTCACAAATCCAAATCTCCTGGTTCACACTATGGGCATGAGGGAGGTGGGCAGCTCCGAGTGTCTGTCCTGTGAGGAACCGTCCCCCCACAGTGTTCCCCAAGGAGCATTCCATGGAATGACGGCTCAGAAGCTGCTGAGTCAGTGCACCATCACCCAAGTCCCTCCTCCACAGTGGAAGGCTAGTCGTCATGGCCGGGGAGGCAGCAGGAGCTGAAAGCTCTGGGGACCGGCCACCAGAGCCTGGTTGCCCCTCTTCTCTGTGCTCCCTGCTAGAGTGGAGCCATGGCATCTGCAGGGACCAAGCTCCATGTCAGACACCAGGGATCCTGGGGCCCTGCTGCTTGCCTCCCTGCTTGGGGCAGATGCTGGCCTGATTTTCCTGGGAACCTGCCTCTGCTCTAATTCAATGGGTGATCTTGGGTGAGTCACCTGCTCTTTCTGGGACTCAGTTTCCTCATTTGGAGAACAGAGAGCTTGAACTAGGGCAGGAGACTTAACCTGGTGTCTCAGAGGGGGCCTCTAGGGGCCCTACATCAGATCTTCTTATGCCCTTCTGAATATGCATACAAAACTGAGTCTGCATTCATTCTTCTAGGAGAGAACAGCGACTTTCATGTTTTGTCAAAGGGGTTGATGCTCCCCCACCCAAACTAATAGCATCTCACCAAAAAGATCGCTAAGATCCCTCTAGCTTTAGGATTTGTTGGGTCTGAGATGACCCCTATCTTGATGACCATAGCTCAGAAATGAAGCTGCCTGTAGGGAACTGCGGGCCATGGAAGGACTCCTACTACTTTTTGCCAGTGCATTTCTTTTCGTGAGTGTCGGGAGCTCTGTGGGATGACGTATAACTCCAGTTTTAGCCTCTGGCACCACACAAAGGCGAAGCGGCTCTCCCATGCTTCTTTCTGTACTGCCATCTGGGGGCACTTAGTTCATTCAGGGCCAGACTTCCCTGGGGCTCAGCTGGGAACTCTCCCTTTCCTCACATGCTGGGCATGACCCAGGGCTCTGGAAGCCAGGATGTGTGGTCTAGAAGGACGAGTCCACAGGTATTTCAAGCACTGCCTCCATCTCCAACCTACTCAGTTCTTACACTGTTTGCACTAGATTACCCATGTTTCTTTGTGTATTTTCTTATGCCTCTGGTCTTGTGTACATATTTGATCTCGTGCATTAGTCAGAAATGTCAGAATGTTAGAACCGGAAGGGAACTTAGGAGTCCCCCCATTCACCCTTGTACGGAGGAGGAAACGAACACTCTGAGGAGGGAAGTCATTTCCCCAGAGCCACCTGCTGCAGAGCTGTGTCCTTGCCTTTCCCATCCTGGGGGGCGCCAGCAGCAGGGATGATTGCCCACCTTCCTCCCCAGTCTCGTTTGCTGATCGGCCCTCTGCCCTACCATGTAGGGTCATGCTGAGTAGGTCTGCGAATGCGCCCTGCTGATTCCCGTTCTGTGTCTGCGACCTGGTCTTTCTGCTGGGGATTCCTGCACTGCCCTCCAACACCTCAACCCACCCCTAGTTCAAGACCCCCTCAGGAAACTCCCTCTCCACTCCTTCTTCCATCCATCCCTGCAGGTGGGCACTCCCTCCTCTGGACCCCCATGCCTTGCACATTGCTTTGCTATGAGACTCTCTATGAATGAAACGATGGCTTATTATCCTTTGCTCCACCCTCGTGACCGTGAGGCAGCGACCAGCTCAACAGATACTTGTGTCTCTCTTACCTAGCACAGAGCGTGGCATACAGCAGGCTCTCAGTAAGTGCTTGTATTGGATGAGTGACCAAACAGACTGGGGGGATCTAGCCTTCCGTCAGACAGATGGCCAACTGATCTGGCACCTTAGTTCCCTTTCAAACCTTGGGGGCCAAGATGAAGGCTCAGGTCCGAGAGTTTATCTGGGGGTTTGAGAATGGGACTCTGTACGACTTCTGCTCTCATCGGCCTTTTTTTCCATTTTCCAGAAATGTGCCGTAAGTCAGCCTCGGATGTGGGTCAGCCTTATGCGGTTAAGCGTCAAGTCATTCAGGTTTACATCTTTGATTTTTTTCCTCTTCATCATTCACTCGCTCAGTCACTCACCCCCTATTTGTTGAGAGTTCACGATGAGTGGGTTCTGGTTGCCATGGATACCGTGTGAACAAGATAGACAATTTTTGCTTTCCCAAGCTTCTGTTTTAGACAGCATCTATTTAGTTCTTTTCCCTTATACATCACTTAGTGGGAGAAAGTGTCACATCACTTGGACACATCACCGGCCCTCAGCATCTCCATCTGCAAAATGCTGTCCCTGGAGCCTCGCCCGAGTGGCAGTGTGCGTCAGGCCCCAGAGCCTGGCCCTGCTCGGGGCTGCTCTGAAGGTGGGTGCACCCGCTCGTGGGGGAGTGTTAATTTGTTTCCTCTCTTCCCTGGTGCTTTGTTTCTGGAGGCACATCGTGAGGGCCCTTTTTAATCAGCTGAGGAGCAGAAGACTTCAGAGCCACAGATTAGGTCCTCTGTGCTGGGATTGTAAAACCAAGCATGGGGAGTAGTGTTTGCTGAGTAGCTACCCTGTGCTGGGCACTGTTCCACACGGTTATGCTGTTCCCTCCACATAGAAGTGGAGACGCAGCTGCCTGTCTCCTATTTCTCAGATGGGAAAACTGAGGCACAGAGAAGCTAACGGGCTGGCTCACCGACCCACAGCACATTGTAGGCAGCGGAGCAGGCTGAGAACGCACGGCTTTCCTGCTGACCACCACTCAGCCTCAGGGGGGACACTTGCCCCCATGGCAGGGGGTGCTCTGCTAGAGTGGAAGGAAGAGAGGACTAGAATGTAACTGAGTCCTCTTTCAATAAAGGCCTCAGCATCATGTTTGCCTTGGCAGCGTTTCGTATCGACCCGGTGTGTGGCACATGGATTAAGCATGCAGTCGGGTGGTCTTTAAAGGATGAACATTTTCTCTAGGATCAATAAGCCGAGTGAGTTTGGGTCTAAATTCATCAAAATGTCACCCGAGAGAAATTCAGTCTCTGGACTTCTGCACTCAGTTGGGTCGATGGCAGAGGGCAGGATCCAGGGAACACCGGTCTCTGGAAGGAGAATATCTGGGCGTCTTTGGACCACCGTGAGTGCAAGACCCTGGAGGGGGCTGGAGACCAGCATCCTAGAAACTGGCCATCCCTCCTGGGTTCTAGACTCCATCCTTGCCTTCGGGGAGAGTAGCAAAGTGGTATGACTGTCTGAGGCCACACAGCTACTGGGTCCGGATCGAGCCTGAAGCCCGGGCTCTGTCCCCCAACACATGCCACCTTTATGAAGCAGTCGCCAGAGAAGGTCTACGCCAGAGCTCACCAAGAGGTCCCTGCCAGCCCTCCACGGCTCGGAAAGATGAACAGGCAGAGACTAAACAGATGATGGCAGTGTGGCTTCTAGTGATTTCCACCAAGAGCCCTTGAAATTTATCACTTGGGAGGGTAGTTAGTTCCCAAACACAGGTGAGTATAAAATCCAATTTCTTAAATTCCATGTGGGGCTAGGGGACCTCAGGCTGCTCTGTCAATTATGACCTCCTCAGGTACCAGGGACTGAAGATCCTCATTTCCTTAAATCCTCCTGCTTGTTGTCTGAGCTTTTATCCCTCTGATCTACTTAGTAGATTTCTACTGGGCCTTTGTGCTGCCGAGCACTCAGGGTCTCCAGGACCCACTGTCTTGTTTAACTGGTAACTTCTTTCATGAACCATATAGGGTACTGGATAAAGCAGGGAGCTGGCAGGAGGGGAGAACGGGGGAGAGGGAGTGTGAAGGATGGGGACAGAGGAAACAAGGGAATGAGCACAGAAGCCCATGCAACATTGGCCCCATGGGGACAACTCCCTGAGCGGGATGGCTTTTGTGTCTTTCTCAACATCTGGATTTGCACCTAGATCTGGATGATCCTTGCAGTTTCCCACTGCTGGTACCCTGGGTCCCGAGACCCCCCATCTGCTCGCATGGTCCCCCACTGCTTTGCACCTCTGTGTTAAGGTTATCTGTCCAACTCATCTGTCTGCCTGTCTCCTTGGATCTTGGAATTCTTTAAAAACAGTACACGCAGATGGGGCCGAACATTGGATGAAAGCTGAAAGTATAAAGTATACAGATGTACGGGGCTCATTTCAGCTCTCCAGGGGCCCCCACAGCTGGGACACAGGATGCACACCCAAAGGGCAACCAATATTCACTGTGCTGGTCTGGCCAGGGAGGGCTTCATGGAGGAGGTGAGACTAGAACTGGGCTGCATAGGATGCTGGGGACCAGTCAGGAGAGGGGGGAGGAGTTTGAGGAGGGTTGAAGGTTCAGGGTGGGAATGGGCAAGGGGGAGCATGGATTGGGGCAACCAGGCAGGGTCTGTGCAGGGAAATCTAGAAAGGGAAGTTGAGGCATTCTGTGGAGGGCTGTGACTGTGGAGGGTGGAGCCAGAATTTCCTTTCCTCTTGCCCAGATCAAGTTCCATGTGGTTCCAGGCATTCATGCACTGGCCTCCTGGTGAGTCTCCTGTGGGCAAGGCTGTTGGCATGGTGTCTGTGCACCCTGGCCAAGCAGGGCCATGTGTGGCCTGGGACTGCTCAGCTCTGTCTTCCTCTCTTGAGTCCAGCAAGGAAGAACCAGCCCCGGACTCTTCAGGTTTGAGGGACCCTCTGTCCACCCTGGCTATGGCCTGATCCAGGAGTCTTCACTTGAGCCTGGATTAGGTCTCAGAACCAGAGGAAGACGACACTTGCACATGGACAGCCTCTGGTGTTCTGATAAGGAAGGGGAAGTTTCACCCCAAGGGTGAAGGGGGATGGTGCTGGAAAGGGGACTCTTACTGAGTCCCTGTAACAGATCGGACCTGGCCTTATGGCTCCCTGGTTATACGGGGTAGGTATTCAGTCTCATTGCACAGGTGGGGAAACAGAGAGCCTTGGGAGTCAAGCACCCACCCCAAAGCCATACAGCTAAGTTGCAGAGGGCTTGGAGCCCACATCTGCCTGATTCCAGAGCGAGGCTCCTCCCCTTTATTTGGCCCTGGTCGGCCTGTGTGGTTCCTCTGGCCTTACTGGATGACCTCTAGCAAATCATTGACCCTCTCTGGCCTTCAAGGGTCTCGTGTCTCCCACGAGGGGGTGAACTCTCAGTTGGCCTCCCTGCTCAGATTAGACCCGGGGCTCTCTCCCTCATGACTGTCCCCTCCGAGAGTGGGTTGTTTGCTACGCAGCCTGGGTTTCTCCAGCAGCACCTGTGACCACTTTTCCCAGCCTTGCTAAGCCCCGGTTTGTGCTTCTGCATTAGTGTTTTGTGAGAGTTGGTATCAGAACGCACTCCCCTGATGTTGCTGGAAGCAATAATCCAGACACGGTTGGAGGCTTTAGCAGAAATCCTCCACTACAGCAGAAGAAAGCAAACCAGCAAAGCAAGGATTTCAGCAGATGCAAAATCTGCCCATTTACCTTCCCATTCTAGGCTCAGCGGGGATGGCTGAGAAGTGGAGGGCCCCCTCCGCTCCAGGTCTCCCCAAAGGGTGAGAGCTGAATGCAGAGGTCTCCGTTCGTACGGTCCCGCGAGGACAGAAAATGCAGGTCACCAAGTATTCCCCTTCTGCACTCACATGGAGATTCTACTGAGTGCTGGCCGCACAACAGGCCAGTGCTCCCCGCGGTCACTCATTTTCTTATTGAGTCCTCACAACATTGACACAGAGGTAGGATTATCTTTAGTTTTGGTATGAGTCTCAGATGGCTTAAGGCTTTGTGTGCAAAGTCACACAACCAGTAAATGAGAGAGCAGAGAAAGGTGGCTCCTTACCAACCGGGATACTGCTATCTGGTCTTGGGAGTTGGCCTCTTCCATCTCTCTCCCCTCTCTGACACCAGCTCCTCGTCATCATGGAGAATTACCCTGACCCGTCTAGCCTGCTTCCCTGGCCCTACCCCTCCCGTGTGCCATCGGAGCCTCCTCCGTCGGACACACCGATCTGTGGTCACAGACCCCAGTGCTGTCCTCAGCTGGGGTGGACTCCTTCAGAACTGAGGGGGTTGCGTGCCTCCTAGGGAAAATAAGTTCCTGCCCTAGGCTAACCAGCAGCTCTAGGGAAATATGTTATCTTTCCAAAATGAGGTTTTTCATTTCTGAGACACTGAGACCTCCAGAGTTGCTACATTGCAGGCCTTCTTCTTAGCACAGGATGGCTGGGATCATGGCCAACGTTGAGCTGCTTACTGGCCACCCCTCCACCAATCACGGGTAACAGTCTTGTCCGGAGCCCCAGCCCCTAATGCCCCGCCTACTGGGAGTGGCCCTCTCACTCTCCGTCTGTATATTTACATATATAACTGCGGAACGAACGCACAAAGGAGTCCAGCGTAGTGAATATAGCACGTGCTATGGAGTTCAACTGACTTAGCTTCAAATCCCAGCTCCACCCCTCATCTTTTGTACAACCCTAGGCAAGACACTGAACTCCTCCCTGTTCTGCTCCCTCCTTTGTAAAATAGAAATAGTGACACCACCCACCTCAGAGGGCTGCTCTGGGGGGTAAAACGAGATCAAGCACTTAGCACAGGGCCTGGCACACCTTGAGGGCTCCATAAAAGGAGGCCCCTGCTTATCTCTCCGTGGCCCCTGGAGAGCCCTGTCTTCTCAGCTTGGAGAACGACAGCCCGCGGCTGCCAGGTAGGGACGCTTAGCCAGTGAGCGGGGCCTCTGAGGAGGCCACTGGTGACTGAAGCTTCTGAGAAGGCATTACAGGCCATTGTTTTAATCAATACCGCATTATTTCCTCTGTGGTGTCTAACCCCATGTTTATTTTGTATAAATAGGGTTTTTCAATGATGCGAATGTGTTAGCTTAATGTAGCCGACATTCAGCGTGTGCAGTCTGGTGGTTGCCCCTCAGGACCTCCCGGAAATTGAGATGATGTATCCGCCACAAAGCCGTCCTCACGAGCGAAATTTGAGAAATACCAGTCAGTGGCGATCAGGGCACCCGGTGCGTGACTACGGGCATGGGCTGGGTGCTCAAGTGAGGGAAATAAATAACCCCCACGGGCCCTGGGAACGCGGTCCAGCTCCTGGAGAGAGGGTGGTCCCAGCTGGTGGTCCAGAAGCAGGGTACTGGGGTTCCCATCTCTTTGCTGTCTAGATGTAGATTCTGTATAATAGCCCTATATGGTCTGGCCTACCCCTGTTTACGTTCTCCATCACTGCCCGTCTCTTAGATGATCCCTTCTTCCTTCCCATTCCATGGCCCTCACGAAAATCCATTTTACACACATTTCTGTGGCTCAGTGCCAGTCCCGTAAGCTTGGCCCAGCCTTGCTGTCCAGGCAAGCTGAGTAGAGCAAAGGTCGCTTTTCCAGGTTTTCCATGTGGGCTCACCTGTCCCCTAGTGCCAGGGTGCCCAGAATAATGGCTGTCAGCCCTACCAGCTCCTCTCCTTCTGTCTCACTGGGCTGAACCTGGATGGGGGTGGCGCAGGCAGGTTCATGAAGACCTGGGAAGAGCCTGCCCACACTGACATCATTAAAGTGGCAGGTCAGATGCCACCACCACGCATGCCTCACAAGCAACAGGCCAGAACCCCAATAATGGCCCTTTAACTCAACAACATCAGCTATCAGACAGCTCTGGATTCATTTGTGTAGCTCTCTGGAATGCGCTGTAAAGGAATTAACCTTTACCAAGACAGTTTGTGGAATGTTATCAACAAGAGGTACTTTTATCCCCTGTTTTCTTAATAGTGTTTGGAAGCAGAGACCTGGATAGGAAAGTGCTGGATTTTCCACCTTCATATGCCAAATGGCAGCAAGGACTCCAGGGAGGCAGCCTGCAAGAAATGTGGGAACAAAGGGATCTGTGCAGCACTTCACGCCTGTCTGTTCAGCTGTCCATGTTGCCTGTCAAACTCTGGGGGTCCATCTAGCTAAAAGGTACTCCATAAATGTAAATGGCCGCCGTTATCATTAAGCCCCGTCTGTGTGTCTTAAACCTTCTGCACAAAACGTGTTTGGGGTTAGGCTTTGGCTTCCCTTCACTGCCTGAGAGATATGAAGGAGGTGTTTCTCTTGGCAAATAAATATGATATCATAAGCCCTGGCAGGATTCCAACCTGAGTAATGGCTGTCTGCCTTCCTAATTCCCTCAGCAGCTTAGAACAGGAATATTATTCTTTACTTCCTCTCTTTAAAAAACAAACTCTCTATTGGAGAACATCACTCAGCCGCAGGATCCCTCCCCTGACGTGGCTGCATTTCCAAGACGGGATGTGAAGGATGAACTCAGATTAGAGTACACGTTTGGAAAAACACAGCAAGATGTTTGGCCCCTAAAAGGCACCTGAGGATCTTGAATTATAGAGGCCACTCTTCACGTGTCCTTGTTCATGAGGGACACGGAGCCAAAATCAATAAGAATCACATTGCCTAGTGCCACCATGTTCCAGGTCTAAATCATTATGGAGTAACTAGGTAACTAGGTAATCCAAGTGGGGCTGGATGATCACAGTCAAGTACAAAGTTGTCTTGCTGAGCACCCCCTCGGTTGAGCATGAGGAGAGGTGTGGGGGGTGGGGGACCACCTCAAAGTGTATAACTCCCCTCATGCTTTGCTTCTCATTCAGTCTTTATAACAACACTCTGAGACGGGTAAGCTTCATTTTATAAACTTGAAACTAAGGCTCAGAGGGATTGATTAGACAACCTGTTCAGAGTCACACCATCTACGCAGCGGATCTGAGACTGAACTCGGGTCTTTGGCTTCAGATCCAGTTTTTAGGATGTCCCATCAAGCCTCCTCACCTCTTCTGGGCCGTGAGGATTTCGGTGCTATCACTTGCCCATACTGAAATAGCTATTACAAGGTGGTGTATCCCATTACAAGTGATGTGGAACCTAGGCCCTGGTTTCCCATCACTGGGCCAGTGATCTGCTGGAGCTCACTGGGGCTACTTGGTTAGACCAGGAAAACACCTGGCTAGCTCACGGTGTAGTCTGGAAGCAGGTACGTGGCAAAGGCTCTGAAAGTGTTGGGAGAAGCACAAAGCAGTGGGCGAATGCTCAGGGTTTTTGATTCATCCAATGAACAGTTATTGAGCACCTGCTATGGCTAGGTTGAGGGACACACCTGTAAACAAGACAGAGTCTGTGCCTTCAAGAAGCAGGGAGTTTAGTGAGAGACACGTCAGCAGACAATTATAATACAGTATGATGAATGCCCTAATGAGTCTAGGGTGTCTTGATGACGTGCAGGGTGAGTTGCTAACCACACATGGCACTTCTCCGGGAACGTTCACAAGGGACAGGACTTCGAAGCTGAAACCTGAGGGACAAATAGGAAGCCGGCTGATGAAGATGGGGCTGCAGAGGATTCCAGGCTGAGGAGACAGCACGTGCAAATGCAGAGGTCAGAAAGAGCATGTTATGCTCGAGTGATGGTGTGCTCAGTCTGGGTTGGAGTGGAGTTGGAGAGGGAGTGGTGGGCAGCAGGCCAAGAGGTCAGCTGGGAGCAGGGTGCAGACCCCAAGTATGTGTCTTCTCCATCAGGTATGAGTCCATGGAGCCACCATGTCTCCCAAACCACCGCCACTCCCTCACGCCAACCTGTAGCCTGGAGGGTCTTCATTTTGCCTTGGACTCCTCAGCCTTTAATTGTACGTGAAGGAGGAGCCAGAAATGCACCCAAACCAGAGTAGACAGCACCAATCCCTGAATCAAAAACCAAAACCAAAAAAAAAAAAAAAAAAAAAGCTCCAGGGGGGCAAAAAAAAAAAAGCCAACCCCAAACCCCAACCCCTCCCTGCTGTGCTTCATCTAACTAAAGGACAGTAATCTGGGAGTTGTTCATTTAACATACTTCTGCCTTCTGAATGGCTTTTACTTTCCCCTAAATTGAAACTGCGGTACAATATATGTGAATGATTAGCCTGTGTAACACATTCCTGCAAATTTAGATTAGGCATGATTATGACTTAAGTAAAAGAGTTGAACACAATCCTCACCGCCGTCTATCTTTTCTCTCCTTGCTCATGTTCATGGGGTGACTGAATGCAAGGCATGAATGAATGAAGGAGAGCCAGGGTCTTGGTGTGGAGAGGGGGCTGAGGTCCATTTTTGGAGGGTTTTGAGAAGGAGGGAGAAGCTGACCTGAGAATATGTGCAATCTGGGGCACAGGGAGAGAACACTGGCCCAGGAGGCACATCTGGGACAAGTCCAGGCTCTGCCATTTGCTAGCTGTATGACTTGAGGCAAGTTACTTATACTCTCTGCATCTTAGTTTTTCCACGAGCAAAATGGTCTTTATCATTCCTGGCTCATGGGATGGGTTTGGGTGGAATGTGATTAGGGATGTGAGAGCAACACTGCGTCATGGCCCAGAGTGCAGATGGGGAGCCAAAGTCCTGGCTAGGTTCCGGCTCTACCACTTCCTAGACTCTTACCACACTTACTAGAACTGTGTGACCTTGGCCTTCATTACTCATCCTCCCAGAGCCCCAATCTTGGGGCTTAGGTTTTGGCTTAGGTTACAATCCCAGGGTCCTGGGACAGAGCCCTTCATTGGGCTACCGCGCAGTGGGGAGTCTGCTTGTCTCCCTCTCCCTCGGCTCCCTCTGCTCAGGCGTGCACTCTCTCTCTGAAATAAGTGGATGGATCTTTGAAAGGAAAAGAAAAAAAAAAGTGACTTGCACATTGTTGGGCACCTGCAAGGGCTGCACTGGCTGGGAAGGGTGGGAACAGGAGCCCGGGGAAGGCTGGGGTCTCCTTCGCCGAAATAACAACCTGGAGTGGTTTGGTGGAACCTTGCTAGGGGGCCCTTGGCAGGGACGGGCAGGAGAGAAGCCTTCAGGGAAGGTTTCCCTTGGAGTCCAAGGCCCTGCCCTGGCCCGGGGCACTCCCAGGTCAGCTTACCCAGCTCCACCCACTCTCCTCCCCTAAGAGGCACACTGTAGCATTCTGTACAACTAACTTCTTCTTCTTTTTTTTTTTTTTTTTAAGATTTTTAAAAAATTTATTTATTTGACAGGGAGAGAGAGAGCGCGCAACACAAGCAGGGGGAGCGGCAGGCAGAGGGAGAGGGAGAAGCAGACTCCCTGCTGAGCAGGGAACCCGGTGCAGGAATCAATCCCAGGACCTTGGGATCATGACCTGAGCAGATGCCCAACCGACTGAGCCCTCGAAACCCTCCAAAAATGGGCTGAGCCACCCAGGCGCCCCTAACGAGCTTCTGTATTATGTTTTTGTTTAGGCTCTTTCTCCCCCTAGTGCAGGGGCCTTTTTTTCCCCCCGATAGACCTCAAGCACCTAGAACACAGCCTGGCAGTTAGTAGGCACTCCGGAAATACATGTCCAATGAATGGATTTATGAGCGAGGTTAGAGTTCTGTCTCGTGAGAACAGCTGAGGTGAGGTCGGGGAGACGGTGGGAGAACCGGGGAAAACCAAGGACATCTGTCACCCCAACAGGGAGCTCGCTGCAGGGAGAAAGAAATAACAGCAATTCGGTGCGTGGAACCCAGCACCCATTCTTCAAGGGAGCCACAAGCCCCCAGGATCTTCCCGGAACCCCCGGGGCACCGGCAACTTGCTGCACAGCCCAGGTCCCTCCCAGGAACCTGAAAA
The DNA here is from genome assembly GCF_009762305.2 of Zalophus californianus. Lineage (NCBI taxonomy): Eukaryota > Metazoa > Chordata > Mammalia > Carnivora > Otariidae > Zalophus > Zalophus californianus. The sequence continues at coordinate 22,194,652 of NC_045605.1, forward strand.
AACGCCTTCCAATCAGAGCAATTATTGCAGCCCCGGAGCTGCTGCCTCTCTCCAGGGTCTGCCTCCTGCGGCTCTGGCCAGAGATGCTGTTTCTCTTCTGTTCCTCATGACAACAGGGACAACAAATAACCGGATGGCAGATGAAGGGCCCTCCAAACCCTCCACAACTGGAGGAGTCTGGGCTATCTCTGCGTCTGCAGGGAGGGGAGGAAAAGCAAGTCCCTGAAATGGGGGCACAGCCACCCTCTGAATCTTCTAGAACTTGGGCTGCGGCTGCTTCATCCATGACGATCGTCACTCTGGGCCAAGGAAGCAGGGCCATGGTGGCCAGCCATCCGCCGCCCCACCTGCGGGCAGGGCTGGCACCGGTTCTATTGCTGGTGGCTCATGATCCCTGGGAAACTGATAAGCAGCATGGAGAGGCAGCTGACATTCGTTCAGGGTCTGGGGGTCTGGCCTTGCTCAGTGCTTTCCCCTGCTTCCTGCCCTGGGAAGTAGCCACTGCTGTTTGCGAATGAAACAAACTCAGGGAAGTGCAGTCATGTGCGCTTGGGCACACGGCTCCCTTGGTGGCTGTGCGGGGGTAAGAATGCCTGTTTCTGAACCCAAAGCATGTCTCAGGCACCCTGGGGCCTGTGCGGTGCTGACACTCTCTATCGGGGGTGAGTGCGGCTCCTTCCCTCCCAGCCTCAGTTTCCGCTAGTACGCCAGTTACTGATGCTCGCGGGAATTGCCTTCATCCTGGCCTCACCTGCTAGCATCCTTGCCCCTGCCAGGTCTGGGCCGGGCCTGTCCTGGTGCCCGTGCTGCAGGCTGAGGGCCTGTTTCACTTACCACCCGAGATCCCCACTGTCTACTGTGTCTCATCCTGAGGAATGGGAGCTCACCCTCTGAATACCAACCAGGGCCCAACTGCAGCAGAGCATATCCTCCGGGTACCCAGATTAACACAAAGATGAATATGAATACAAATACCAGCTTAGCTGAGTCTCAAATGTGAACCCAGGAGGCGGACTCTTGAGATCCCGTGTTCTTAAGCATTGTAACGTGCCACCTCTTCCTCATCTGGCACAGGTCTTTTCCTAAACCACCATGGTGTTCTTGGTTTTGTTAATATCCCTTTCCAAACAGACTTCTAGAACTGAATGCAAACCTCCAGATGTGGCCTGACTAAGCTAAGCTCAGGGGGCTGTCACCTCACTGTTTGGAACATCGTTTTGCAAAGAATGCAGTCGAAGATGGCACTGACTTTTTCTGGGGTCCCCAAGTCCCAGGGTTGGCAACTGTTAGGCTTTACAGCCAATCCTAAGGCTCCAGGTCTTCCAGAAATTAGCCACTGTGGGCAAACCCGTTTTTATCGCCCTCTTGTGTAGCCACGGGCTGAAGCCCACCGCCCACCTCCGCGCCTCGCAGGCTGAGTCTCCAATGGCTGCGCTTGGCTCTGCTGTGGCATTCTGTGAAGGCTCCAGATGAAAGAGAACATGGTCTCCGGCAAGGAGGGGGCTGAGTGGAGGAGAATCCGTCTGTGAAGGTCACTGCCACTGCTTGGTGAGTGATCTGTCCCCATTTCAGCCTCAGTGGGAAAGTGATGGAGGGTGTAATTAGGGCCTGAGCAGTGCCTGTGGGGGCTGCTGTCCCCGGCTCAAGGAGGCTAGGGACACGGACAGTAGTCTCTGTCCTCCTGGGTGCGGGGAGGAGCGCACCAGCCTGTCCAGGAGGAGGCGGAGTAGTGTAGGAGAGGTGCTCTGACCTGGTAACTGTGAGTCCCAGACCATTCCTGGCAGTGTGAGGGGGGGCAGTGGGGATGGGGAATAAGAAGAGGGATGAAGTGAGGCAGGAAATAGCCCTCGGGAAGCTGGGAAGGGAGCAAAGCTCTCTGTGTTACCCTCTCATTTTCCCGCCTTTGTCTCTGCCTTGTTCCCTCACCCCACCTTGGGATCCAGGAGCTCAGACTTCCCAGGACCCTGCCTTGCTGGGCACCCCACCCAGGTCTTCCTACTTTCTCTTCCTCCTTCCCACACCACGATTTATCTGTCCTGTGGGTCTCATTTCACCCCCATTCCCTTGAGAACTGCCTCATTAGAAAGTGATCTCATGCACTAATGTGGTGTTAAGGTGTTAAAGTCGAACAATTGGCTTGGTGCTTGGAACCAGCCATAACCCAAGGGTATAAATACTTAAACAAAAGAAGCCCTTAACCTAAAGGCATAAATCGCTGGGTGAAACTTCACATGTTCTGGCAGGGAGGTAGTTTGGGTGCGCAAACCCCAGGTGGTTCTGCCGTCCATGAAGGTGCTCCTACTGCTCCTCACAGTAATGCTTGTGTGGACCAGCTGGGTGGAGACTTCCCTTCTGATGAGGAAATGGAAGCTCAGAGAGGTTTTGTGTCTTGCCCAAGGTCACACAGCTCACCATTCCTGGAGTCCAAGCAGCCCCAGGCCTCTTGCTGGGCCGCTCAGGGCCCTGACATTCTGGGGGCCTGCAAGTGCTCGGGCTGGGGGCTCCTTGCCATTGGATTCTTCATTAATGAGTCTCTTGAGATAGAGCTAAGGGCTTGTTCACAGCCCCCAATGGGCCATGAAATAAAATTCCAGAACCTTCCGCTGGGCCCCTCGGATGGGGACTTAAGTGTGTTGGCTGCCTATGATGTCTCAGGCTCTGTTGTAGGTATTTTTCTAATGGTTATTGTAAACCTCATTTCCTTTACATGGATGAGCGAAGTCCAAAGTCACACAGTTAGGAGGTGTGTTGGGGGTTAGTCAAGATTTGACAATTTCAACTGATTCCCAAGCTCAAGCTCTTTCTCCTACAGCATGTAGCCTCCCACAGAAGAGAGGGGTCTAGAGGAGGCAGTGTCCTTGAGGGGTCTGGTTCACTGGGAAAGACAGACCACATCGATAAAAAGGACCATGGCAAAGAAAACACAGTACCTCCTATAAGCCTCCTGCACAAGGGAGTGGCTGCAAATAGTCCTTCTGTTCGGGTCAGGGCCAAGAAAGCCAGGGGCATGGGCCCAGCAGAGCCACTTGGGGAGGCCTTGGGGAGGAAGTGAGTTTGGAACCAGTCCCAGGTTAGGCTGTGTGTGCTCTGGGAAGGGAAAGCTACTGTACGGAGCGGGTGAGGCCACAAGAGAAGGGGGCAGGAAGAAAGAGAATCTCAGCTCAGGGGGAGAGGCCTGTTTCAGGGAAGCTGAGGGCAGGGAGGCCTGGGGCAAGTTGGGGCTGGGAGGGGCTCGAGGGGAGGAGGCACTGGGTAGGGCCCCTTTGGACAAAAAGCTTCTCAGCCAGAAGCCCAGGGAGCATACCCTTTCTGCAGACACGCGGCTTATCTGAATGGTTCTTTAATAGGAAAAAAACGCCCAGGCTTTGGAGAAACAAATGTGGCTTTGGCTTCCCATGGAGCCAAGACGCTGTTTTCTGCAGGTCATCCTTGTGTGGACGCAGACCACGGGCCAGGTGGCTCTTAGAGCAGTGCCCCGACAGCTCGCCCAGTAATTGACTGACTCTTTGGTCACCGCTTGCGCGCTCAGCCATTGTTAACTGGGAACTTGAAAATTACCTTTATTTAGCACTGTTATCGGGAGGCTGCAGGGGCGCCACATTTCCACGACACTAGCTCTCTCTGGCTGAGACAGCGGCAAGCAGGCTTGTCATCCGGTCCCCAGCCCCCAGCCTCGTTCCTCCCTGCTCACTGAGGGCACAGGGCAGCGTGCTAAGTGGACGGGGCAGGCAGGCCCGCACTGGCCAGCGTGCTGCATTCTCTCTGGGTTCGGGGTCGGTGATGGAACACACTCCTGGCCCCACTCCCCGCTGACTGATCGGCCGACTCGCTGGCCTGCTGCTGGCGGTTTCCTTGGGGCCACCCTGCCTGTATGTGCGGGATAATCTAGAACAGTGTCCTCATGGGGTGGTGTGCGCATAGTAGGGTGGCGTGCAGTTCCCTAAACTAGAGTGAATATGCATGTAACGTCTAAGGAAGGAGGATGTTCAGAGCCGTCAGAGCTTCCAGCAGATTCTCAAGAGGACTTGTAAGCCCCCTCCGCTTGCCCCCAAAGCTGGGAAGTCCGCCTTCTCCTACCACCTCTCCAGGAAGCTCTGCACGTTAACCCACTGATAGCTGCCATGGAACTCAGCGCATCAGGCAATGCGATCTGACAGTCCTCCCCCACGGGGGGGCCCAGGCCAGGCTAGTGCTTTGCTCAGCGGGGCTCCCTGGATGGGTGGATGTTTGCCGACTGACTGACAAACCACAAGACGAGGTGGAGGCTACTTTGCATTGGCGGAGGCTCCTCCCCCCTCCTTTCTGCCTGAATGGAGAAGAGAAAGCAGATCATTTGGCTCCCTCCTTCCCACTCTCAAGACCTCACCCCCCCACACTGGTCACGGGGCCTGTGTAGTGCCGGTCTGCTGGAGGACGCGGGACTCATTTACCTGCAGACGGAGGAAGGCAGAGGCGTGGGTCGGGAAGGATGGAGGACCCGGTAGAAATCCAGGAGGGCCTTGAAGGGCAGGGCTTGGTTTGGGGGCGGGGTGGGGAGCAACTCCTTTCTTCCCAGGCAGGGTGGCTAACCACTGCTGGATCCACCAGGCCAGTCATTTAACACTCTGAGCCTCAGAGGCCTGATGAGCGGGACCTTCAAGGGTACAAAGACACAGCAGTAGAAACTCTAAGACCTCTGCCAACTCTAAAATTCTCTGATTTCTAATGCACACTCCTGGCCAATTCCCTTCTCTGTCTGGCCATGGGTCCTATTCAAGAACACAGAGAAAGGCACTATCCTACAGATATACAAAATTCCGAGGACACAGAGAAGGAACTTGTGTTTAGGAGTCGCTTGGTGTTTTCTGCAAGCCTCCTGTCATGCATTTCTCAGTCCTCGGTGCCAGTGGTACTTCCTGGCGAAAGCCACTTTGCAGCTGTCCGGACCTTGGGCCCACCGGGGTCTTCCTGGTTGTCGTGAACACAGCCCCCTTTCCAAGCCGGCACTGACCGTGGACGCAGAGCTCCCCTCAGCGACGGGTGGCATCATTTCCCTGTAGCTGGGGCGGGGGTGGGGGTGGGGATGGTGACAAGGTCCTTGAGCTGACAGCTGGCTGGAGAGTACTCAGGATCTACTTCATCAACCTCTTCTTCTCTTTCAGAGGCTCTTAACCCACTTGAGCAGAGAGGAGGGGCCCAGAAGGGGTGAACGCCTACTTTGGGCAGACAAAGGAACTGGAGTCAGGTACCTCTCCAGACGGCTCCAGGGACCCGAAGTGGGGAGCGCGAAACTCTTCACAGCTAACCTCTGCACCTTGAGCCCTGCTTTCCTCTTTTGAGAAGGGGTACTAAAAGCCACCACTGATAAAGAACAGAAACAACCCTCTGGTCTGGTCTTCCAGATGAGTTTGACGACCTCTGGTGATGGGAGCCAGGAGAGAGAGGCAGAGCCTGCGTGTAGCGCCCAGGACCCAGAAGACATGTACCAATGACGAGGATCTTTAAAACAGGAGGAAGGAGCAGGATGGGGTCATTACGTGGGTCCCGGTCCCTCCACTGAGTCACTCAGAGGGAAGCTAGGTCATAGGAGAAATTCCCTTGCTCTAGACTGGCCATCACCAGGAACCCATGTGGTCCCCATTCTCTTCCTTGGAGGGCCTTCCCTGCACAGATGCCTCGGTCTCCCCAATGGGCTCCTCCACTCTCCGCAGAGCTCCTGAGCTTTCATGGCCGGGCCCCTGTCTTGCATCGGTGGTCCCGGGGCCTGGGCCAGCACCTGCCCAGCGCTCTGCGGCTCCACAGCGCCGGGACACCACAGGGCAGTGCCAACAGCCTGCTTGCTGCAAGCTGACAAGCCTGAGTTCACTTTGGTGCCGAGGACTCGACAGGATCGTCTGAATTAAGTGGCCAAGTTTAGTTTTTAATTAAGCCCCCGTGGTCTTTTAAAAAGGTCACTGATGACACCATCTTCTTTAAGGCCAATATGAAAAGACATTCAAAGTCAAAGTTCTGAGATGGGAGCCTTGTAACTTGAAATGTCACAGGAAGAAATCTGGAAATGGGGCAACAGGAAGCTGGTAGAAAGGATGGCCCTGTCACATTGCTCTGCCATCAGCTTCACAGTTTCCATTTGGAGCTCCAAACTATTTTGGTCTCAAAGGGCAAGTGGCCCTACTCTGCTGTCTCAAGGACCTCCCCCCGTGACTGGTTTCAGGGTTCTTTGTTTGCCACATCAGTGAAAAATGGGACCCTTGTGTTCCCCTACATGGAATAAAAGTTGGTACCAGTGGGGCAGAATGTGGCCACTTGTTTCTGATCTCTGGGGTATTAACACAAGTATGTAACTGGCTGCGCTTCCAGTGCCCCGAGTCCTGCATGCACCTTTTTTTTTTAAAATATAACATGACCAACACTGTATCCTTGGGAAACACTGTTGTGTCTAGAATGGAGCACAACAGCCACTGAATTCCCCTTCAACATCCCATCATGATCTTACAATAAAAGCAAAGACCCATGGCTGGTCTACGAAGCCCCAAGAGAAGTACACTCAGTGCGTATTCAAGCTGAGCAGGCAGAACCTGCCAGAGACGCGATTTGGGCCGGCGGGTAGCAAACGGCACTCAAGATGGAGCAGACACAATAATGTCTTCCTGGGGCCCTCGGCCACCGATGCTTGGGCAGCAGGGCCCCCTGGATGCTGGATAATTCAGGGTGGCCAGTGACTCAGTGTTAGGCCAGGGCACAGGGTAGTGGACAACTACTGTCCATGCTTACCACAGGCAGTCTAGAGAGTGGGAAGACTTTGGGGGTTCAGGAAATTTGAGTCTTGTGTCAAAAAGTACTGTTTGCCTACGTAATATACATTCTCCCATTTATTTACCATCAGAATCCTTATATTGTGGGAATGTAACTAAGCTAACAAAATATAAATTCCTAGTGTCCCTTGAAAAGCGAAAGGTGGCTACTGAGATACAACCAGAAACCACTGGGTGGGCTTCTTTAAAGACGGTAGGTTCCCCTGGGAGGGTGCACTGCTGTCGCTCTTTCCTCTTCTTCCCGCCTGAAAAGTGGAGCTGATGCCTTGGGGGCTTCGGCAGCCCTTTTATGACCTGTGGTACTGCCCGAGCATGGAAGCCAGTGTTCAGGATGGGCTGCCTGCCTACCTCTAGTCTTCGTGTTACGCGAGAGAAAGAGTTAACTAACCCCTTGCTTGTTTACACCGCTGGTACTCTGGATGTCTGCTGCTAACAAGTGAACACCAAACTGTTACAGAATGACCACCCACTCTACCATTTATTGCTGAGAGACTTTGGGTAAGTCATTAAATGTCTTTGAGCTTCGGTTTCCTTCCCTCCACAACGGGAATAATAATTCTTGTTTTGCCTCTTAAACGTTATCTCTGACTTTTAGGGCCTCCTCACTTCTGAGAATGCCCTCCACCTCAGTCTGCAGATCGGGTGGTTTTTGTATCCGAGCTGTGGCTGTCTCCCTGCTATTGATGGGCCGGATAATTGTTCCTGGACTAAGGCATGTGCCTGCCTTCCAACTTCAATGGCTTGCTCGGGGCTGTTAGAAAGTCCCCTTGTGGGCTCCCATTTTCTAGAGACACAATAGCTTTCCCTGGCTCTCCCGGGCCTCGCCCCTCCTTGCTGGGTGCAGAGACCGCTGTTTCAAGCTGCTGAAAAGAAGGCTTCAAAGAGCCCTATGTTGGCCCCTCTTAGGCTCTGACTCATAGAAACATTTCTGGAAATCCTCAAAAGCCTTATTAATCTGTGAAGACATCCGAAAGCAGGAGTCTGGGCACCCTGTTTCCAGGGGATTTTTGGCTGCTTCCGCTGCCTCAGCTGCGTTGTTCCCAACACTGTCTTGGCCCCTAATGGACTCCCCCCGAGGCAGGCATGCTTCTGGCTCTGCCTGCGATTTCAGCCCCTGACTCTTTTCTTCTTCTCTGTTGCCTTTAACTCTTGAAGTGGAGAGAGGTGACCACTCTTCTTGGGCTGTTTGTTCCCCTGACCCTCCTGGGGGCTCTCTGCTTTGCCATTTCTCTGCTGGCATCTGGCTGGGGCTGGGTCAGGCACACAGGTGCCTGCAGAGAAACTGGGGCCCACTCGGCTTTTCCTTCAAATGAGAAACTCCAGGGGCCTGTCATGCCCAGCGAGGAGTCTGGGGGTCATCATGAGCCTCTGCAAGGGACCTGCAGACAGCTGTTGCGTAGATAAGCTCTGGATCTGCTTCTCCAGAAAACTTCCCCCACCCCCGTCCTGGCTCAAGTGGCCCCACTGACCACCCTTCTCTGTGGTTGAAGGGGGGCTCTGGGGAGAGAGCCTGAGCTGTGTCTGGCTTCGGGTCTTAGCTGGGTTCCCACTGTCTTAGTCTACCTTCAGGAGATTCGAATTGATTGATGGCCAAGGTCTGGTGGTAGGTAGCTTCCTGTGATCTCTCTTCTGGTTTTCAAACACGTGTGTGTGTGTGTGTGTGTGTACACTCCCCTCCCTGGAGTGTGGGCTGGACCTCGTGGCTTGTTTCTAGTGAATAGAATACAGCCCGAGCGATGAGATGTTACATCTGGAATTAAGTTACAAAAGACTGTGACTTCTGAATTCTGTCTTGTTGGCACCCCCACACTCTTTCTCCTGTCCTCTGGGCTGCCTTCTTTGAAGAAGGAGGTTGCCATGTTGGAGAGACCCATGTGGCAAGAACGGGGAGGGGGTGGCTTTTGGCCAACATTCAGTGAGAAACTGAGGCACTCAATCCAACAGCCTGCAAGGAACTGAATCCAGCCAACCACCCTGTGTGGGGGCTCTGAAGCAGACCCTCCCCCTAGGTGAGCCTTGAGATGACTATAGCACCTAGCCTGCTGCCTTCAGAGTGACTGATGTCGAAGCTGAGGGCACAGCTGAGCCATGCCCAGATTCCTGACCCACAGGGATTTTGAACTAATAAATGTGTATTGTCTTAAGTTGCTAATTTTGGGGAATTTGTTACACAGCAGTAGATAACTAATACAGGTCCTTCTTAGCTTTAAAAAAGTCTGACTTTGATTTGCTCCTTTATATTCAGACTCAAGGACTTAAACCTTCCACATCTGTGAGCCACCTAGGTGGTGCATTTGTGCGCACATGCGCACGCACGCTCACACACACATTCGCGCTCAAATCTATGACTGCCTGAGTCTCTTCACCCCATTCCAAAAATACATTATCAGAATAAATGGAAGAAAGACATAGCTGAGATAAAGCTCTATTGAGGTGATTCTTGGTTTCTATTAGTAGCCTAAAGTTTGAATTTCTGTCAGAACCCAAAGTGCCAGAGGGGGCTCGACCAAGGAGGCCATGGGGGTCTTTGCGCATCTCTGCTAATTCACTTCTGTACTTTACCTTTCAAAGCTTGACTCAAACTTTCCTCCTCTGAAAAAGAATTACCTGACTTCTCCAGTGAGAGTTACTGTTCCCTGAGTCTCACATCTGTTCATATTTCTATCACAGCACATATCACGTTATATTTTAATTATTTGTGTGCTCTCTCTCCACTCTCCCTCCCCTCACCTGGCCCCCCAAGTCCAGGAAGCTCAGAATGCAGTGCCTTCTAGTGGAAATCATCCAGGATTTCACAACCTTAATCAGAAGCAAAATCTAAGCCCCTCTGCACCCCCACCCCCAACCCCACGTTCCAGGAAGCCAAAGCAGAGCAATTTCTCCAATCTAGGAAGCAATAAAGAAATGTATTTATGAACCAGTCTCTATCTAAGGGAGGGAATTTATGTCTCTTCATGCTCTTGTTGACAATAATAACTGATTGCTGCATCCATGGGATGCAGGATAATTTAAAAACTCTCTAAAACAAGGTTCAGGAATCAACTGGCAGGGACTGAGCTGGGCCCACCTTCATTTTGGTGGCTGAGCCCCGGAGCCTGCTAATGCCCCGAGGCCATGGGAACACAGCTCCGGGAGCACCTGCAATCTCATCTTGTTTCTTCCCGAGCACCGGGGAAGAAAAGCAATTTGTTTGCTCTCATACTCTAAAGATGAACTTCCTGTGCTCAATCAAACATTATTATCCCAATGTAAGTCAATTTACCTTTGAATTTGAAGGCTATTTTCTTCCTAAATGGCTAATTATGGGAGATAGATGGCTGTAAACAGAAGCCTTCTCCTTCACCACTCAGTCAGTCCCTCTCGCTGTGGCACCTAACGGAACCTGGCATGTTCCCTGCCTCCCCACCTGGCCTGGGCCGCCCGTGCGTGTCCTGTCTTTGTCACCCGCGATGCCATGGGGCCTCCCACCTGTTTGCCCTTTTATCTGCCTCCTGCTAATCCCCAAATCACCACTGCCCCTGCTGCGCTCCCTTTGGGGAGTCCTGTTCCCTTATGCCCACCTCCCCGCCCAATGCGACCCATCTTCTAAAACGGAGGCCCCCTCCAGGTGCTGACTAGAGATGGCAGAATCCGGAGGAAAGAATGGTGAGCAAAGCGTACCCAGCGAGTGGCCCACACCTTCCCCCTCAGCACCGGGCCCGGTCCCTTTGTCTGCTCTCTTTTTTTTTAAAGATTTTATTCATTTTTTTGACAGAGAGAGGGAGAGCACAAGCAGGGGGAGCAGCAGAGAGAGAGGGAGGAGCAGGTTCCCCGCTGAGCAGGGAGCCCGACGTGGGACTCCATCCCAGGGCCCCGGGATCATGACCTTGAGCCAAAGGCAGATGCTTAACCAACTGAGCCACCCAGATGCCCCTGTCTGTGCTCTCTTTATCTCTGTCCAACCTGGATCACAGTAGGTGCCCAATAAAAGCTGGTGCTTTCCCTCCCATGCCCCTCCCTCCTTCCTCGGTGTCTGTCCCCCCCCCCCACCCCAAGGACTCTGCATTAAAAGTGGACACCGTGGCCAGACAGCTGTGCATATGGGCCAGCAGGAGTTTTAGGAGACAAGGGATCCTGGGAGCGTCTGAGATGAAACAAGGTCACCCAAGGCTGCCTCTTTGATTCTCCCCTCAAGTCTCAGAAGCAGCCCGGCGGGGGGGCGGTGGCCTTTTCCCGTTGCATGATCAACACCAGGCAGGAGCTAATGGAATGGCTGAATTTGTTTACCGGGATAAGGGGTGGCTCCCCTCCCTCTTCACAAAACAAAGTCTTTCCCCAGGAGCGGTGGCCAAGAGGTCAACCCCAGCAGCGTTTCTGTTTGCCTTTTGATGCTGCTCCGAAGAAGAGCTCATTGTATGCGCGCTGTCAGAGGTGGCTCCAGCCGGGAGACCTTTGCCCTTGGAGCTTTTTAGGGTTACGGAGCTTGTGGTGTGGGGGGTTATTCAGGAGGCAGCGCTCCTTCCAACTCCTCTCCCCAGGCCTGGCCCCTGGCCCTCTGTACTTTTCGTCCTGGGCCCCAGATGCCTTAATAGCAAACTTGCCTTTGTCAAGTGCCTCGTGGATTATAGAGCACGTCTACATACATTATCTCATTTGATCCAAACCAGCCTCGGAAAACAGCCTCAACAGATAGATGAGGGATGGGCTCAGAGAGATCAAGCTCTTTGCCTGAGGTCACACAGCTTGTAAGTGACACAATTGAAGCCAGTATCCAGGTTTTTTGCCTTCAGTGCCTCTGATCTCTTCATTCTGTCACAGTTGCCTTGCAGAAAGGAGGGACTGAGGCTGCACGGTCAATGTGCAAGCTTCGTCTTAGCTTTGGGCCTCGAGCACTGGGGCTGGGTTCCGACCTGTGACCCTCACTTGTACCCCTGGAACCATAACCTTGATAAACTTATTTACCCCGAGCTTTCTGTTCTGTCTGGGGCAGTTCACTGAGCTTCTCAGGAACTGCTCCGGGAAAGTTTAAGGCCAGGGTGAAGGTCAACCTACGGAAACAAGGCCAAGTGCGGGGCAGGCCTCTTTCACTCAGACAAGTCTGCAGGGTTCTCACTAAATGATTCCTGAAGGTCTGACTGGGTGAGGCGTAGGGGCCAGCATGAGATACTTTCTTTGTTGGCTCAGACGCCAAAGAACCTACCTCTCATGCTTCTCCACATCTACTCCCGGCCACCCAGCAGGGGAGGGGGTCTGGCTCCTCTGAGAAGGGGATCCATTTTGCATTGGATAGCTTGTCATCTTGAGACTCCTCTACAGATTTCCAGAGCTGCTGAGCCCCCAAGCCAGGGTGAGGAGACTGGGGCTCCCTGTTCAGCTTAGTGCTTTGATTAAAACAATTCACATTGAGTACCGAGGGGCAGGCAGGTGGGGGCTTCATCCTGTAGCAGCTGGTTTAGAGAGAAATATCTTCCTCCCCTGTGGTGAGAGCCCTCGTTCCTGATGAATTAGGGAGGGGTAGCCACCCTGGAGCCCAGGGAAGGAGGGGTCATGGGGAGAGGTAGCGCGAGGGCCAAGTGTTGAAGTGCACTGAGTGCAGGGGGCCTTGCCCAAGGAGAGAGGGACACGGGAGGGGAGAGGGAGGTGTAGAAATCTCCGCAGATGGCCCCCACCTGAGCCCCGCCTCCCTGTCCTTCTCTCCACAGACATGATGGGAAGGAAGAACATGGGCTGGAGCCACACATCAGGGCGCTCACGTGGTGGGTGGCGCTCACGTGGTGGGGGCGGCACCGGGCCTGTCACCTCTCCTGGCCCTGAAGGGCTGGCAGCTCTGGATTGGCCAGGCCTGCTGAAGGGAAGAGAAGACCAGGAAGTAGGGATAGGTCCTGCAGTCCCCCAACACAGGGCTCCTGCCCGTGCCCCCCAAACAGATAGCCCTCCTCCCGCTGGGCCTGAGACCAGCCGCACCATCCTGTCTTGCAGAGGAGCTTGAATCTGTTGAGATGGCCAATTGGCCAAAGACTGTCATGATTTTCATCACCCATCTACTTTTTTGTTTATTTGGCCTTTTCCCTCCCTCCCTCCCTTCCATCCATCGATTAACATTCACTGATAATCTATCACATCAGGCAAGATGCCAGGCCGTGGAAATAAGAGGTGACTGAGCTAGAGCCCCTGTTCTTGCTCTGTCTCTTCTGGGTGTCTCTACAGGTTTAGAACAACTGTATTTCTGAAGCCAAAACGAGGACACAAAGGTGACAAGGGTGAGTACACACAGGGGAGCGGGTATGGAGGCCATCTGTGAAGGCATGAGACACGCAGATCCTCACCCGGGACAAAACGAGAGCAGTCAATAAATATTGGCCACGCTGCAGTCTGGGCTAGTGGTTTTGCTGTTCTTCAAGAAGAACATTACAAGCCCTTTCAGCTGAACACCTACTATGTGCCAGGCCTGCACCAGAGGATTTGCCTAGTCTCCCCCACAGGGTCGCAGAGAATTCACCGTACAGATCAGGAGGTGGCGTCCTGCAATCAGTTAGTGGTAGCACTGTCCTCGCTGGCCAGCTCGGACACCTGCAGCCCTCTGTGCTACGTCTGCAGCCACAGGTGTCCGAGCCGTGGCCATAAGGGGCCGGGGGGGCAGGTGTGCACCTGGGCGTGGGTGTGAGGTTGCACAGAATGCGGGGGGGCCCTCCAAATAAGAGCATCTCAACTTCGCCAGGCATCAATGTTTGGAACTTAATAAAAGAACTGCGAGATGAAGTGAAGTCTGGAAACAACACCAGACGCAGGGTCGGAGGCCCAGGCACTTAGCCGGGAGCTGCCACTTACCAACCTCCCTTGTGTGACTCGACCTCTCTGAGCCTCCTCTCATCATCCGTACAAAAGGGAAAGCAGGCTGATGCTAGCTAGCTCCCTCGCAGCAGGACTTAGGAGGAGCGAACGAGATGGTTCTATGTAAAAGTGCTTTGTAAATTGCAAAGTGGTAGATGTGATTACTATTGCCGCTTCTCCAACCTCAGCAAAGGCCGGTGGTCACAGACCCCAGGCAGGGGTGGTCCTGCCCCATGAGCCCTGTCTCCCACCCTTCCCGGTTCTACCCTTTCTACTCCATCCTTCCCATCCTCTGGCCTCTCCTGCATCTCAGGGCTCCCAGCTGCCCTGACCGGGGTCCCCGTGGATATAACTCTACCTAGTCGCTGACTCCAGTGGCCCCGAAAGCTGGGACCCCACCAAGCCACATCTCCAGTGGTGCCCCCTCAGCCACGGCCGGGATTCTGTTCAGGTTTAGAGTGCTGCATTGAATGGACTCAGTCAGTGCCCCAGCAGGCATCTCTGGCTCCAGGTGCAGGCAGGGCGAGTCACGGAGCGCCCCTGGGCTCCAGGCCTCGGGCCACCTGGGCCTGGGATTCCTGATTCAGAGAGATGCCAGAGGGAGAAGTCATGTGTCGAGCGCTGTCAGGGGAGTAATGTGGGGGGCTTAGGATGGGGCCTGCTTCATGGGAAATGATGGATGAAATGCAGGGTGCCAGAGGGAGGCCCAGCCCACATTCTGCAGCTTGCAGCCTACAAGCAGGGGCTCGGCTCCAGCCTGCGCAGGGCACTTCATTTCCCAGAGACAACCAGTGTGTTTTAATAATGTCTACTTGGGTTAATGAAAGTTGTCGCTTTCACTTAATAGATACATCACTGTTCTTGGCCATACCTATCTGTCACGCTGGGCCTGGAGTTGTGCATCCTTGCCCAGTTAAGCGGGCATGTTGGGAGTTGGGGGAAGGAATGGGGAGGGGGCGGCAAACGTGGGGTGCATTAGTGGAGAGCTAAGGTCTGGGCCAGCAGGAAGACAGAGTCCTCCTTGGGAGTTAAGCCGAGCATTTCCTCCCACTGCACCTTTCTTCCAGGGTCAAATCAGAGGCCCACAGAAGGAAGGGAGCCTGCCAGAGAAGCCTGCATCCATTCTTTGGCTCAGGGAAAGCAGGTGCTCGGACTGTGCCCTTTGGAGGGGAGCATTTGGGAGCACTGGGGGCTAAAGTCACCAAGCGGCCTCAGGCTCTGGACTCAGGCCTACTTGGGAAGGCATCCCAGTCGGCTGCTCACCATCTCTGTGACTTTGGGCTAGTTGCTCAACCTCTCTGAGCCTGCACTGCTTCAGCTGTGGGATGGAGGCAAAGATGGCATCTGTCCCGCTGGACTGTTGGGAGCATTCCCTGGCTTGGTGCAGGCCGAGTTCTCAGCACAGTGCCTAGCACCTGAAGCACTCAGGTCAGAGACAGCAATATGAATTTTAAAATACTGTTTTTAAGAAGAAACAGCTCTGGAGTGTGGGCTCTGGAGCCAAACTCCCTGTGGTTCAGATTTCAGCTCTATCACTTACTGGCTCTGTGCTATTAGACAAGTTATTTCCCCCTTCGGTGTTCCTGTTTCTCCTAGTCTGTGAAATACAGGGAAGAAGTAATAGCCATCTCCTAGGGTTATTGTGGGTGTTGAGTAAGTTAGATGTGTAAATCCTCTAGAACAGGCCTGGGACATCCTAATGAAACTTTAGGAATTTTTTTTGGTAAGATTATTTATTTGAGAGAGAGAGAGAGAGGGAGAGAGAGCTCTCGAGCAAGTTGGGGAGGGGCAGAGGAAGAGGGAGAGAAAGAATCTCAAGCAGGCTCCATGCCCAGCTCAGAGCACGTGTGGGGCTCTATCCCATGACCCTGAGATCATGGCCTGAGCTGAAATCACGCCTAACCAACTGAGCCACCCAGATGCCTTGACAGTTTAGGAATGATTCTTGTTATCATTGCTGATTTCACAGGGCCACGGGAAGGAGAGTCCAGGCTCCCTGAGCACCACCTTCCCCACTTCACCTCCTTAGTGGTAGTCACCGGGCCACATCCCAGGTGGTCTTACACATAACAGAGCTGATCAAACCGGAGACCCTAGACATTGCAATGTAGGGGGCAAGGTGAGGCTGCAGCAGAGCAGGGACCAGAGAACTCCACACTGAGTTCCTAAGCCCAATGACTTGGTTCAAGGTTGGCATGGAGGGGAGGGAACCCAGGGGGCACGTTTAACATTCTGGGGACATTCTCCTCTAGCTTTGCAGAGGCCTTAGAGCTTCCTTGAACTGCCATGCATCAACAGGCTTGCTTTCCTCTGCACTGTTTTTTCTTTCCCTCTAAATGCTTAGACTTTGCAAAGAAGGGCGGGATTTGGTGCATGTGTGTTGGGGGGAGACCCTGAGTGTGGTGGGAGGAGGGAGCTCAGACCCACACAGCAGGCAGGTAATTTCGAGCCAAAGGAAGCAGTTGGGAGAACTGTGTGCCACACAGCTTGTCATTCCAGGGCTCTGTAATGACCCACGGCATGCTTCCAAGGGGCTCTCCGGGGCAGCCGTGAGCCAGCCACGGGGCTTGTCCGGGGCTTAGGGGTAGAGCTCCCAGGAGACCATCGGACTGGGTGGGGGGCAAGGCAGGGGTTCAGGCTGAGACTGGCCCCTCTCCTTCTTTTACAGGAAAGGAAACCGAAGCTGAGGTGGCACAGGGTCAACCTGCTTTATCACATTTTGGTGTCACACCCAGTGAGTTTGTGATGTCTGCTCTGTTTTCTGATGTGACCTTGAACACTGTCAGCTGGGGCCCAAGGCCAGATCAGGAAGGGGAGGCGAGGAGGCAGGAGTTTGCTGACCATATCATCGCCTTCCACTGGAGGGAGCAGCCTCTCCACAGGTGGGGCTATTCCCCGGGAGCAGGAACTGGGCTCTGGCTCGCGTGCCTGCAGATAAACAGCTGTCTGTGTTCAAATAACTATTATTGTCATTATTAATTGCTCACTGTTATTATCAAGTAGGCATTAAGTGGCTTCCTCTGTCGTTAGAGGAGTTAACACTCGAGCAGCAAGGACAAAACAAGGCTTCACTCCTGCAAGAGTTTGAATTCATGTTCCTCCCTGAGGGGCTTCTGCAATTAGCTGTTTTCCAGATGGAGAAACTGAGTCTTCCATTACCTGCATAACTAAGGGCCGAATCCATCTGGATGGGTCATCCCTCCTTTCCTTTCAGGACCTCTTCTTTGAGTCCTAGCCCTGCTGGGTGCACAGGTGAAGGGCGAGGGGTGTTGCCCTTGAGAGCTTGCAACCAATAGGGTCCCTAAGACAGGACTGTCAAGATCATCACTCACTGCGGAACAAAACCCACTGCCGGGGAAAGGAACCCGGCCCCAGCTCAGCAACTAGGGCCACGATAAGCCACGTGAGATCTCTCCTGAGCCTTTCTTGCCCCGCCCCACCCTTTGCCTGTAGGCCAGAGTCTTAACTAATCAGGAGAGAAGGCTGGGTGGCTCTGCTCCATCCGCACCCTTCAGAACACCCCATGGGGTGGGGCAGGCCCTATGGAGTCTGAGCTGGGTGCCACTTCCAGGAACACGGGTAGGGGTGGGGATGGGCGGCGCTGATCCGGGCAGGTGGGAGAGAAAGGTTGGAAGCAACTGAATGGGGCGGGGGTGTCTCCGGAGCCCCCACGTGGAGCCTCCCCCCCGCCCCGCCCCCGGAGCCCCCATGGGGAGCCTCCCCTCCGCGGGCAGGCTGAATGACAAAGGCATTCGTGAACTCTAAGTAGCATAGCCTTAACTTCCGACTTCCTGTGCGGGGCTCCTCCTCTAGCCCCGGGCTATCCAGCTGAATTAAGCTGCCTAAGATCACCTCATTAAATTCACTAACCTTGCTTTTCGACTGTATTTAGCCCCCGGTGCCCTCCCTCCCTCTGTGGGCGGTTCAAGTCTGACTTTACTAGAGTGCATTCCCCGGCAGGTGTTCTAGGAACACACCTCTCCCCTCCCCAAAATGGCCTTCTTAATCACAGCTACTTTTTTCTGAGCTTGTAATCACCTTGAACAATCCATCCACACAGCCTCTTGGCTCCTACTTACCCCTCCCTGCCTAAGGGGTTGCTGGTCCTGGGTGGTAGAGGGAACTCAACCGGGAGGGGAGACGCTGGGGGCACTCGCAAGCTGGTAACTAGCGCGTGTGATTTGCAGTTTCCTGGGGCCTAACTGCAATGGTGCATGGAGTGGGCTTCCTGTGCAGGGATAGGGCAATGGGGAGGCACAGTGGAGAGACCAAAGCCTGGGGCAGGAGAGGGCGCAGGCCTAGCAGCTTCTGAGCCAGGCTAAGGATGCTCTGAGCCCCGGGTAAACAAATGATCACTGCTGGGGTACCCAGCAAAAACACTCAGGCCAGCGGGTCAGTTTTGGGATGAAAAATGCAATTAATATTATAGGAGAACTGGAAAAATCTCCCATGCACACAGGGCTAAAGTTACTGCCAACTCTAACTCCACACTTAATTGTGCTAAATTGAGGACCCTCCACCCACCTTGGTGCCCGTCACTCATGCTGAGGCTGGGACCCCAGGAGGGGGGCTGGGAGGAAGGGGGCGGCTTCCTTTAAGTCTCACTTTAGCCTCTTGCCAGGGGGACTAATGGGTGTCTTCCCCTGGGGCTGGGGGCTGGGTTCGTTGCATATTTGCACAGCACCGATTACTTATGATTTCCTTTTGTCTATCCTGAGTGTAACGGCAGGGCTAGCTGACCAGCCCCTACCTTGCCTTGGGAGATGTGTGAGGAGGGTTTCCTTCTCACCCTACCTGAAGCCACCAAGCGTGGCTCCCTGAAAGGCAGATGCTTGGAGAGAGGGGTGGGTAGATGTGTCTGAATGTGTCTGAAATTGAGGAGGCAGCCTCACGTCTAGCTCAGCTGGGGGAACCTCAAGGTAGGCTCACCTCGAGGTGTTAAATTCAGCTAGGTGGAGCTGGGAAGGAACTGGAATCTGGGTTAGCCTGTTCTGGTGGTTCTCAACTTTGGCTGCCTGTTGGAATTATCTGAGAGCTTTGACAAATACTGACAACTGCTTCTCTCACCGAGATCTGATTTAATTGGTATGGGGTTAACTCCCAATGAGAATTTTAGAAGTTCCGCAGGTGATTCTAATATGTAGCCAAGGTTGAGAACCACTGTTCCAACTCCTTATTGTGACCATTTTCTGTTAATCATTACTAATAATGGCAGCTAATAGTAACTAAATATTACTACGTGACAGGCACAGAGATAAGATTTTTATGTGGGTAGTTTTGGCGAATTCTCAGAATCCAGTGTTGTTGGCAGATGCTATTATCATTTCTGTTTTATAGATGAAGAAGCTGATACGCTCTGGAGGGAAGTAACCTGGCCCAAGGTCATGCATGTATGCAGCTGCAAAGCTAGGCTGCACTCTGCAACCTGGGCTCTTAAACATTTATACAACACTGCATCCCACTTCAGAAGAGCATTCAAATGCTGGCAAGAGGGTGAGGGGTATTTCCATGTCCCATCTGTAAGAGGATCTTGTTAAGCAGCTTCCTAAGCGACGCTTCAGGCTAACAAATGAACCTTTGGGCTCGAGGACAAAAGGGACATGCCTTGGATAACAGAGTAAGCTGGTGAGATGAGGTACTGACGTAGGGGTCAAGGGCAGGCTCCCAAAATGTTCCACTTTGCTGTATTGATTATTTAAAATAAAAGTTACTTAAGAGAACGCTGGTGTAAGGACACTCAGACCCTCCTCGGGTCCCCGGAAAGCAGGAAACAAATCTCCCATGTGGAAATATCCTCCCTATACTAAGAAGTAAAAAGACATCCTTATCACGAGATGACTTTGAAGTAAAAAACCTGCAGAAATCAACCTTGTTACTTAAAAAAAAAAAAAAGGTTTATTTATTTATTTTAGATTGGCGGGAGGGGCAGAGGGGGAGAAGCAGGCTCCCTGCTGAGCGTGGAGCCTGATGCCAGGCTCCATCCCAGGACCAACCCTGAGATCATGACCTGAACCAAAATCAAGAGTCAGAGGCTTAACCAACTGAGCCATCCAGCCTCCCCAACCTTGTTATCCTTTACTAACCTACTACCTCAGCCCAAACACCTGTTTTCCTTATCCTATAAATGCCTCACAAATTTATTGCCTCTCTGTCTAAAATGTACAAAAATTGCCTGTCTTGGTCATTTCTTTCTCTTGATTTCATAATTGGCCTCCATGTGCACATAATACAACTTTGGGTTTTTTTCCCTCCTGCTCATCTGTCTCATGCAGATTTAATTCCTAGTCCAGCTGGAAGACCTGGAGGGTCTTTTTTCCTTCAATTCCCTGTCCACCATCTACTCACTAAGAGAGGATATTTGCGATGCCCCATGGGCTGTAAAGCACCTGACAAATATAAGGTGGTGCTATCATCCAACGGGGGATGAAGGAGCAAATCGGAGTCTGGAGGCGACCGGACTACAGACGGGGCAAAGGGGAAGAGGGAGCATCTGTCCCTGCGGTCACCTGGAGGGCTCTCCAACTCTCTTGGAGCTGTTTCCTTCATGGCCATCCAAAGCTGCCTCAGTGGGCTGGCTCCCTGGCTCTTGTTGGTGTGGGCAGGAGCTTCATCCTCAGAGAGCAGAGAATATCAGCTCCTTGCAGAGCCCAAGGTGCTCTTGGACTTCGCAGCCTGACTCGGGCCGGGATTTGAAGGCTGGCACTTTGGGCCACAGAGCTTCAAGATTCAGGAGGAACCGACACACATCTGAGAGCCTCGGACAACCTGTGACGGAGGTACTCGAAGGAGGGGGTGGCTGCCTAAGGACTGAGTGCAGGTGCCGCAGGGGCGGGGGGGGGGGGAAGGGACTGTCCAAGGGAAGGTCTGGCTCCACTTCTTCCTAGCCATGTGAACTCGGGAAAGTGCCTTAACCGAAGCTCAAATGGCCTGGTCTGAGAGGTGACAATAACAATAGGGCCTCCGTCAAAGAGTCAGGGGAAAATTAACTGAGGTAGTACACATCACATACTTAGCCCAGTTCTTGGCTCACAATGCTCAGTCAACACCGGCTGTTGTTATCAACATCATGGAAACCTCCATTATTTTCCTTTCATAACTTGTTGACATGGTCAGCTTCTAACACCTTTGAGGGATAACGGCCTTTGTAGGTTTAGGCTTCTTGCGAACTTTAAGCGTGGTTCTCTATTTTTTTTTTAAATTTTTTATTGTTATGTTAATCACCATACAGTACATCATTCATTCTTGATGTAGTGTTCCATGATTCATTGTTTGTGCATAACACCCAGTGCTAAGCGTGGTTCTCTATTTGATTCATTGCACTGTGTTCGCTCTGTGCATATCCTTGCTGGGCACATACACTGAAGCGGCTCTCCCTTTCAGCCATGCGTCTTCAAACCCGATTCTGAGGACCGCAGACCATCTTTCTGAGCTTTGCCTCGCTGTCTTTATTCTCACTTGCCCATGTTCTGGCTCCCCTATCTCTCTTGAAGCTGGGGCAGACAGAATGATGTGCCCGGGTCCAGATGTTGTCCTAGAATTAGCACAGATTTGCCTTCCTGGGTCCTTAACCCAAGAATCCCACAGTTGGTTGCTCTCGGGCTGGGCATGTTGGGTACGCTTTGTCCCCGGACTGCTTTTCTTTTTCTTTTAAAAGATTTTTATTTATTTATTTGACAGAGAGAGACACAGAGAGGGAACACAAGCAGGGGGAGTGGGAGAGGGAGAAGCAGGCTTCCCGTGGATCAGGGAGCCCTACACGCGGCTGGATCCCAGGACCCCGGGATCATGACCCGAGCCAAAGGCAGACGCCCAACGACTGAGCCACCCAGGTGCCCCCCGCCCCCCCCCCCCCCCCGGACTGCTTTTCTGATGACATGACCTCGGTAGCCTCCCACACTGTGAGCACATGCATCAGAGCTGCCTCTCCCCTACCATTCTCCACAGATCAGCCAGCCGGACGCTCTGCGGACAGATCGCACCTCAGCCTGATACCAGCCTCGGCTAAAAATCCGGGTCCTTAACCTGGCTACAGGCCCCTGTCGAACTCACCATGCCCCTCTGTCCTTCTCTGGTCCTGTGGCCACATGGCTCTTCAGTTCCTTAACATGTCTGGCCTACCCCACTCAGAGCCACCTCTTCCAGGAAGGCTCCCTTGACTTGGGCCCTGTCATACATTCTCATTTCACCTGTGCTTTGCCTTCCCCTCTCTCATTGCTATTGTAATTACACAACTGTTGTGTATTTGGTGAACTGTCTCCCCGCACTGGAATGTCAGTCCAAGAGAGCAAGCATATGTCTATGCGTTCACTACTGTGTCACTGGGGCCCAGGCATGCCAGGCATATAATAAGGGCTCCATCAATCTTTGAACGAATTAATACAAGTGATGTTAATTTGGATTAATTTTCTCTATCTTTATACTCACTATGCTCCCCTATTTTCTAGCTCTGCTACTGTCTGGTGAAGGTGGGAGCATATTATTGGAGAGAGTTCTTCTTTTTTTTAGTATGCTCATTTTAAAAATGAGATATAGTTCATACAACATAAAATTCACCCTTGTAAAATGTATGGATCCGTGGGTTTTAAGTGTATTTACGACATTTTGCAACCATCACCATTAGCTAATTCCGGAATATTTTCCTCACCTTAAAAATAACCCTGTACCCATTAGCAGTCACTCCCAGTTTCTACTCCCACTGTGGGCGACCACTAATCTGTGTTCTGTCTTTATGGATTTGACTATTCTGGACATTTTGTAGAAATGGGATCATACATTATGTGGCCCTTTTGTGACTGCCTTCTGTCAGTTAACATAGTGGTTTCAAGACTCATCCATATTGTAGTATGTATCAATACCCCATTCCTTTTTATGGCTGCATAGTATTCCATTATATGCATAGACCACATCTTGCTTATCTACTCATCATGAGATAGACATTTGAGTTTCTACTTTTTGGCTATTATGAATCAAGCTGCTATGAACATTTGTGTAGAGTTTTCCTGTGAACAAAGATTTTCATTTCTCTTGGGTATATATACTCAGGAGTGGAATTGCTGGGTCACATGGTACCTCTATGTTTTACTTTTTGGCAGAAATGCCAAACTGTCTTCTGGGAATAGTTTTTTATTTTTATTTTTTAAATGAAGGGGATGGACCAGTTTAGTGGTTCATTTTTTATTTTTTACTTATTTTTGATAAACATCTCTTTTAGAAATACATTAAAAACCAGGGGCTCCCCAAACTGTGGAAAGAACCAAGATGTCCATCGACAGATGAATGGATAAAGAAGAAGTGGTATATATACACAATGGAATATTATGCAGCCATCAAAAGGAATGAGATCTTGCCATTTGCAACGACATGGATGGCACTGGAGGGTGTTATGCTGAGGGAAGTAAGTCAATTAGAGAAAGACATGTATCATATGACCTCACCGATATGAGGAATTCTTAATCTCAGAAAACAAACTGAGGGTTGCTGGAGTGGTGGGGGGTGGGAGGGATGGGGTGGCTGGGTGATAGATATTGGGGAGGGTATGTGCTATGGTGAGCGCTGTGAATTGTGCAAGACTGTTGAATCACAGATCTGTACCTCTGAAACAAATAATGCAATATATGTCAAGAAAAAGAAAAAGAAGATAGCAGGAGGGGAAGAATGAAGGGGAGTAGACCGGAGGGGGAGACGAACCATGAGAGACGATGGACTCTGAAAAACAAACTGAGGGTTCTAGAGGGGAGGGGGGTGGGGGGATGGGTTAGCCTGGTGAT
Organism: Zalophus californianus; assembly: GCF_009762305.2. Taxonomy (NCBI): domain Eukaryota; kingdom Metazoa; phylum Chordata; class Mammalia; order Carnivora; family Otariidae; genus Zalophus; species Zalophus californianus. The sequence continues at coordinate 22,218,023 of NC_045605.1, forward strand.
GGGTATTAAAGAGGGCACGTTCTGCGTGGAGCACTGGGTGCTATGCACAAACAATGAATCATGGAACACTACATCCAAAACTAATGATGTAATGTATGGTGATTAACATAACAATAAAAAATTAAAAAAAAAAACCAGGGGCTCCCTTTTCATGTATATATGTGAAGACATAATTCCAGAGGTTTAAGAAACATCAGAAATTGGCTACGGATCCCAATGTTGTGTGATTACAGGCTCACACATGGCAGCATTTTAAGGTTAGATTATTTTCTCAAACACAGAACTCCATCCGCATTTTTGGCTTTTCCACATGAATATAGGAAATGGATAATTTGACTAATGAGTTCCGATCCATGTTCTGATTTCCATCTGGGATCGGAACATTCAGCAGCCAATCAGTCCTGTTAATTTTTGCCACCCACTCTCTAATCATCTGATTGATGTGCAATTATCTCCCCCTGCTCCGACACTTGCTTCCCCTTCTCATGTTTGCAATCTCATGCCAGATAACCTTCATTTTTTCCCATTTATTTTGTGTGTGTTGGCCACTGTTTGATATAATTATTTTTGCAATCATCTTCTATTAGGTGAAAGAATATTGCAGTAGAGAAAGAAGGAAAAAGAAAATAAATGTCTTCCTGACAAGTTCTAATATTTTATGTTCACAAATAATCTCCCAATATCAGAGCAATAATATTATTTTCTCAATGTGCATTTATTAAAATGTAAAGTAGCTCCATCACATTGGGAACTAAAACCCTTGCATTACCTTGGCCAGAAAATATCACTTATTTATTTCTGATTATATTTCTGGAGTTTTAATACTGTTCCTTCCCCTCCCCCTCCTCTCACTCCCCCACTCTTTATCTAGCAGGACAGTGAACCTGAAGGCTTGATTTCCAAAGAGGCATTGCTGAATGCCCAGGACCTTGATTTGGTTTTAAGAATTGCTTTTGGTTCTTGATTTACAACGTGGTTCTTTCCTGTGTAATTCTTGTGGCTGAAAACCGAAGAGAGCTCTCCCTTTGAGGATGGCATTTTGACACCACTTTTTAAGACTGGGGCACAGCGGTGAGGGACGAGTAGGGCAGACTTAAGGAGAGGAGAGGGGGTAACATGGGGGCTTAGGGGTTGGGAGAGCTAGATCCAATGATCTGTTTGTCTATAGCATCTGATGGGACACGCATGGGATTCTAGTTTGAAGTAAGGATGGTAACCTCCAGGTAGCCTAGTGAAAAAGATGCCAGATTGTAAGGCAAGAGCCATGATTTCTAATCCCGCTTTGCCCTCTAACTAGCTTTGTGACCTTGGACAGATCCCTTCTGTTCTTTGGGTTATTTTTACAAGTGCAAAAGGAACTGGTGAGCTAGACCAATGGGTTTTTCATCCTGGCTGTGTATTACAATACCCTGGGGGAGCTCTGAAGACTATATTGATACTCAGGCCCTTAGATCAATAAAATCAGAATTTCTTGTGGGTGGGTGAATGGGCCTGGACATTGTTGTCTCTATGAAACACTTCTCAGGTGATTCCATCAGGAAGCCGGCGCTGAGAACCCCTGGTTCAGAGGATCTCAACGTTTCCCCTGGATTCCTGGTTGCCCGATGCTATGAGCTGGGCAGTGATGCCTCACCAGTCACAGGTGGTGAGGTGTGCTCACAGACAAGTGGGCCACAGTCATGGGATGGTGATTCTGAGCCGGGGGGCCCTGGAGGGATCCCGAATGGACCTGAATTTCTCTCAGTGTCAGGCCTGGCTTGGGGCATGTAAATCTTCCTTTCTTTGTGGGCCCGTGGTGCTGAGCAGATGGATGAGCCAGGGCTGCTAAAATACCTTTTGTTCCTTGGAGAAAGGCATGTAGAAAGATAAGGCAGGCTTATTATTTTTAGAGTGGAACCGGGACTGTTTAGCCAGGAAAATCAGGGACTTCTGAGGACATGATTTGTGGTCTTCAAGAGGCTGGAAGGCTGTCATGTGGAAGTGGGATTGGAGTGATTTTCGATGCTCCAGGGGGCTGAACTTGGGGCAGTGAGTGGAGGGTTGGGAAACTGATTCTTTTGCATTGGAAGGAAGAATTGTTGTAATATAGAGCTGTGCTCCCATATTCCCCATCACCTGCTTTTATGATCATCTTCCCTACCTTGAGACTATATCTTTTTCATCTGTGTGTTCCCAGCACCTAATCCAGTTCCTGGCATTGTCCTCAACAAGTGTTTATTGTCATTTCTATGATCGTCATTAATGCCCACTTTTGCAAAGCACTTTTCTTGCTTATTTCCTTTGACCCTTCCAATGCTTTAAGAGGTGGGTATATTTACTACCCCACTCTACAGTTCAGGAAACTAGAGGTTCCTAACCAGGGAGTTTAAGGAATGTGTAAAATCACAGCTAGCATGTAGCAGAGATGGGCTGTGAACTCGAGCCCGCGCTCCTAACTGATGTGCTATCCCGCCTGTCAGGATGTGGAAGGGGCTGTCAGGATGTGGAAGGGGCTGTCTGTGCAATCCATCCAACCCTGGATGGATTTGGATTGAAGATATCCAACTATTCGGGTGACCTGATCTGCCATGGCTGAGTATGGACTGAGTTAGAATGGGCCCAGATGATGATAGCTCCAGGAGCTGGGCAGATTTTTAAAGTCCTGGGTCTTCTGGTACCTGCTCCCATCAGCCCCTGCCTCAGCTCCACCAGCAAGCAAGGTGTTGGTCTGGTCCAGAGGCAGAGCCTCACTACCTCTGGCCCCACGTGGAACTGCTCCCTTGGCAGCTGTGGTCATCTTCGGGTAATGAGTATCATGTCCCCCTCTAGCCACCTGCCTGCATTCCTTAATAAGTCCCATGGTCACAAGTTGGGGGAGAAGACTCCTTTGTATGCCCCTGGCGATGGGACAGAGTGGGGAGTGGGGTCGGGGGGTGTGTGGAGGAAGACGCACGATTGCCTTGGCCATGAGACATCGAGTTAGCGTCTCTGTTCATTTCACACGGGCATGGTGATTGCATCGCCATGGCTCAGGGTGCAACGCAGAGGGTGGAGGCAGCTGATGAAGGAGGGAGTGCTCCAAGGGAGTCTTCCATCAAAGTGATGGCGTAGCTGAAGGCAGAGAAACAATATCCCTCAGATGGCACTGCCAATTAGTGGAAAGCTACGGGAGATGGAGGCTTGGGAGAATGGGTGGGGGAGGGACTAGCACAGGGTGAGGGGAGACAAGGGAGAGAAAGGGGGAGGAAGAGCTGCCGGGACGGGGACTCCTTCACACGATGTGCACTGCTTTAAAGGTTGTGGCATTCTTTTTTCACATGGCCGATGTCAAGCCTCCCATAGAAAGAGGGATTTTAGTTAGACACGGTGGTGAGCCCCTGTTAAATTGGCTGGGCAGAGAGGTGTCCCAGAGAACCCCTTCTCCGGAGGGGCCAGGAACAGCGGTGATGGGGTGGTAAGGACATGGAAGGCAGTGAACATGGGAGAATCAGGCGCCTAAAACGCACTGTCCCATTTATTGCCAATCACAAACAGATGGGGTACGTGATAGAACTGCCATTTTATGGATGACAAAACTGAGGTTCAGAGCGGTTTGAAGATTAAATCAGAAACTAGAGTGAGAGTCTTATCTTAACATGACTTAAACCCTTGTGTTCATTTCACTGTATCATACTCTCTTCCAGACAAGGTCCACTCAGGGCAGCCTGGACTGAAGCTGGGGGATTTGGGAGCGTGCTTTCTGTGGAGGCTCTCACAGGCCAGTAGACCGGTGGACCTTCCAAGTGAGCTCTGGGAGGAGATCCGCCTAGCCCAGCTAGGCCGAGTCCATCCTCTGAGCCTGCAGGATAGGAGAGTCTGGGGTACCTGCAGGATGGAAAGGTGCTGTCATCACCAAACAGATGCGGATTTGGTGGGCGGGCATGCCATGAAATTAGACGGTAGGTCATTCAAGGAACACGGCCCCTTCTCTCATTTAACTCTGCGGAAGGGGACAAGGGAGGAGGAGGAGCCCCAGATTTATTGCAGAGAAGTCCAGAGCTTTGTCTAGGGCATGGGCAAGCTGATGTTTAGGACAGAAAAACAAGGCCAGATGCTCATTTTGATTTCTGTTTTTCAGAATTTAAGCTTATCTGCTTTCAAGAAGAATCTGCAGAGGCATATTCTTTTCTCGGGAAACCAAGACACCCTCTAAAAGTTCTTCCAGCTTGAATGTTGCCAACAAATTGGCCCTCTTATCAAATGTTTATGGGGTTGTCAAGCAAATGACGATGCACAACGAACTTTGCCCTTGGAGTCCCAACTCGATGTGCGGCGCTGGGTTGAGTACGTTACACATAGTATCTTCTTCAATATGCCTTACAACCCAGCAAGACAGGTATTTTTATTCCAGATTTTAGAGGAGGAGTTCTGAAATCCAGAGAGATGAACTGACCTACCCAGAGTCCACGATGTCTAAGTAGCAAAACCGAGGCTTAAACCCAGCCCTGTCTGACTTAAAAGCTCATGCTCTTCCCAGTCTGTGGCGTGAGGCTGTGAAATATGCAAATCTCAGAACTAAAAATTAGCGTTCACCTTGACTTATCCATCCAGTGCAAGGAGGCTTTCCAGAATGTCCCCAAGAAGGGCCGTGACTTGATCCGACCGCCTTTCCTGGTGGAAGACTCATTAATTACCCCATGAGGCAGAAGTTCCAGATCCTTCATTTGACCACCCAAGGAATATTTCATAAACCCTTACTATGGGTCAGGCACTATATTGAAGCCAGCAAGCCAGGGAAGGGCCCGGCTCTCATGGATCTTGATTTCTACTTGGGGGAGCAAGAATCAGACATTTAAAAGGTAAACAAACAAGTGTTTCAGGTGGTGATAAGTAGCATTGGAAGTGATGGAACAGAGCAGCCGAGGGAGCCTGGGCATGGGGACCGCTTTAAATTGAAGGGTTAGGGAAGACCTTGCTGAAGAGGTGACAACTCAGCTGAGAAGGATCCATCCTCCCAATGTCGAGGGAAGAGCATCTGAAGTAGAGGAAATAGGACATGGCAACGCTTGGAGGTGAGCCTGAGTTTGTAACATTAAAGAAGGCCAATGGCCTGGAGTAAAGTCAGGCAGGAGGAGGAAGGGAGGAGCGGAGCTTGGAGAGGAAGGCCCAGGCCTCACAGTCTAGGCTCCGCCCCCTGCCCCACCGTAGTGAAGACTTGGGCTTTTATCCTAAGTGGTGGGAAGTCATTGGGTGGGTCCGAATGGGAAAGTGACATGATCTGATTCATAATTTAGAAAGATGCTCTGTGAAGATTGGATTGCAAAGAGGCACTTCTAGTTGTTGGAGAGATTATTCCTTCTCCTACCGACGAAACGTGGTTTCTCTAGTAATGACTCCTTTACTAAACTAAGACAAAACCCCACATGAGGCTCTTCAAATTTTTATCAGCTAGCATACTTCCTCTCAGTTCTATACTTCCCCTGGTATTTCAGTTGGTACTTGGGTTCTAGACTCATCACCATCTTGATCACTCCTCATTCACCAGTCTCTTGTTTGTCCACATCCTTTTAAAAATGTGGTACCCAGGGTGCCTGGGTGGCTCAGTCAGTTAAGCATCAGGTCTTGATCTGAGGGTCCCGGGATCGAGCCCTGAGTTGGGCTCCCTGCTCAGCGGGGAGTCTGCTTCTCCCTCTCCCTCTGCCCCTACCCCTGCTCGTGCTCTCTCTCTCTCTCTCAAATAAAAATAGATAAAATCTTTAAAAAAATGTGGTACCCAGGATCAAACACACATTTGCCCAGGCCAGGATTCAGAGGGACTATTAATTTCATGGACATCCCCTGATGAAGAGTAGTAGACCAAATCTTCAAGGGACAGCAGTTCTTCACATGGGACTTCTGGGTCCATGGAGAGGTCCACACACCCCATACACGATGGTGTATGCATATGCACACACATGTGTGTTGTGTATGCATTTCTGGGAAGAAAGGCCATAGCTTTCACTCAAGCCTCAAGTTTTTATCACCCTCAAAAACAGAGAACCACTACTTAGAAAGTTAAATCAAGGGATTTTTACGTGAAGGAGAAACTACAATTAGCCTCTCCTCGAGTCCCACACTCATTCTCCTCCTGTCTGCTTCAAATGACTTTACATGTCTCTTGATCTCTTCTTCCTGCCTCATACCCCACTTTAAATTCCTTCTCTATCTTCTTATAAATCACCTAAACCCAGAGAAGACAAGCTCTGCTTTTTTCTTAGAGAAGAGACTAGTGATGAAGTCTGTGTCCAAGGAACAGATTGAGAACATACAGAGAAATGGGCATAGGGCCAAGGGTTCGTTTTTTTTTTTTTTTTCTGGACTCGTAGATCTTTGGAACTGACCTGTGTGCCTGGCTTGCAGATTTCTTAAGAGCGGAGCACAGATCTGGTAAAGGGCTTGAATGTGAGCTCATGCAAAGGGCAAAGTCATCTTGAAAGAATTATTATTCATTTCCCATTGCAGTTAATTTTGGCACCTTCATCAGGGTTTAAATTCTAGTATCATATCATATCAAAGGGAAAAAAAGTATTTGATGTACATGTTAATTACTGCCAAGATGTAGGTACTTAAATCAAGAGTTTAATCTTCATTTGACTGTTCAGGATAGCTCTGAGTCGGGGAGGGGGAGAGCCCCTTTTGATTTGTGTTATTTAAATAGGGGATGGGAACTTCAAGGAAAATGGCTTCCTAGTTTCCAAACCAACATTTGAAATTAGTACCCAGCTAAAGGAAAAAGAGTTAGGAAAAATCACGTTCCTCTAGGAATTCCCGAGCCTGCTTATTCTATGAAGTGGGAGAAGGTAGCGAATAAATTCCTGTGCTCAAAGACTTGAATCTGCAGAATGATAGCCTAATGGCAAGTGAAATCTTAATAGCATGTGAGAGGGGCTTAAAAAGTAGATCTACATAGAAAATAATATACTATTATTTAAAAGCATAAATTGCCAAAATGATACTACTCTTGGATTCACTCTTTGTAAGAACCATGTTGGATGCATCCCTAACGTGCATTTTCTTTTTTACACCGTGAAACTATAAAACCCATCGAAATACCAAGTTATTTGCCAAGTGATTAAATCATAGTCATTTGTTATAGTTTTACCAGAACATTGTTTTCTTGCATTTCCAAGGCTTTATCGTTTCAGGTATAACACTTTGCTCCTAATAATCCCTATTGATTTTACTATATTATCTTATATTTTTAGATTCGTCTTACTGCCTTGCACTAAATTCTAACCTTAATGTGTTATATAAAATGAGATACATCATCATGTTTCTCAAACCTTATGAAGATAATTATCTTGTCCAACATGGGTGAAAAATGCTCATTGTTGGCTGCTGAAAAACTTGGGGACCTGGGGGTGAGGAAAGTAGTTTGTAGTGTCTGTGACTGTCGGTTGTGTTATTTCTGGAGTGGAGAGCTCTGAGGTACTGTCCGTGTGCTGGCTGGGTACTGTCCGGGGGCTGGCTGGGCGCTGGCGGGTGTGGGAACCCCGCCCGGGGGCAGATTAGAGGTGACATCCGGGATTGCATTTATGTCACTATTTTGCTCTAGTTGCTAATCTCTCTTGGGGTTCGTGGCTCCTACTACATCTTCAAGGTACTTTGCAGACAGTAATTGTTCATATGCTACACCCTCCAGTGGAGAACCTGGTGTTCTTAAAGAAAGTTACCACCCATGGATACTGTTTTAATTACTCTTCTGATAGGTGCCTTCTCAATGCTTTTAAAAATGGTGACAATAGGGGCGCCCGGGTGGCTCAGTCGTTAAGCGTCTGCCTTCGGCTCAGGTCATGATCCCGGGGTCCTGGGATCGAGCCTCACATCAGGCTCCCTGCTCCGCAGGAAGCCTGCTTCTCCCTCTCCCACTCCCCCTGCTTGTGCTCTCTTTCTCGCTGTGTCTCTCTCTGTCAAATAAATAAATAAAATCTTTTAAAAAAATGGTGACAATGGTGACAAATTTTATCACATGCTGAACTTTGAGTACCCATTTTCTGGACCAAGGTCTTGCTGCAGGTAGGAGGCGAGGAGCTGGTTACGCCCAGGAGTGACGAAGCTACTGACCTCCCTGGAGGGAGGGCAGCTACTGATGACCCTCTGCAGGGCAGCAATGAGAGGCCCCCATGACCACAGCAAGATGTCACACCCTCCCATCCGGAACCAATGCAATTAAGTCGGCACCTTCATTACACTTGAGGGGAGACTACATTCCTGACTCCTAGGACCTCAAATTCTGAAAGCGGGAAATAATCACAACAGCCACACTTTTTATAGTGCTGACTACATGCCCGACACTATTCTAGATACTTTATCTATATTCATTCTTTTAATCCTTACCATGGATCTCTTAGAACAGATGATATTTGGGTCTCATTTTACAAGGAGGAAACAGAGGCATCAGGAGTGGAAGGATTGTGTACAAGTTCATACAACTAAGGGAGTGGTGGGTCCAGAATTCAAACCCAGGCAATCGGACATCCAGAGTCCAGGCTCTTAATGAATTGCATTTATATCACATGTATGGTTTACAAAGTATTACCCACTAATGATGTCATTTGATCTTCCTGACAACCTTTGGTTCCATTTTAGTGGTAAGATAACAGAAACAGGCAGTCATTTGTCTGTAGCAACACGGCCAAAACCAGCTAGCAGGACAGTTTTCTTCCTCTCTCCCTCTCCTCAACATGCCCACATGTTGGGAGAAAGACATACCAACATGTCATTTAAAAGGGAAGCCAAGGGCCTCTGCACATGCGTGGTCTGCCTCCCCAGAAATCATGTCCCTCCTTAATGGTGTATGAGAAAAGCCCCCTGGGGAGCAGCATCGGAGCACAAATGGTCTGGATTGTGAACAAATGGATCAAGGGCGGGGGGCCGGGGCTCTTAGTTCTCCCGCATCTCCGTGGGCATCCCCTCCAATGTGCTTTTCTCAGCTTGTTGCTCCTTCACTATAATTCCAAGGTCTTTGAAGGAAGGGACTATGTTGGTATTTTTTGATGTTGAATGCTTGATGTGCTGATGAGATTTTGCAGCCACTGGAATAATCAGAAAAACATCTGTGTGAATCTTGAACGATGAAGAAGGAAAAGAAATTAGCCAACAGTGACCAGGAAGGTAAAAGGGGCATCAGAATATGGGCCAACGAAGAAAGAGAGGGTTCCTGGGGTCAGGGCTGGGCGGTGTGCAAGGCATCCCCTCTTGCTTTCTTAAAATAACAGACCAGCCAAAGGAGGTAAGGAGAAACTCACTGACTAAAAGTCAAGCTGGAAGACAAAGACATAGGGTGAAATTCTAGGTCCTCAAGAAAATGAACAAACCACCCAATGAAGTCCTTTTCCATGGATTTGGGCGTGTGTTGAACCCCTAGCCCTCAGTTCATAAGGGCTGCCAGGTGGTAGATATTTCAGTCTGTTCAGAAATTAGCAGTGAGAAGCTGTCTGAATCCAGTAAATACTGCTTGTACTGGTCAGAATCCAAGAGACAAAAGCTCACAGGAGGAGAGTAGAGGAGCTAGTTTCTTGATCCGCAATGGCTGCTTTTTCACCTGTGGCCTCGTTAGAGGAAGGACCATCCTCGCTGGTGATGGATGTGGATTTAGTGCTTTGAGATCCCTGGAGGACAGGTCAGGCTCCTAACAAGGAAAATGGCATTTTGGGTCAAATCAATAGGAATGAAGGACAAGGACCCATAAAGGGAAAAAGCCAGAAAGAAAGATAGGAGGGTCAGAGAACGGTGATAAGTTTGTGCAGCTGGGATCATCTGTTATTCTCACTAAACAAATTATTCTTTTCTTCTCCTCTGATTTCCACTAGGAGAAAAACAAAACCCCAGGTCTGTCTTAGACCATGAAGCATGAATCACTTACACCAGAAAGACGAGGAGAGCACCATCAGGTGCTCAAAAGGTAATTATAATTGGAAAGCCCACACATTTGTGTTTCATTTCTAGTAGGTAAACAGATGCATATTTCTACTGGTGTAAAAACCTGGGTCTCCCCTTCCCAGTCCGGGTGCCTTCACAGTGGGCTTGGAACACTCTCTTATGTTATTCACCTGACAGATTATGCTCCGCAGAGGCCGGCTGCCTGGGCATGTCGTGTAATTCAGCATTAAGTATCCTATTGATTCACTGAAGTGCTGCCATGGATGTTAATGGAGACAAATATTGTGGCTGTGATTTTTCAAAGGGCTGAGTAATTCCCAAGCATCAATAACATCTGTCATGATGTAATGTGGGGCGACCTCAAGATGCTTGACTTGAGGCCAACCTTGAGGGCAGGGCTGCTGGAAGGGGCCCTTGGATGCTGACCCTGGGCTTGGGGAGGTAGCCTGCACTCTTTCAGGACCTCCCAAGGTAAGGGCGGTGGGGGGGGGTGGGGCACTGGGGTGGGGCAGGGTGGTGGTGGTTGAAGCAGAGGTCACTGTTGACAGCATTTCATAGTGACTCATCACAAAGGTCACTGATTATTAGAAAGCACGGGCCACCTACACTCTTATCACAAAAGCTTGCCAGGCCCTGGGAAGTCAGACCCTACCCTGTTGCAGAGAATAGGGTGAATTCTCCCCTCCCTCCTCCAACCAGATACACTACGTGTCCCTGATGATAATGAAGCAGAACTCCTCTGCTCCTGCAGGAGTGGGCCTTCCGATAAGAGCTCCTACCCTGTGCCCTGCTCGATCTGAGCATAGGACTAATTTAGTGCACAATTCCAGTGACTGCGTTCAGAGAGGTTAATTTTCTTGCTCAAGGTCACACAGCGAGGCAGTCATGGACTGGGCTAGAATCCGGGTCTATTCCCAGTCACCTTTAGATAGGATCTCTGAAAACTGTTTGAATATGAATATGAATATGACCTGAAACAAGTGATATTTCCTTCCAAAACAGCTCTGTAAAAACCTCAGGGTTAGTAATTGTAAGAAATCAATTACAAACAAAACCCATTTCATTCAAATTCTGCAGGCTGCCTGATCTTTCCTAACATTCCAGTTCAGTCTCCATCCTGCCACTCACATTATCTTGCTACGAGACAAATCTGATCTTGTCACTTCTGGCATAGAGACCTCCATCAGCCCCTCTCTGCTGACAGGGTAAACTCCTTGGCATGATCCTCACAATATCACCTGTCTTCAGTTTGGTGTCCTGCTCCTCCTCCTGCTCCTCCTTTCCCGGCCACCCTGGACATGGCTGACCATTCTACGCCCCTCTTTAACCACTGCATATTTTATACATGAAATCCGGTCTTCAGTGGCTTGCCCCGTCTGCTATCCAGGAAACTCCTATCCATCCTTAAAAAGAGCCAGTTCCATCCTGCCCCTGGGAACCACCCTGCCTCAGGTGCCTGGGTGGCTCAGTCGTTAAGCGTCTGCCTTCGGCTCAGGTCATGATCCCAGGGTCCTGGGATCAAGCCCCGCATCGGGCTCCCTGATCAGCGGGGAGTCGGCTTCTCCCTCTGCCTCTGCCCCTCCCCTCTGCTCATGTTCTCTCTCTCTCAAATAAATAAAATCTTAAAAGTAAAATAAAGAACCATCCTGTCTCTTCTGTGTAGTTAGGAGCAGCTCCTCCTCTGAGATCCCACAAAACACAGCTCATCCTTTATTATATCTTCATTAGAACAACCTTCCTGCTGGACTGTGTTTATTTGTTTTCTTACCTGCTTCCCTTACAATGTGAATTTCTGTGGTGAGGGGTTTTGCCTCTCTCATTTCTGTATTCTACTTCTTGGCAAATACTAGGTGTACTCTGAGTGCTTATTCAACGAATAGGGGGATGTATATTCGAATAGAAAGCTTTTGGGGCAGGAACTGTCAGTAGGGTTTAGGGCGCCTATGTTGGCCCTTGTGAAACACACATTTCTATAGTCCTGGGTCCAAGATGGACCCTCATGGGATTGAGACCGAGAGGCAGAAAAGCAGTGCCTCAACTCAACATCATATGGGGGGGGGGCTTGGGGGGTGTGCCCTCTTACTACTAAGTTCTTTGAAACCAATGGGCCTGAGCTTAACGTGCAATCATCGCCCCCTCAGGGAACAGAGGCAGACATTCTAACAGCGGAAATCGCACACCCTACTTTGATAGACACCAGACTGATGAGCAAGGTTGATATTCAAATATCCAGTCACTGGCATGGCATGTGCATTGGCCAATCAAAGAGAAGTCCTTTTGGCAAACATAGCTCTTTAGGTGCTGGACAGTAAGGGGTGTCTTCCAGGAAGGTCTGGGAATAGTAGAAGCATGTTAGGTGAAGGGGCGTGGAATAGTCACTCTTTACCAGTCAGTATAAAAATATTTCAGTATTGTAAGACCTGGCCCTGTTATTGCCAGACTGATGCATGCTAGCCTGTTGATAAATACAACTAAAGTATAGCAAAACATTGAACCCACCCTCAAAGGAAGGTGTGTGTGTGTGCGCGCGTGCGCGCACATATGAGTATGTGTATATGAAGGAATGAGGCAAAGCTTTTATAAGAAGGAAGCATTTGAACTGAACTTTTAACTGATACATGTATTTCAATATAAGGAGAAGGAGGTGCAGAAAAAGGAATTTCAGGCCTAGGGAACTGAATGAGTTCACAGAAGCGTGAACTGATCACATGATGCTTGGAATCGCTGGGGGCTATGGGGAAGGAGAAGTAGATGGAGGCCAGGTTGTCGAGGACCTTGAAAGCCATGTAGCAGCACTGTTAGCTCACCTCTGTTCCCCCAGGGAGCCCTCTAGCCAAACCTTATTGTCGGGCAGGCTTCAGGGTGGCCCTTGCTGGGACAACCAGTGTACTGTCTTTACCCAGTCTGGGGCTGTCACCTGGTGAGGAGGATGAGCCTCTCCTTAATTAGGAATGTCATGGCAGCTTCCCTGGCTCCATGGTGACTGACATTGCCCATCCAGCTGCCATGTGGCCGATGTGTCCTACCACAGTACATCATCTCCTAATTAACACATCTTGTCAGGTCCAGCGGTTGGCTTCAGTAAACATGCTCCTAGCAGCTGTCACTGGGACCCTGCATGGGGACTGCTGCCTCATTAGCTCGAGAGAAGGGAGATAGCATGGGCAGCAGGGCAGAGGGAGAGGGATGTTCTTTGTTGGGGGGGTGTTGGCAGGCTTAGACGATGTCAGATGCTCAGACAGAACTCACAGGGCCCAGTGGAGGTGACAACTCAGAGCACCGTGGGCTTCCCCTTTCCTTGGTGTACGACAGGATAAGGGGGTGGCAGTGTCATCAGAATGCCAGGCCAGGAATGGGGAGGCTTGGATCCTCAGTCTGTCTCTCCCACCACCTAGCAGGACTAGGTGTCCACCTGTTTCCATATGTTGCAGCCCTAACCCTCAATGTAGTGGTATTAGAGGGTGGAAGTTTGGAGGGAAGGAGGTCTAGATAAGGTCATGAGGTGGAGCTCTATGTTAGGATTAAAACCCTTCTAAGAAGAGGAGAGAACAAGATCTCTCTCTACACACATGAGGGAAAGGCCACATGAAGACAGACCCAGGAAGAGGGAGGGTCCTCCCCGAGAAGCCAACCATGCTGGTACCCTAATCTCAGACTTCCAACCTCCAGGACCATGTCTGTTGCTTAAGCCACATAATCTATGGTAAGTTGTTATAGCAGACTGAATGGATGAGACCAAGTTCAGTCTTCTCATTTGAAAAATGGGGATGATCCCAGCCCAACCTACCTTGCAGGCTTGCTGAGTGGCTCTAATGAGAAAACAGACATTCTGAAGGATAAAAACGCTAGACACTATGAAATAACAAGTCCAAAGCATGGTTCTAATTTGGGGATATCTGGGAGCATTCTTTGCTCAGGCAAGATCAGTCCTATGGTATTTCTCTGAACATAACTTGCCTGTCTTTCCAGGACCTCCTGCCTGCATCATCTCAGCAGTCATTGTATCAAGCCCTTGCTCTCCTTCATGAATCCTGCCAAACCCTCTCCCTCCCCGGAGGCTCTGTCCACCCTCACCTTCTCCATGACAAGGAACGTGAGAAGATCCCAGAAGGAAATGCTTTCCTTCCGCCGCTGGAGTACCACCCTGGGCTTTGTGGGCATATAGCCCACCTTCCAGTGGCTGTGTGGACATACTTAGCCCCCCCCCCCCACCCTGGATTTTGAGCACATGTCTAGACTCTATACCCTGAGAGTGCATAGTAGGCAGCTGATCAATGGCTATTGAACAGGAAAAGCAGTATACCTCATTCTTGCACCTCTCATAAGCAATGGTGGGTGATCTCACAATTTTTTTCAACAATTTGTTCTATTGTTGACCTTTCTATAGACCTCCTTCTGAGGTCTGATTTATGTCTCCCTTGGGGCAGTGCGTATCTGTTTCTTCTTTGTGTGTTCCTACCAGAAAATAGACACTGGATTGCCATTCTTTCCTCCTATACTAGCAGGGTCATACCATCTCCCCCTAGACTTTAGATTCCCTGAGTGCAGCCTGTAATCTGCTGCCAGTCCCCTGCCCCCAGCCCTGGCTCCTTGCTCCAGTGCAGGGTGTATCCTGGGTAAAGTCTGAGCAACTGAGGATGTCGTGAAAGTGCCTGGTTGTAGCAGGGAGGCAGACTTTCTCAACCTGGCAGAGGCACCCAACCTACACGATTTGTAAATCTTTGATAATGCACATTTACAGGGAGCTGGGAATGACTGGCCATGAATGCAAGCTAAAGGTTTTAATTAAAATGCCTCTGTCCCTTTTTCTCCTTTCCTCCCCTTTGTCCCCAAGCCCCCATGGGGCACATTTCTTGCTCCTGGACCAGGCCTGTGCAAAAAGAGTGTGTCTCATATTTCCTTTGACAGAGTTGCTCTCTGGGGGATTGACAGCTCTTCTTTAGTGTGGGCCCACCGTGCGGGCTTGGTTGGACAGAGGCTATGCACACGTGGGTGGAGGCAGACCAGAAGTTCACTGTGCCGGCTGGAGCCAAGCAGATGTCTGTACCCCAGGAAGCACAGTGGGGATCCAAGCGGCTCATGAATAAGTGGCAGCTGCCAGCCTTGTGAGCTTCCTAGGGTGAAGCTCTGGGGTGAGGGCCGAGGGACCAGCTGAGGGACTTCCGGGCCAAAGGGGTGTTTCTTGGGCCTCTCGTGACACTTTTCTTTCCAAATGCCTAAATGGAGTGGGGAGCAAAAGCAGCTGTGAGGAAAAGGCTTTGCATTGCCCTCTCTGGGGTGGAGGGGCTGCCATGCTGGAAAATAACCTTCTGTTTGCTTCTCCCGATTCACACCCTCCACCCCGTGCCCTAAGAATCTGAACTGTGTGCACTCCATCAGTACAATTCCTTGCCAGAGGATCTGGATTGAGTCTGGCCAATGAGGAGGCCTTGGCAGGACATAGGAGAGAAGCAAGACCATGAGGCTGCACTACTGCTTCCCCCGGATCTTTCCCTGTGGGTTCATCAGGGGGCTGGTCTGTCTCTTGACTGAAGGTTACGATTTCTTTTTAAGGTGGTCACCCTATGAGATGCTCTCCTTCCTGCTTCTATTAACCACGCCCTCCCCTCATCCTTACAGGCATGGGGTGGTAGGGGCTGTCTCTCTTTCTGGGGACCCAGGGTCCTCTGTCATTCCTTGTGTACTCCCTGAGCACAACTTTATTAAACTCTCTCCAGATTACCCAGTTCATGTGTGTCATCTGTTTTCTGCCAGGATCCTGACAGAATCACTTCTCTTCCAGGCCACTCCTTTTCACTGGACACATGGTTAGAGGTATCCTGTTGGCTTCAGCTTATTCCTGGGATGTCAGTTTTGATGTGGAACAGAATGCAAAGTCTTGTTGGTGATAAAGGGCCCCACTTCCAGGGAGTTAGATGAGATGGGTTTGGAAACATGCTAGTGAGTTTGCTGCCCAGGACCCAGTGATAATCCTCAAACTTATCCAAAGATCTTTGTAGTGTAGAACAGAAGCCCTCTGTGTGTGTGTGTGTGTGTGTGTGGCATGAGGTGGGAGGGAATGGGGTTCATTCCTCCCCAGAATGTTTTATGCAGGCTCTGGTACTATTCTTATTTATAGATAAGACAGTTGCAGTTGAGTGACATGACAAGAATGTGAGGGGCATGCTCTGGCTTACGAATATTTAGCAAAGAACTGAAGCAGGCATTCTAGCAATTGGTGGGAATCTCTCCCTCTTTCATTCCGTTTTTCTCTTGTTTGCTCCCTGTTGACTATGAAGACTGATTTCAAGGATTTTGTGGGGAAGTGAGTAAGGGCATTGACCTTGGGGTAGGAAAGACTCCACTAAGATAGAGCCTCTTAGCCAGGCTTCCAGGATTCTTCTCATTCAGGGATGGTTTACCTCCCTACTTTGCTCTGGAGCCAGACCCTGAGTAGGGTTTCTGATCTTGGTTTGGCTGACTGATTGCCTCATTCCAGGGCCTTGAACTTTTAGAAGCATGCCCTGTCCTCATGCTCACCTTTTGACTCCTGACTGACCCTTTTGCCCAGGAGTTTGGGTTGGTGTTCTCCACTCCACAGGCCCTAGACTCAATTTACCAGTACCATCCACAGTGGCCTGACAAGGTGAGCCTGACCCCGACCTGACGCTGTGACCAGTTATACTGTGGGGCTGTTCATCCCTCAACATACGTCTTTCCACTCCACGTCACCCAAGCAGGGGTTCCCTGACCGACTGGGAGAGAGAGGCACTTTCTCCTTGATATGTTCTCCCTAAAATGTTAGCTTCCATCCTGACCAGTATTCCCCACACCAAAATACGGAATGAACCTTTCTTCCTGCCCAACATGCTACAGTAGCTACTTCATTCTACCCTACATCCAGCAGGCAATATTCACTCATCTGCTTATTCACTTATTCTTTTGCTGTGGAGCAACCTCTAGGTGCCTGAATTTGTGAACATCATCTCATCGAACCCTCACATTATCAGGTATGTTCTTTTCTTACTGCCATTTTACCCAGTTGGAAACGGAGTCAGGAGTGGCTTGCTGGGGGCCACACAGCTGGCAAGGGTTGGAGCCAGGGTTTGAAGCAGGTAGTCCGACACTGGAACTTGTCCTCTCAAACCCCAGCATGATGTTTCTACTTGTTGACAATGTGAAATTGCTCCTGTGTACAAGTAAAAGGTCCTGGGCTGATTCCGTCTCTCCTTCCCTAAGCCACACTGCCATTGGCTCTGCTCAGAGCAGGTATAACTGTGTGTGCACAAAGAGAGATGAGAGAGATGAGGAGACAAGCCTTGAGAGAGAAGTGGGGGGCAGGTGCAGGTGGAGCCATTTCTCCCAGAGACGATTTGCATCCGTAGCTGAAGGGAGTGCATGTCATGCTGTCACAGGCTTTCCCTGTATTGACATAGTAACAATCCCTTACATTTGTGTAGCACTTTGTAGTTTTCACAGCATTTTCAAACCCATTAGCTCATTTTATCCCCACAACTGTCTTGCAAAGAGGCAAGAATTATTATCCTTATTTGCAGATGAACAGACTCAGTGAAGTTATGTAATTTTTCCCAAGTCGGGGATCCTGGGTGAAAACCTGGATAGCTGACTCCTGGTCTTATGGTCTGGGTCTCGATTTCTTCTTCATCACGTTCTGATTTTGAACCATCTGGGGGAAGGGCTGGCTTCCTGGACTTCCAGAAACCCCTCCTTCCTGGGTTCCAGGCCAACGAGACTATATAAAGCAGTGGTTCTCACACCCTACTAGGCATCAGAGTTACCTGGAAGGCTATCACAGATTTCTGGGCCCCACCCCAGAGTTTTTGATTCAGGAGGTCTGAGAGGCCCAAGAATCTGCATTTCTTTCTTTCCTTCCTTCCTTTTTTTTTCTTCTTTAGAGAGGGAAAGAGAGAGGTGGGGAGGGGCAGAAGGAGGAGAGAATCTCAAACAGGCTCCATGCCCAGCACAGAGCCCGACACAGGGCTTGATCTCATGACCCTGAGACCATGACTTGAACTGAAATCAAGAGTCGGATGCTTAACCAACTGAGCCACCCAGGTGCTCCAAGCATCTGCATTCCTAACAAGTTCCCAGGTGCTGCTGCTGGTCTAGGGACCACACACTTTGAGAACCACTGATAGAAGCAATGTCTTGTGGATATTTAACTGGATTTCTTTCACCTGGGCTCGTATTGTGAGCCAAAGAAATCCCAGACAAAGAAAGAATTGCCCCTGTGGGTCTCTCCCCGAGGTGAAAAATTTGTGTGTGTCTTGCTTCACTGACTGCTGTGTGGCCCAGAGAATGGGAAGAAAACCTCAGGCTTTTTGGCTTATACACACAAAAGGAAAATGTCCACACATGAGATTATTAATTCATTGTTCAATTAAGTTATGATCTCTAAAATTATCACAATATTTGGCTGGGAGGAAGGCAGCATTGAATAGCTTGTTCCACGTAATGTGTGAATAATGTAACTTTATTACTTCTCTCGCTAGTGAGTAATTGTGACTGACACATTGGCAATAACACAGATTACCTTCTTACCGCCCCCCCCCCCACTCCCAGCACTGAGCGTTTACTTTCTTATCTGTATTCTCTCTTGCTCACCCGCTCCGTAGTCCCAGCCCCTTTCCTTGTGCTGCTGCTTTTCTGTTCTGCTTACAAAGTGGGGTTGTGGAGGAAGTAATGTACGAAGTGGGTCCCAGGAGACAGGAGGGAGCACCATGTCCAGGTTGTAAGGCCTACTTACATGTACTTCTTCCTCACTTTCCCTTTCTCCCAAGTCCCTTGTATGTCCACTCAGGGGCAGTGCGTTACAGCTTAGCTGTTCACAACAAGTGTGAGCTGACTTGGGCCCACACTCCAGCAGGGAGCCAGTTGTTGCAGGGTTGTGGCAGGGTCTATAAAACTTGCCAGAGGTAGGATTATCTGTGTTTTCTTATTTTGTATCCCTTTTCAATACTTCTGAATCTAGCTTCTGTCTCTAGCTTGCCAGTTCTGGAAAAACGTGGTACTCATCTGAGCCCCTCATTTCTACTCCCAGGTGCTCTGGGCACTCAGGCCATGCAGGCTATGTTGTTAGATCCTTGGACAGCTCCCAGCCTCCTCAATTGCATACAGCTAGAGGTGTGAGGAATATCCTTACCAATCCTCACTGGGCCTTCTTTCTCTCTGCTACTGGGATCTAAACATTTTGTGTGTGTGTGTGTGTGTGTGTGTGTGTGTGTGTGTGTGTGTGTGTGTGTGTGTGTGTTTAAATCATGTGTTTAAATCACTCTTTAGCTGTTAAATTTCAGTTTAGACACTATCTTGTCTTCTTTTTAATCATCCATCAGTACATATTTTTGTACCAGCAAATATATTTATTTAGGTAGAACTAGGATGCTGACAACTTATCTATAGTGTAGACATAGAAAGGACAGAAAGGATGGATGTATCCAATAGAAATTTGTTTCACGTGGTTCAGTCATGTTCCTGCTGCAAGGTCCTTATTCAGACACCATTTCTAACCTTCTTCCACCTACAATCTACACCACGTGAATGAGACCTGGTCACAGGAGAACCCTTCTCTCCTGCTCTGGAGGCCTGGTTTAGTGAACTGGAGCTTCCTCCAAAGCTCACATTCAAAGGGAAAACAGTCTCTTTTTCTGGAATGATCCAGTGTAGAAGGCCAATTTGCCTGCAGACTGTGTGTGTTGCTTGTACTGTTCTATCAACTGCTAGGGCAGGATTGGACCTGACTTACTTTCCCTTACTGAGTGGTGAGAGCTACAAGTTGAGCATGAACAAGTTGAACAGAGTTGGTCAGACTCTGTGATAAGCACTTGACATGAATTATTCCATTTAGTCTCCACAATAATGGAATGAGGAAGGTGCCTTTTTTTTTTTTTTCTCCATGTTTTACAGCTGGCTAGGGACAGAGCCAGGAGTCTCTACTCCAAAGCCTGTACTCATCACAGTACTATAGTTGATGACCTCTCTGCATGAATATCTGGCCTCACTCCTATGCCTGGGACAACTGTGGTTCTAATCAAGGTGAAGCAGATGATCATCTCAGAGGGCGGGTCAAATGGGTAGGGTAGAACAACTCTATGGAGTTGAGAGGAAGGACCACTTGAATGAGAGAGGCTGGGGGACTTCATGTAGGAAATGAGGCTTGAACCTTGGCTCCCAAGGGTTTAATGTTTGCCTTTCTTCTCAAAAAAGTACTAAAGGGAACCAGGCATCTTTGGTTAGCCTTGCCCTGGGTATACCAGGTATACCCCGCCAATCAAAGTTGGAGGATCAAAGTTTTCCCTTATTCAGCCCTACTCACACATTTCCAGCCAGCTGGGACCACTTGCTCTCTGTTCAAGAAAGAACCAGATTTCCCAAAAAAGCCACCCTCAGCCCTGGGCTACAGGTTTGGCCCCTCTTGGTTATGGTGGCCCTTGACAGTGTTCTTTCCATTATGTCTCTTGCCTCTCTAGTCCTCAAGAGGGGCTCATTTTTCTATGAGGAGCAAAGGGGAGGGGATCTGTGCACCCAGGGAATAAAGCCAGCACAGTCCTTCATGCAGCCCCTAGTTATAGTTGCTGTACTTAGTTAAGAAGTGGGGACAGTTCCAGCTTTTGGGCTACTTGTTCTGAAATACATCAGAAGTAATGCTAGATTTGAGGATGAGCACAAAGAACATTTTTCCTCACGAAGTGGGTCCCAGGAGACACAAAGTTCTAAATCTCAAAGACAGGGGCATATCCCAATCTAAGAGTCCAGAGCAAATCACTATCTCCAGTTTTTTCCCTCCCTTCTCCCATAGAGGTTGGATTTGAGAACTACATTAGGGTTAGAGAATCTTCTTCATTTAAAGGGATTGGCGGGGGGCACCTGGGTGGCTCAGTTGGGTAAGCATCTGCCTTTGGCTCACGTCATGATCTCAGGGTCCTGGGATTAAGCCCTGTGTCAGGCTCCCTGTTCAGCAGGGTGTTTGCTTCTCCCTCTCCCTCTGCTCCTCCCCACTGCTCGTGCTGTCTCCTAAATAAATAAATAAATAAATAAATAAAATGTTTTTTAAAAAAGGGATTGGGGGGTTGGGTGGCTTCAAGGGCCATAGGAGACTGGGGCCGGAGGGCTGAACACTGACTAGAGGTCTGGTGCAGGAGATGGTTGGAAGAGAAGAGACTGGGGGGAGGAGGGTGGGTAGAGAAGACTAAAGGCTGGGATGCCTTCTCAGCGGGCCATTGTGTATCCCCAGGGATGGGCATCCCTGCCAGATCACAGAGAGCAGAGATTCTGGGTCAGGAGTCAGATAGACCTAGGTTTTGAGACATGGCTTTGACACCAACTGGATATTTGGTCAGGTTGTGAAGCCTCTTGGGGATTCAGCTTCCTCACCTGTAAAATGTAGATAGAAATACCTGCTCTATCCATCGCAGGGGGTTGTTGTGAGAGTCTGAAGAGCCAATGAGTGTAAAAAGCACCTTGTAGAGAGCAGAGTGTGGGCCAGGCATGAGGTGTAAAAGAGAGGTCCTGCCCTTCTATGAGACGTCCTCCTTTGTTTCTCATCTCCAGTGAGAACTATAAAGAATGTGAAAACAATGAAGAATTCTGGGGGAATAACTTGTATATTTTTAAGTCACAGGAAGGGCCAGCAGGCCTGCAGGTAGTGAGAGGGGTCATTTTAGGAAGTGATGTATCTCCTATAAAACTCAAGGATCTCTGAGTCAAAGTCTGCTCTCAAAAGCCAGCCCCCCTCGTGTGGCAGACATAGGAATTTCAGCTCTGCTACTTACTATTTTTATGACCTTGGGAAAATCACATAAAACTCCAAATTTTTTGTAAAAATGGGAATAGCACTATCTTTAGATATCCATAGAGTTATAACATAGGGATATACCGGTATACATAGGATATGGCATGTACTAAGTACTCAATAAATGTGGATCATTATTGTTATTCTTGAGCTAATTATCTTTGTTGAATAGGGAGAAAATACCCTTTTTTAAAAAATTTTATTTGTTTATTTGACAGAGAGAGACACAGTGAGAGAGGGAACACAAGCAGGGGGAGTGGGAGAGGGAGAAGCAGGCTTCCCACTGAGCAGGGAGCCCGATGCGGGACTCGATCCCAGGACCCTGGGATCATGACCTGAGCCAAAGGCAGACACTTAACGACTGAGCCACCCAGGTGCCCCAAAAATACCCATTTCAAAGAGTTGGAAGATTAAAATGAGAAGGCATGTAAGCAGCACCTGTGTGTCCTATAAATGAGTTGTCTCTTTCTCTCTTACCGTACTTGTTCTCTTGAGGGCTCAGTACTGCCTAGACCTTGGAATTGGCCCTAACAAGAAGGTGGTTGAAGCCATGGGATGTGTGGAAGCTCTGCCTTAATACTGGGCTCACACTGCAGACTATTGAGTGTGTCTCATCCTGCCTCCCAGATCTCACTGCCCTCTGGTTCTTCTATTGGTTTCTTGTCTTTTGTGTTGCCATCCCGGACCCAGAATTTCTGCCTGCTGTGCTTCTACACCCCTTACCAGTGTTCCCTTACCAGTACTCTCTCTTTTTTTTTTTTTAATTTTTTATTGTTATGTTAATCACCATATATTACATAATTTGTTTTGGTGTACTGTTCCATGATCCATTGTCTGTTCATAACACCCAGTGCTCCACGCAGAACGTGCCCTCCTCAATACCCATCACCAGGCTAACCCATCCCCCCACCCTCCTCCCCTCCAGAAACCTCAGTTTGTTTTTCAGAGTCCATCATCTCTCCTGGTTCGTCTCCCCCTCTGACTTACTCCCCTTCATTCTTCCTCTCCTGCTATCTTTACCAGTACTCTCTTAAAAGTGCTCCCTTGGGAAAGACATGTATCATATGACCTCACTGATATGAGGAATTCTTAATCTCAGGAAACAAACTGAGGGTTGCTGGAGTGGTGGGGGTGGGAGGGATGGGGTGGCTGGGTGATGGACATTGGGGAGGGTATGTGCTCTGGTGAGCGTTCTGAATTGTGCAAGACTGTTGAATCACAGACCTGTACCTCTGAAACAATGCAACATAGTTAGGAAAAAAAAAAGAAGAAGATAGCAGGAGGGGAAGAATGAAGGGGGGGAGTCGGAGGGGGAGACGAACCACGAGAGACGATGGACTCTGAGAAACAAACTGGGGGTTCTGGAGGGGAGGGGGGTGGGGGGATGGGTTAGCCTGGTGATGGGTATTAAAGAGGGCACGTTCTGCATGGAGCACTGGGTGTTATGCACAAACAATGAATCATGGAACACTACATCAAAAACTAATGATGTAATGTATGGTGATTAACATAACATAATAATTAAAAAAATAAATGTAATTTAAAAAAAAGTGCTCTCTTGGTCTTAGTACCTGCCAGGGATCCTTTTTTTTGCTGCTGGTTATGATCTTGGCCTGATGGGCTGAGCTCTTTGTGCCTTCCAACAGTGGGGGAGTATGGGGATAACACCACAGTGGGAGTCCAGCTAACCTGGACTTAATGACTTACTTGGCGACCTTAGGCAAGTTGCTTAATGTCATTGAGTCCGTGTCCTCATCAGTACCTTGAGAGTAATGTGCACTACATGTACACCTTTCTCATTGCATTATTGAGGGAAAAAAGAGATGACATGTGAAAGAAACTAGGAGGGTAGGTACTTAGTAAATACTAGGTTACCTCCCTCCTTCCTCTTCTCATTCCTCCTGTCCAGAAGCCTGCTTAAGGGAGGGGTAAAGGGCAGGGTGGGGAGCTTGCCTTTCCTCAAGATGACTCAGACCCTCCTCTTCATCCCTTATAGGATCACTCTCATCTCCTCATTATATTCTGGAAAACCTAGATCCAGCCTAAAGTAAGATTTTTAGCTGGACCTATTTTTAGGAGTGGAAAACAGAGCTTCCTCATGGATGTGCTGTGTTAATTTCCATATGGGCTGATTTCAGAGTAACTGGGAAATTTCAGTAATTAGCAGTAGCAGCATTAGTGAATCATGTTGAACCACCCTCTGCTCACTCCTCTCTTTTGCATGTTCTGAATGCCTTTGCTAAGACCGTCTTAGCCTCTTCTGGCCCTTGGCCTCATGTTCCCACTGCAGATGCCATGTTTCCTGCTTAGCGCACTGGGTCAGTCTCTGTCAGCCTCCTCCCTTCTCTTCTCTAACCTCTTGCCCAAGCCTCTGCATACTTGTTTGCCCAGAATCCAGCAGGCACACTTAGCTAGCTTGTCCTCTTGCAAATTCCACCAATGGGTTTATTTCAGTTCTTAGTGTTAGAAGAAAGGAAAAAAGTGAATCATGTCTAAATCCTGATAAAAATATGGCTTAGTGGTGTCTGGGCTGACAAAATCCTACTTGGAGAATGGGGACCTATTTCTCTCTCCCGGGCTGGCTACCCCTGAATGGGGTCTTTTAAAAAAGAATAAAAAAGCGGAGAAGGATTTTCCTTAGCAAAAACCGATAATCAGTGGCTCCAACATCTGTCCATCCATCTATCCATCCATCCATCCATCCATCCATCCATCCATATATTCAATAAATATTTACAGAGTGTCTACAATCTGCCAAGTTTAGCCCTGGGCTTTGGGGACACACAGATGGTAGCTGGGAAGACTGACAAGTAAATCGATGATCACTGCACAGTGCGACACATGTTATGAGTGTATTGGGAGCATGAGGAGAGACATCTGAATCAGTGGGCAGAGAGGGATGGCTTCTCTGAGGAAGGGGACACTTGAAATAAAATTGAGGAATGAGGAGAATTTAGTTTGGCAGAGTCCCTGTTCACTAGCACATATGTGGTACCAGGATCAGCAAGGTCCAGAATCTTTATAAAGTCTGTATCTGCTCCAGTGTGTGGGGAGAATTGTAAGGTACTGGGAATGAGGAGATCAGAACAGGAATGACAACTGACTTTGCTTTGGAATTCAGCATTGACTTCTCAGAGTCACAGAACTCAGAACATTGAGGTAGTATCACTTCGTCTTGATAAGATTTTCCTAAAACATGCCAGAGAGATTGGAATAGAAACACCTTGCTTATTCTTGAAGAATCCAAAGTTCCACCGCTTTCCTCTTTCATTCCATCACCTCCTGTTGGAAAACCTTATCTGTCCTCTGCCTGTGACTAAAGTCCATCTCCTCAGGAGAGCCAGAGACTCTCATGTTTCACCAACCCTCCTTTTCAACTAAGCTTAAGACTAGGAGAGCTGTTCTGTATTCTACAGTGGGTCTGACCTAGGCTCACAGAGTCTACACAAGACAAATGATTACTGTATGGATATAGGGCAATGTTAGCAAAAGGTGGACATACTCGGATGAGGGGAAGCCATTTTGCTTTAGATGACCTGGAGAGAATATCCATTCTGTGGATAAGTCCCTCCTCTTTATTTTTCCCTCACTTTTCCTATAGTTCCTCAACACGGCAGTCATTTGGTAGCCAGTTGTGGTCATGGATCAGCTGTGGTGAGAGGAAGCCCAGGCTGAGGGCTTGAAGTTCACTCAGTGTAGGAACCTTGGTGAGAAGGCTGCTGGTGTGTGTCAGGGGGGAACTGCTGTACAAGAGCTGGGTGGAGCCTGAAGCATCATCCAGTCTCCCATGGCCCCAGTGACAGAAGGCACAATGTTTGGATATTGATTTATTACTCATCTCCTTTTCTAGAATATATAAGCTCTGTTTTGCTCACTATGGTATCCCTAAGGCCCGGGACAATACATTTTAACGATTTTTTTTTTGTTGTTGTTGTTGGAGGAATTAAGATTCTCAAGTAATATGAGAGGAATCTCCATTTGTCCTGCTGGTGTCTCTCAGTCCTGGGCTGTGTTGTTCAAATCTGCAGTTTCTTTGTGGCTTGGCCAGCCCCCAATCATCCTGAAGCCCAGTCAAATGCAACACTTCAGTGCTAATGGATCTGGAGACTAAAGCTCTGGAGGGCCACCTCTGTCAGATGAGATTTGCCTTCAAAGGCCACTGGCTCTGACCTTTTGGTAACATTTAAAAAAGAGAAACCTTATGTATTGACTGAATCAGTTCTATCTCCAATGAAAGTCTAGGTAGCTGTTTGTATTTCTGTTTGAATTTTTTGGTCCTTTCTTTTTCCACTTCTGGGTAAGCATGAAGGAAAAATAATTCCTTTGCTTGACCAAACCTAATTTAAAAGTTGTTTGTATTTTTTTTTTTTTAATGGAGCCCAATCCCTTAAGCCTTGAAAAGTAACCTCCACTGAGCTCAATAAACCATTTCCAACGTGGCAGCTTCTAATCCAGGAGAGTTCGGGAGGCAGATGCTAAACAACCACCAATTGCATCCAAGTCTCAGGGTTCTGCAAGCTGGAGATGTGATCAGCTAATCCCGACTCTATTCTCATGTCCGCTGTGCTGGCTGGCTTGCCTTGTGCAATTAGTATTCTCCCCAGTGTTGATTTTGTTCAAATATATTGGGCCCATCAATCACCCACTTTCCAACTCATCTGTCTGGATCAGTCAATTACAAAGTTATTTTTGAGCCACTAGGATTCTTGTGGAATAGACACAAGAAGGAGCTAAACTCATTTCAGGTTTGACCTCTGAGGATGGGATCTGAGAAGGCTTGGTTTGCTTACACTTCATGGCCATCCAATCCAATCTGGCCTGTAGAATAGAAAGGCTGCTTGTTTAATTGGGAACACTTTAATATAGATATCCATTAACTTATGCTAAATTACAGTAAAACATCTATGGAGGAACTTGGTGTGACATCTGCATGAATACTAAATAAGTTCATTACGATCAGTACTGTGACAATGAATATGAAATGAATGTGCCCAGAGAAGACAATTAATCTCCCACCTTCCCAAGCCATTACTGTTTTGTTTTTCCCTGCACTGTGATAAAAAAATAAGGCATAGAATCTCTGTCATTTTCTGAGACCATCACTTCCCTTCTGAGGGAAGGGAAGCTGCTGAGTGGTCCCTGTGTGCTCCTATCATTTGTACAGTGGAGACTGGCTTGGGCCCCTTTGAGGAATAGCCATGGACAGTGGAGAGATGGGGGTCTTAGGGTCCCACTTTGGTGTGGGAAAGAAGGCTTACAAGACTAACTGAACACCACACACACACACACACACACACACACACACACACACACACAAATTGAGAGTCGTCCTCATCTGGAACTAGCAAACAGACTGTCAGTTCAGATTAGCAACATCAAAAGCATTCCAATCTGCTCCCTGCATATATTACATGCATAGATCTGAGGGAAGAATTTGGCCTCTGAATTAAGTCAGCTTTTCCTCCTGGGCTGTCTGCACCTGAAAAGTATGGCTAAGAAAGTCCAAAAGTCAGATAAATACACCTCATAGCACTTGGTCTAAACCACTCAACCTAGTCTTAAAGGTATACCCTCTCATGGTGCTATTTCACATAAGCTCTTTCTGAATCCCAGGGTGCACCATGGGGACCTTTTTATGTAAGACTATCCCTAACTACGTGCCCATGAGAGAGGCAAGTATGAAAAAATATTTCTGAGTTCCCCACTTTGGTCATTCTTCCTAGGTCACAGAACTCTCTTCCTTGCTGGCTTCTTCTCTTCCCCTTGACCTTCACAGCACAGTCCCCAGGCTCCATCCTTGGATCTCTTCTCTTGGCCTGTACTTAGTCTCATGGCTTTAAACACCAAATCTGCTCTGATGTCTCTCACATTTATATCCACAGCCTGGTCCACTCCCTTAACTTGTCTCACATATCTAATGGCTTACTCCTCATCTCCACTTGGATGTCTAGTGGGCATCTCAAATTTGACATGTCCCAAAGAGGACTGATCTTCTCCCACAGACCTGCCCCTCTGACAGTCTTCCTCATCTTTTAGATGGTGTTTTTATCCTTCAGGCCAGAAACCTTGGAGGAATCTTTGACTCCTCTCTTTCCACACCCACGTCCAATCTGTCAACATAGACCGTTGTCTCAAAATACATACATAGATCACCTCTCACTACTCACTCACTACCACCTGGTCCAAGCTACCATCATTCTTGTCAGATGACTGCTATAGTCTCTTCATGGTTCTGGGTTGAGCAGGACATCTACTCCAGAACTTGCCTCAGAGGAGCCTCTTAGTGGCCACAAAGTTATTCTCTGCCACTCTCAACAGAACAGGATTCAGTGTCTCATGTGGAGTTTTACAAGTTTTGGTCACAAAAATCTGAGCTAAAGGATACCTTTGATATTAGTAACAGTAGGAAAGTAGGAAATTGCTATTCCCATCTAGACTGCAAGCCAGGAAAGTTCCAGCCAGTGGGATATATCTCACCAAGATTATACTCAACAAGGACCTCTTGGCTTCTTATGGGGAGATTGGGATTGCATGATGATCCACTCCATCCTTGCAGCTAGCTCCATTTCCCTTTTATATAACAAAGGTCTCTTTCTCTCTGTCTCTCTTTGTCTTCTTCCCTCCTTCCCTCTCTCCCCCCCCCAATATCCAGAATGCTTACCATTTTTAAATGGTAGATGCCATTTAAATATTAATTTACAGGATATTTTAGAACTCAGAGTAAGTCCAATTCTATATATAACCATGGGATGCTCACTGGACTTCCCACACGTCCCCTTGCTTGGATGTGCATATCCCCAACTTCTACTCTTTTTTAGGTCTAGAATGTCCATTCTGCAGTTCTGAGTGGCAGCCCTGAAAGGGCTCTCTCTCCATCACACAAAAGGTAGATGTCCAGTGGGGAGAAGTCTCCCTTGAAATGTGCGGGTGTCCTTGGATGCTTCAGATAGAACCCAGGTCTCAACGGGCAGCTGCTGGGCCACTCATGGACAGCCAAAGGCCCTTCTAGAAAGGGAAGATCTCCTTCACCCATGGGAGCAGAAGGAGTGTCAGCAATCTTGTTATCACGTCAAGGAACAGATTTTGACAGATACTTCCTTGCTTTCTAGTACCAACTTCAAAATCCTCCTCGTGCTGATCTCCCTGGGGTTGGTGATCGGTTCTCACTGTTCCCTCTTCTGAGACCAGCAGGAGGCTCTGTTTGTGCCAAGCCTCCCTGTAGATACTGTGGCTATGCCCATCCAGGAAAAGCGTTCCTGGGAGACAACACTGAGTTTGCTTTAGGACTCCAACAGGGAACGGGGGGAGGAAGAAATTGCCTCTCTGTGAGAGCAGATCACCCACCATGTGGCCCAGCTTGAGCTAAACCCACGGAATGTGAAC
Source organism: Zalophus californianus (assembly GCF_009762305.2). Classification (NCBI taxonomy): domain Eukaryota; kingdom Metazoa; phylum Chordata; class Mammalia; order Carnivora; family Otariidae; genus Zalophus; species Zalophus californianus. Next base: position 22,247,073 of record NC_045605.1, read on the forward strand.
TCTGCCCTCCTCTTTCTGTTCCCTCTCTCTCCTCTGCCTTTTCCAAGCAAACTCTCAGTCTAAGAAGAAGAGGTCTGACTTCCTTGGGTGACCACCATCTCCTAGTTAACATTTGGGAATAGGCCATAAGCAAATAAGAAGCCTCAGAAAAGTCAAGAGTACCTGACAAGAAAAGTGGTTACAGACATATTGGAATTTTAGGGACTGATGACACAGAAGGCGGTAGGATGGGACTAGAGAGCAGCATAGTTACAGTCTTTTTGAGGCAGGGGATGGATGACATGGTGTCTTTATGTCCCTTCCAGGCTTATGATTTTGTATGTGAAAAATTCTAAACAGTATACCCATCATTTATTAGGTATCAAGCATCTCCTCTGTGTCATGCTCTAAGTGAAGAATTCAAAGGTGAACTAAGTATGGTTCTGAGTTCAAAGACCCTATAATCTAGAGGAGTAAAAAGGCATTTGGGCATCCCTCCCTCCCTGCCTCCTCTCTCTCGTTCCTTCCTCCCTCGTTCCTCACTCTCTCCTTCCCTCCCTCCCTCCCTTCCTCCTTTCCATCCAAGACAAGGCAGATTGTACTAAAGGAGGGGTAGTTCTGGGCTGAGGTGAAGAGCACAGGAATTAGGTTTTCAAAACTGGCTCTGCCACTTACAAACTCTATGATACTGGGCAGGAAATTTAAATTCACTTAACTTCAGTTTTCTTACTTATATAATAAGAACATTCATGATACCTATCTCATAGGGTTAGTGTGAGGATTGAATAAAATAGTAAGTATTAAATTTCTTCACACATAGTAGATAATTGGTAACTATTCATTGAACAAATGAATTATAAATAAAGAAATGTTAGGGAAACATAGCAGAGAGGTCCACAGTTGAGAGGGACAATATTTGAGATGGTCTGGAAGGGTGAAGAAAATCCTGACAGGTGTAGATGAAAGCTATTTCAGACAGAGGGAACAGCATGAGCACTCAAGTGGGAAAGCATAGGTCTCACTTCCTGGAGAGGCAAGAAGTGGGAAATAAGACTGAAGGTATGGGTGGAAGCTATACTGGGGCAAATCTTGATTGCTATGCTAGAGAGTATGTGCTTGATCCTCGGGTGACAATGAATCATTAGTGAAAGGAATGGCCATGTTTTAGGAGGTTCCAATGTGGCAATTAAAGAGTAGGATTGTACTAGAGATTAATTGGAGACAGGGAAATGAGTTTGGAGGTAACAATAATCTCAGTGAGCTTAAATGAGGATCTTGACAAAACTAGAGATAGTAAAAATGAAGGAAAGGGAAACAGAATCAACAGAGGCTGGTGACCAATGGGATGTAGAGAATGAAGGAGAGAGAGAATCAAAGCTGACGCTGAGCATTTAGGGAGAGATCAGTTAGAAGACCGTGATGCCAACTATAGTTCATGGAACACAGAAAAAGCAAGAATTTTTGGATGAAGATCAGCTATGCTCTGGACGGTGAGTTAGGAATCTTGCAGGAAACCCATGTACAGATGTTCAGTATATAGCTGGATCGATCTATCTATCCATCTATCTATCTGAAGTGCCTGAAGGCCAAGCCATTGTCTACAAACGGAGATAAGAATGTGGAGCCATTCTCATAGTGGTGATGAAGGGTGTGATTGAAAAGTGGCTAAAATAACTCTCAGTTTATGGGACTAACATGCTGACTTGAAGTGGATCCAGAGGATCCTGAGAATAGGGGACTGGGAAGCCAAGTGGGTAGGACAAAAAGATGAGGGATTCTAGAGTGTTCACCACAGTACAGGTAAAATGTGTTGCTTCTGGGCTTCGACTGAGGAAAGCCAGGGAGGGAAGTGGGTAAAATGACTGAAGGCCAAGGGAAAACCAGAGAGCAGGTCAAGAGGGAGTGAGAAAATGGGTGAGAATAGAGGGGGATTTTGACAACTGAAAATCTGAATGTTTAGTAGCTCTGAGTTGTGAATTTCAAGATGCAGAAGGGGTAAAGACAGAGGTCACTGGAGTGAAGAAGGCTTGAAACTAAAGGAATCAGGAGCTTGGGAGGATTGGAAGTCACTGAAGGTGAAGGAGGTGGGGCAACAGAGAAGGGAGGGCTAAGAGACTGATGCTCACATCCTTGAGGAAGTTGCAGTCATGTCCAGAGCACCTGTTCATGAGGTAAGAAGGATGGAGAGATCGTACAATGGATGGAATTATTGAGGCAAAGAGCTTAAATTGAAGTGGCTCTGGGGAAAACAATATCCAGGATGAATTTATTGATTTCCTCCTAAATGCTTCAAAGAGTTAAAGCCTAAAGTTGAAGGGTCAAAGGATATCTATGCAACAAGTAATAATCAATTTAGGCTATAAAAACATGAAATAAGTTAAGTGCTACAATGTGTGGTAATGGCCACACATAGCTTGAGTCTGACCAACCCACTTGACAAACAGCAAACAGTCCAAATCTCATGAGGCAGCTTCTAGCCCAGGAAGAGTCAAGATACACATCATGGAAGAGGTGGACTTGGGTTGACTCTTGAGGGAGGGGTAGGAACTGAAGGGAGAAGAGCACTATAAACAGTGGGAGAGAGAATAAATGAACAGAAGGGGAAGGAACAAGGCAGATTCTGAAGCTTGTATAGGAGGGGTGCAGCCTGGGAGTTATGGAGGAGAAAGTAGGAACGAGAGTGGGACCAGAAGATGGAGGCATGCACATAGATGTTATGAGAAGTCAAAAGCAACAAAATATCCCCAGGTTGGTTTTCCTCTGGTTACAGGCTTGGGCCAACTGAAGCATTTAGTTTAGTTTAGTTTTTTTTTTTTTTTTTTTTAAGATTTTATTTATTTATTTGAGAGAGAGCAAGAGAAAGCATGGCTGGTGGGGTGGGGGAGAGGGGCTGAGGGAGAGGGAGAAGCAGGCTCCCAGCTGAGCAGGGAGACCGACACGGGGCTCGATCCCAGGACCTCGAGATCACAACCTGAGCCAAAGACAGATGCTTAACCGGCTGAGCCACCCAGGCACCCCAAAGCATTTAGTTTTTTATGGGCCCCAAAATGCTCATCTACGATCCCCAGATCCTGAATACATATCTGTCTCTTAGTATTTGCCATGTGGCGAGGCTGGCTGGTAAGCCGGTCTTTCTCGCTCTACTGTCAGCCATTGCAGGACAGAGACCACCATCTGGGCACCCCCCCCGCCCCAGTCTATGGGGCTCCACGCATCCTGCAGAGCAAGATCTTTGCAAATATTTGTGGCGGGATGAACCAATCGATGAGTAACTGTTGGGCACAAATCGGAGGCTATGCACTTAAACTGGACTACAGCACTTAGCCAGGGGCCTCCCACATCTGAACAGAAAGCATCATGGCACAAGGTGAAATTCTGGGTTTCTAAAGAAAAGAATATAGGAAGGACTCTCGGAGCCTTTGTTAATTAAAAACACGAATAGCTCTTCAGGGAACATTCCCTGCCTCCCATTCTCTTTCCTTGCACTGAATGGCAGATAAGGTGGTATCTTTGCCTACGCTTTGGACCACATTTAATTAAATGCCTACATTGACTGCTTCCTCACATACCTTGTTTTATTTCCTTTCCTTCCTTCCATGCTAAAGAGGGCCAGGACTAATACTAATGCATATGCCGTTAAACCTTTTTAATTAACTTCAACTTCTTCCAGAGATTTATGTTTAAACACTAAATTTTTTGTTGATACTCAAATACATAGGCGGCACTCAGGATGATGTACGAGTACTCTTGTCCTCAAAATGATTCCTCATGAGTTACCACCAGAGACATTTTCATGAGCCTCTTTTATTAAAATAATAATACTCAACAAAGCAATAATGCTTTACAACCAGCAGCTAATTAACCCACCCCCCACCCCCACCTCCCCAGGTCAGCATTAGCATCTGCAGGTTAGCGATATGATCGCCCAGTGGGTCTCCCGCGTACCTTAGAGTCAGCACTGAATCCATCTGGGTTTGTGCTCCAGCATCTGTGAGTAATGATTTTCATTTAAAACACATCTTTGTTCTTGGACTGTAGCTCCATCTATTATTTCCGTTATTTATTTTGTTCTTGTTTAGGACCTTCCTTGTGCCAAGTATCAGTATGTCTGATCTGCAGTTGACCTCCCCAAACAGAATTTAGCCATTCCTTGAAAAATCCAATGGACTTAAAACTCTTGCTTAATTGCAAAATCCATTTATTTTCCTGTAACTCTAAATTTTGCTCCAAATATTTTTAATCACGATCTACGCTGTCAATTGTGATTGCTACACAGCAACACCTTGCCAACCAAACCAATCTACCTACCCAAGTTCCCGTTCCATTCTTCATGTTGAAACAACACATTTCCCACCAGCCGCTGTAGTTATATTCCATGTTGTACCATCGATGAGCCAATTACTTCAATTTTGGCATCAGATTCAGAAGAGGGTTTAATGATCCTCAATAGTATAAACTGAATTTTTATTCCTACAGCAATTTAGTAATGATGATGACATTTAAGCACTTAGAAAGTATTTCTCATCTTCCCACCACTGACAAACAGGAGGCCAGATGATCATTTTAGACACTTTTCTGCGCAAGTTCAATGGGGACCCAGCCTCGGCACCATTTCGCAATAATTATGGAACCCAGACTTACCCCTGCAACTCTAACAGGGGCTAGAGAAAGAAAATCCCCCAGATCCAGGGCCTATCTGCTGGGGTTTCAGTTGGAAGTTAGAACAAAGTCCCAGGTCTTGCACACCTATTTTAATTAACTCATTTATTCACTTATTCAACAAATATTTAATGAGTTTCTACTAAGTAAGGAAACTCAGCCCCTGGAGAGAGACTGAGTTGTATGAGGCATGCTCTTTTTCCTCTAATCAAATTCAACCCCAACCCTCTAAGTGAGGCCCAACTTATTTGAATACTTCATTTATGCACATGTTTATTCCACTCATTCAGCAAACATTTACCAGGCACCTTCTAGGTTTAAGGGGCTCTTCCGGGAGCTGAAACATTTACAGAAAAAATCTAATCTGTCAACAAATCCTGTTGGCTCTTCCTTCAAAGTAAACTCAGAATCTGCTCTTTCTCACACCCCACTGCTACATACTGGGTCAAGTTATGATGATCCTGCACCTAAATTATTGCCAGAACCTCCTAACTGGTCTTCCTGGTTCTACCTTTGCCTTCTGATATTCTCTTCCCCAAAAAGCAGTCTGAGAGATGCTTTAAAACTAAGTCTGATTGTGTCATTTCTCTGTTCAAAAGCATCCAGAGGTTTCTCATCTCAGGGTAAAAGCCAAAACCCTTTTCATGATTTACATTACCCTACATGGTCTTGTTTCCTCTTTAACTTCATCCCCTACTCTTCCTTTGATGCCTCTGCTCCGGTCACTCTGGCCTCTGTGTTGTTCCTCAAACATAGCAGGCATGCTCCTGCCTCAGGGCCTTTGCACTTGCTGTTCTCTCTGTCTGAGACAAGCTGCCCTTAGTTATCCCCATGGTTCAGTTCCTCACTTCCTCAGAGCATTGCTCAGTCATCAGCTTCTCAGGAACTGACCACCTTATTTAAAATTAGCAACCCACTCCTGCATTGCATCTCTGTTCCCATATCCTTTTACCTGCTTTATTTTTCTCTACAGTGCTTATTCCCATCTGAGATATTATTTATCTTACTTATTTGTTACCAGTTTCCTCCCCCACTAGAATGTCAACTCCACGAAGACTCAGATACTTGTCTGTTTTATTTACTGATGTATCAATGCCTGACACACAAATATTTAATAAATATTTGTTATGTATAGATATATATAATAAATATATGTAATAAATAGCACTGTCATAGTCTTGAGGAAATATCTGATCAAACAAGAAGCCGTATCTGAAAATAAATAATGAGTTATATTTTCAGAGGGCTAGAAATAAGAAACTACGGTAGCTCAGAGGGGAGGAAATTCCACTTTGCTTGGTTGAATGAGCTTGCTAAAATCATGGCCCTGATTTTACTACAGGTGTGTACTACTGGAAAAGAGCTTGAATCCACGTTGCAAGGACAAAATGGTCCCTTGCCACAGGACCCCTTCCGTGCCACCCCCCACCCCCGCCAGACCAAGGCTGGCTCTTGGGAATTGATGACCATGTATGTTGGGCAAGCCCCCCACCTGGGCCTTGGTGGCTGTTCCAACTGGGGATCCCTCTCTGTCCCTCCCCAAATTTCACAAACAAATCCCCGGGAAAGCTCAACTCCATGTTTCAAGCAGGGAATATTTCTCAGGCTTGTGCTGCTCTTTACAGATGTAAGGGGAGGTATCAGGGGGATGCAAAGGCAGTGTGATTTCTAATGGCTGATTCTGACAGGACATGTCAGGTTAGTGCTAGTCATCCTGGAGCCTAACTGGATCTTGAGGATAAATCTCTTATTTTGGTAGCACTTTAAAATAAGTGGCAGCAGTTCATGCATAATTACTTCTGAATTATCTAGGGGATTCATCACGTTTGATTATAGATGCATAATGAATTTACCAAATTTGTGGGTATTAGGGAGATATTAATTCCATATGAAACCTCACAATTCATTCATGTGCCATTTGTTTTCATTCCTTTTTTATAATAAGCTAATTAGTTTAAATTATTTGTAGTTGTACAAGGTCCTGAAACACATATAAGGAATGATTATACCGGAGAACCCAATAAATGGGAAGCTTTGGAGGCAGCGTTAATTGTGATAAAGGGTTCATAAGGCAGTAGATGTTCAATTTCCCCATTTGGGGTGGTAATAATAGGTCTAATCATGACACCTCCATAAAGTCGTGGGAAGTCCCTAATTTACGTTTTTGAATTCAGATATTTCAAAGAAGGTGGAGGAAGTCATTGTGCCATCGGGAGAGTGAAGCAGAAAGGGAAAGTCGACCTTGTTCCAATAGCAAGGCCTTATTAACTCTGGGCCAGGAGGAAGGAGGGTGTACAGGGTGTCTGATCTGTCTGGAGAATTCCTGTAAGAAGAACCAAAGCTTCTGGGGGTCACTGGCAAGCTGGGATTTCAGTTCCTCAGAATGGAAGGATGGGCTTCTTCAGATTGGGGCCTCAGTCATTTTTGATGACTTTTGGTTCTTTATGTGGAATGGACACCCTCTGGCCAATGAGCCAGGACTGGAGTCTCTGTGGGTTGATGGGCAGTAAACTTCTTTCCTTAGGGCATGAGGAGGAACCAAGGTAGGAGAAGGGGCCTGGATCACACTTCCACAGGAATCTATGACTGTAGTCTCACAGTTACTACCATACCTTGGGCACGATGTAAATGTCAGGCACAGTTTTAGGCACTTTACACGCATTGTATCATTCCATCCCCCTGACGCCCAATGGTGTGGATGCTCTCATTGCCCCTACTTCACAAGTCAGGGGAGTGCAGACATGAGGTCATGTAACTTACTTGGCCAAAGTCATCCATTCAATCAGGACACAGTGGGGCTGGAACTCTGGGGATCTCTTGATTCTGAAGCCCTGCATGGAGTCATTATGCAATACAGCCTCCTCTATGTCTCCCAAACATCCTGGCTGTTCCTGTAACCCCATCATGATGACCCCTGTTATTACTACTCCAAATGGCGAACTTTGAAGAGTTCCTCTTTTTCGAAATCTTAATTTTCTCCAATTGCACATTTCTCAAAAATTGAAATCTCAATTTTTCACTCCATGGGAAATCCACCGGGTCAGAGGCCTTTAGATTTCCCTCCCCAGGGTCCTCTTCTGTGGAACAGCAACAGAAGGACCAGCTACCTCGCGGGTCTCCTTCTGCCATTAGAAAAAAGCTCTACGGGGGTTAATGGCAAAAGAAGTTCTGCTTTGGATGAGACACCAGTTTAATTTATATTTGATTAAAAAAGTCATTCATTCATGCATCCAACAGCGGTATTTGTTAGATGTCTCCTACATTCTTAATTGGGTTTCGTTGGGGGAGGGGAGAAAGGGAGCAGGTATAATAAAGCTCATGCCAGACACTTTGTTTATAATTTTCTTGGAAAGAATATATGTGCACACCTGAGAAGTTAAGTAAATAAGAGAGTGATTGAATATCCAAGCAACTGAGAGATGCAGTGCAGTGAGCTTTCTATGGTCCAACGGAGGAGACAGCCCTGGGGCCTGATCCAGGAAGGCTTCTTAGAGCACGTGGGATGTGGAGTGCTCATGGAAGGGTGGGCAGGGCCAGGGTGGCAGAAGTGGCCCCAACTGCACCCAGCCAGGACACCAAGCTCCTGGCCTCCGTCGGTGACTAGGTGTTTGACTGTGGGGGGAGTTGCTCTCTGCTGCTTCATTTTCTTCCTGGAAGATGGAGATAATGACAGCTCACAGGGGTGCCATGAAATTTAAGGAGGGAAATGGATACGAAACTGCTTTGACATGGGACAAGTGCGGTGCAAAGGCTGGATAGCGCCCAGCAGAAAGCAACCCCAGAGGCAGGCATTTTATACACATGCGTCTCCAAGTGCCACACCGGAGTTCTTTGCAAGATCACTGGACACTGATGCCCAGCTCTGTCCCAGCCAGGGCAATGAGCAGAGCCCATCTGACTAGTGGGAGAAGCTGGGCGAGATGTGGTAAGACCAAGGCCCGATCCTGCAGGTTCACTGACTCGACGGGGCGGTGGCTGGGGTGCATGATGAGACCTGGAAATGGAAGGAGTCAGGGGCAGGGAGGCCCTTGACGCTTCCCTCATCTCTTGGGCTATCCAGTGGAAAATGACACCTTTGTTCCACTATAACCATAATCAGTCATACCTAAAAGTGTAGTTGAAGAGATATCTTTTAAGTGCCTATATGCGGATCCAGGGGGAGATCTCATGTCTCCCCATAGGGGAACCTGCCACACCAGGCCCAAAGCCCCACACATATCTCAACCTCAGTCACAGGGAGGCCACAACCCCCCATTCTAGAGTTTAATGTCCTTGCATCTTCCTATCATGGGCCTCTGGTTCCCGGGGAACCAGGACCTATTAATTTTTCCTCTGAGAATCTCTTTGTCTTCAGATCTCTGCATTCAGTTTCATTAGGCTGATGAGTGAGGCTTGTGGTTAGGACACCTCGAGAGGGTGGGGGGTGGGGCACCTTTTCTACTGGGGACACTGAGTGTTTTACTAAAAGCTGACAAAGGATGTTTTCTCCTTAGCCTTCAAGATTTTTACCACTTCAGAGCTAGGAGGAAGAATCAGTCCCAGGTAGATGAATCCAGAATATGTAAATTGAAAGGAATTTTAAGTGAGTGACGTGTCGTTTTTTCCAACCTCTGCATATTTGCCTCTAAAATGTTCAAGATGGCTAGAGGATTGGTCTTTCTGGGAAGACCTCTGAGAAAGGAATTTCCACTGAGAGGAGACTATCTATGGTAACTTAAAGATGAAGAGGAGCTTATATAATCTAGGAGGCTCCATTGCTTTGGAGGGATGCCCTTCTCTTGCCCCAAATAAGCACACGATGACCCCTCTCCCCCTTCCACTTCTGTCTGGAGGGGGTGTTTAGCTTGCACCATGTCCCTCCAACTGGACAGCCACGGAGCCTGGCATCGTGGGAAGTACCCCTTAGAAGTACAGACTCTTGACTCTTGAACTTCAGGAGAATCTCTCTTCCCTTTGTCTTCCACTCTGCTTCAGTGCTTTCGATTTTATTTCAAATCTTGAGTGTTTTAAGGATTTGCTTCTCCAGAGCTTTTGCCTCCTCTCCCTACATATTATTACTGACCTATTTATGTAAAAGGACAGGAGTTTGCAGAAGGCCATTCATTTACCCCAGAGGTAACCCTTCCTGGCCTTTTGAAAAAGGCAGCTAAATGGTTGGATTTTAAGGGATGGGGGAAGGCCCTGAAAGACATTCCCAGCTCACCCCCTGGCCAAAATTGTGCCACCCATGGGTCTCACCCACAGCAGACACGTGGTGATGGTGCACATCTGTCCATCCCTTTGTGTTGATGGCTTGGGATCTGGCGGTTCTGCCAAAGGTCGGGAAAATGAAAGGGAGAGGGGAAGGATGCAGGGTTGGGGTACGGGAGGTGGGCTAAGAGGGGTATTAGTCACTTGAGTCAGGATGATTTTTCCTGATGTCAAAGCCTCATCCAGAAGAGCTTTCGCTGTTGCTTGCTTTTATCTGGAAAACAATATGAGCAGCATCTCTCAAAATTAGGTCACAGCTTGCAAAGGCAGGGGCCCGCCAAGGTGCTAACTGCCTGAATTCTCGGTGGGTTTACACAGCTCTCTGCTCTGACAAATGCCTTCTTTGTTCCCCTGAAAAGTCTGACTTGCTGAAGCCTTCATGCCTGCCTCTCTTCTCCTTCACCCTTGCACTACCCCCACAAACAACTGCATTTGGAAGGTTAAAAAATCACGTCACTTGTCAACTCAAACACTTTCCCTCCTCCCAAGTTGTTTCACTCCCTACCCAGGGAAAGAAGCTAGTGTGTTATCACTCTGGGGACCAGAAGCCACCCTGAGAAGAGAGTGGCTCTGCAATTTTCCCAGCACTATCGTGGTCTCAGGAGCAGGGTGTGCTGGTCTACCCTGGAGAGTTCCATGAAGGTTGTGCCCCAGACATGTCAGTGGCCTGCAGAATGGGGGGTGGGGTGGGGAGTCCTGGTGGCTTGGTCTTCTTAGGCATGTCTGGCCTCAGGTCTCTGTGTGGCAATAACATGAGAGGAATCCCACTCACGCTACTAAAATTGGGCAAACAATAGCAGCAGCATCAACAACAGACATTAGCCCTTGTTTGAATTTTGAGGACAAAATTAACTTTCTCTTATTTTGTTCCTGATATTGTTGGTGACTAGGGTGTCTTCCTAATAAAACACCATGACCCTTGAGGACGGGCGGGACTGGGGAAGGGGTGAGAGGAGATGTTAGAAGCTAATTAGAACTCTCCAGAGTGGGTGGAAATGAGAATGTGAGTTCACTGGACTGGGGGAACTGTCCATTATTTATGTTCTGCCAAGGAGTCAAAATCTGGAGACATCTCTGGAAGTGGAAACACAGCAGGTGTCTCACGGGAGCAGGGTTTGAATGTGGGTGGGGTCAGGCAAGACTATGCAGTTTGGACTCTGACGTCGGAAAGAGGCCTGTTGCTCCTTCCATTTGTATCTGTGATATTGAGGGCCAGTAGTTTAACCATAGTCTCTGTGCTTCTTCATTTGTAGAATAAAGTGTCTTCATTTGCAAAAAAGGTTTTAATAAGACAATGTATTGAAACTCTTGGCATACAATAAACCTTCAACAATTATTATCATTTTATTATGTTTTTGGGAGGAAACAATAAAAGATACTATCACTGAAGTCTTTAGAAAAACTTGAACAATGACTTCAAACCTTTTTATCTCAAGTAGTAGATTATTTTTCTGATGAGATTTTACACGGAATCTCAACATATAAAATTGGTACAGTGCGGTATGAGGCAGTTGGTGGCTGGCAGTGGCTAGGTCCTGTGCACTGCCTGCTCAGCCTCCCCACTGATTGTCTGTAGAGGCAGTCTGGACCTTTTGGGAACCCCAGTCAGAAAATTGCTGGTGGATTATTTCCAAAAAAAAGTAGAGCTCAGCCTAACACCCAGCTAGTTAGCATGTTTTAGTGAACCAAGCACACCAACACAGAGAGAAATGGATCAGATGCCTCCAGGTGGGGCAGGACACAGGTTTGCCAGGTAATTGCTGGTGGCACTGATGCCCAAAGATGTGCTTTTTTGGAAGAGAAGGAGCTGAGCCTTTTCCCTATTCTCACCCAGAGTGGGGTCAAGAATTGTGGAAACCCAGGGCCTGCAGATGGGTTGGGGATGAGGTGGAATAAGGAGATGGGGGCAATAATACAGAGAGAGTCTGTCTCCACCCCAGAAAGCACTCTAAGTGGGCTCTGGAGAGGAGTGAGGGTCAGTTGGGATTTCTGCAGGTGGGGTGAGGTGGAGCTGTGCATCTTTGTGTTGATGCAGCAACCTGTCTTGGTGATACTTTTGTAAGTTTATTGCATTTTCCCCTTTTGCTTCCTCTTAGTTTTCAGCAAAACTCCTATCTGGCTTTACTTCTATCTACTGGCAAAGACAAGGAAATAGTTTGACCAGATCGAGGCCAGCAAAATTGGCAGAGCATAATTAATGATCAAGCCACAAAGATCTCCCCCTGGATACCCACTGGTTTAGCGGAGAAGATGGGCATTGCCAAAGCCCAAGGGTCACCAGTCCCTTTGTGGCTCAGTCACAGCTCTCTCGGTTCAGCAGGAGTCTAGTAGGCTCCTTTGGCCATGGGTCTCTTCTCAGTAAGTATTTTTAAGATTTGCTGCTTTAATCCCCCAATGCAGCCATGTCTGTTATGGAAATAACAGAGTAAGAAGGTGCTGTCTTACAAGAATGAGGGAACTTTTCTTGGTCCTGAATAATGTGGCTCCCTCCTTCACTTTTGCACATCAGTAGGTATACCCAGCTTCAAGGAGATCATTATTTTTATACATTTCAGGACTTGGTACCTTAATTCTCTGGGGGAAACTCATAACCCCAACTTCCTACGCTACTCCTAAAGAAGAGCACAGAAACCACTATTATCCTATGCAGGCTTTCTGGCCTCCTTGTTCCTCATCTTGGGGCTGGAAGTGACTCAGGATTGTACCTCGCTATTTGCATGATCCATTGGCATCTCAGTAATGAATGCTCACCACCACAGTGCCCTCATTTAGCCTAATAACCTCAATAAGGTAATATTTGAACTGTGTTAAGTATCTGATTAAACAACATAAAGTATTTAACCTATTGATCTCTTATACCTTGCCAGACCTACATTCCCGGATGTACTTCAATTACTGACTTGGGGAGATTTCCTGAATGGGATTTGCATCTCATTAAGATCTTTTCTTTGTCTTTAGGGCTTCACAGTCAACAGGTTTCTCTTCTTGTTGTCTCTAGGCTCTATTCTACTTGCTGCTCCTCCACTAGACGCTGCCTGATTCGGCCTGAAGACTGACAACATTTGGTTAATCTACCAGGAGTAGGATCCTTTACGTGACCATGAATCCTACTACTTATTAAAAAAAAAAAATGGATGATCACATAAACAACTGGCCTTATTGTACTTTGTCCACTCTGATCTTTGGGATGTGAGAAATTGTCTGGAGTGACAATCTCATTTTAGGCAGTTGGGCACAGCTGTTGGGTTGACCTACCCTTATATTTCACAAGGGGAATAGGCCCGTGGGCAAAAATCAAGAGGATCACAGAAAACCATTTCAACCTGTCAATTAGTTAACTAATTGCTCTAGTCTGAACCACCTCTTCGAAAACTATAGAAAATCATACTTTTTTCCTTTCGCCTGCAAGGATATAGTCATGAATGTTAATAATAATTAGTTGATTTACATGCTGTCTTTTCTTCAAGAATCTTGAACATGCTGGGTTTGTTTATTTTTTTCCTCTTATTTTAAAATTGGCTCTACAAAGGCTGAGATAACTTCTCCACAGGGCCTCCCAAAATGAGAACAACACCTCATAGGATTAAGAGAATTCAATCAGAAAATTTCGTGTGGAACACTTACAACAATGCTGGCCACCTAGTAAGTGCTCAATAAACAGTAGCTATTATTATTATTGCATCATCTAAGAAAGCTCTGTGACTTAGGGGTTGGCCATGTACTTCTGGACATGGTCAGGCTGGGAAGAAGTTACCCTGGCCCAAGTGTCTGTACACTTTGCCAAGCTCACCTGGTGAAGACTTCCCACTCCCACATCTACAGCCCCTACTGGCCCATCATAAATTAGACTTGAACCCAAACACAGTAGTTTGTGGAAAGGCCCTGAAAAGGCCAGTGTTCATCTCCACTTAAGCCACTGCCTAACATCAGATCAGAAGCAGTCAGAACGGTTCTCTAAACATAGGTTCTCAAAGGATATCTCCCAAAGGGTGGCACACTTGACAACAATGTGAATCAGAGGACTTACCCCGGACATTTGAACTAGAATGTCTGTGAGTAGGGCCCAGGTATTCCCAACTAAAACAAGCTCCTTGGATGAGTCTTATGTTCAATAAAGTTTGAGAACCACTTCCCACCAGGTGTCTCCTTTCAAGGCCACCCTCAAGAGCTTGCAATCAATTTCCAAGAAAGTCTTGAGGTTGTGAGGTGCTTGCTCTGCAGGAGCAGCTTCCACATCTCACCACATCTTCTGGTGTTAAAGGTGGGCGAGGGGGAGGCAGTACAAACTGAGTGTGGCCAACAAGCAGGGGCAACTCTGCAGCCTCGAAAGAGATTGTGGCTGGGAGGTTCTCCTGACAGCCCTGCCAGGATATGGGGCAGATCATGGGCACTAGCCATGCCCCAGGGAGCATGCATGGCCAAGTGGAAACCCTGGTGGGAAGGGTGCCCACAACACTGCTGGAACAGAGGTCCATAGCCATCTTCATTGCCTCTGTAAATACCTCAGGCCCCATTTCTAACTCTGTGTTGGCTTCCCTCCATTACTTATGATGCAGTGGGGATGTTAATTCCCACTTTCCAATGATGTCACCTCACAGAATGCAAACTCTGGTGCATATAGTACAGACAATCCACAGAAAACGTGATACTGCTGGAACACACACTCATGCATACACACTTATATGTACTGCATCACTACATTTATTCCAAAGCCAATAAAAGTGATTTCCAGATAATCTGCTATTTTGGATTATCTGCACCACTGCTCATCTCCATTAGCATGGCTAATTGAGAACTGACTGTGTGTCTTGGACTGTTTCCAAGAAGGGAACCCATTGCCTGGATGATAAAAGTTCCTCGAGAGTGCCAAGTAAACGGCTAGAAACATCAGGTTGATGCCCATTGGAGGAGGAGCAAACTTTTAAGGATGACCTGACCATTACCAGGCCAGAGAAAGCAATCTTGTTCAGCGTGTTACATTGATTGCCAAGGCAGTAAACCATGAAACTGTCCCACAGCTAAGACATGCACTGACTCTGAGAAAGATGAGGCTTGGTTAGTAAAGGATGAAGCCATTCCAAGAACCAATAGAAGAAGCAATATGGTTTTCCCGGGGCTGTGTGTTAACACCATCCAGGAACCTACAGGGGATGGGAGTTTGGCAAACAACCCTGTTTTGCTTTGACTTTTGCATAGCAAGGATGAGGTAGAGGCCAGTGGGGAGATCATCTGAGACCAGACAAAAGGCATGGAAGGATTAATCCTCTAGAGAAACCCAGACTCTAAAGAAACCACCAGTGTTTATGTGCCATACACACACTCTTCTGTCATTTAATACCTTGGTGAAATACCCCAAGTAGATCTCAAAACCAAAACATACTAAGAAAAGAAAAAAGAAAAAAGCACAAAGTTGTAACTGCCTTCTGGGTAACTGTGTTTTGGTTGGTGTCATTTTTCTTATGACATAAACTCCCAAATGGCACAGACGCTGTCTCTTAGAATAAATAGCAACTAGCAGTGGGTCATGCCTCCTGTGGGTTTCTGATAAGTATTGTTTGGTTGTATGCTGTTTATCACAAAGAGAACAGATACTATTGTCAGACAGGCTCCTGAGCTGCTTTTTGGGAGAGGAATAAGAGAAGTCCCCTATAACTTTTACAATTCTGTGTTCTGTCCCAAATAATAATGAGAAATGAACCGCCTGGGCTGACAGGTATTTGAAGGAGGTGATATATTACTCAGGAGGGTCAGAAAGCTTATGTCTGGGGTTACTCTGGACCCACAGGGTTTTCAGTAGGTCCCCTGGTAGCCCGAGGCTCTGCCTACTCTGTTTCTTCCAGGTCACCACCGAGCCCCACCCCCTATCAGAGCCGAGGATGTGAGCTGGGAATATCACAGCAGAGGATTCTGAGGGCAGGTAGCTGTCTGTCGAAAGCCTTGAATATGGGTCCAGACATAGTGGTTTTTGCCATTGGCTACACAGGATCATCTGCGGGAGCATAAAAAATACAGATACCCAGGCTCTACCTCCAATGATTCTGATTTAATTGGTCTGAATTGGGCCCCCAATGCGGGTAATTTTAAAAAAGTACCTAGAAGATTCTAAGTGCAAGCAGGGTGAGAAAGTTTGAGCCAGAGGCTCTACTATGATATGAGTGAGCTGGGAGGGCCTGGCTCACTTCACAAAGCTGAGGATCAAACCCAGCCTTTGAAATCACACTCTTCATCTTTATAGGATGCCAGGAAATAAATGGCAGCGGGGGCGTGGGGCAGAGGTGTAGATGGGAAGGGAAGAGGGAAAGAGAGAAACAGAGAGAGAGCGCGCGCCAAAAGCTTATTGAGAGGAGAGAAAGAAGGTTGACTTTCCCTGAAGAGTTTTTTTGCAACCAGCGTCTGAAAGGTGAAAGCTGGAAAGTGTTATCACCTCGTAGTGACTGAAGTGCTTCCGTGCCGATCACAGAGGAGTCAGGCAACTGGGGGACAGTAGCATCAGGGACTCATACGACAAAAAATGTACGGCTCTGAGCGAGAGCCCATTACCCTACCAACTGAAAGTGACTTCTTGACCATCCAAGAACCCAGAAGATGGGGCAGGCCCCTGGAGAAAGGTGATGTTGGAAATTAAGGCAAAGCGGACCATGTGACGTAAGGGGAAGCATCCTAAGGGCAGGAAGATGGAGACCCCATGCATTGCCTCTGCTTCACGTGGGTTCTCGGCAGGAGGGGCTTTAGCTGTCTAGAGTGGAGCAGGTGACTGTTCTGGTTCTTTCTTCTTTCTTTGTTTCATCTCTCTCCTTGCTCATTTATTTCTACTCAGAACAGGAGCCAGGGATCTGCTCTCCGTTTGCGACCTCTCCTCGGCAGAGAGGCTTGAATGAGCAGGCTTGGCCCAGGAAGGAGCATTGGCAAGAGTGCCAGTGAGTTCACCTGTGTGGATGGGGCCCGGAGTGGGGAGGGTGCTGCGGGGGAGGTTTCCTTCTCTCCGCTGGCTTGAACAAGACAAAGCCATTGACTGCTTCTCTCCTACAACTTCTGGTTCTCCCTAGGGAGGTGCTGGTTTCTACTACACAGGGATAGACGGAGTTGCTTGTCGTAATTAAAACCTCTCGGGGGAGTGGATGCCTCTGTGTTCTTTTTTGGAAGCTGCACAATTAGCTGGTTCCCAGGGGAGTGGGGAGCACAGGCTTCCCAGCATGGGAGAGGTGCAGCACCTAGCCTCTTGCATTTCCACTTCTGAATGTATCGCTCCCTGTAGCCAGTTGCAGATTCCTTCTGAGCAGCTGGAGGAGGCTGAGAGAACTTGGACCCTCCCTTTGGAGCTCTCTGGCAGTTCCTAACCTCTGAGCCTGCTCTGATTATAAACATAGGAGAGCCTCCCCGGCCCTGTATAAAACTCTGGAGCAGGCTGGCAGAAGAAAACACGGGGGTCACTGGCCTGGAGATTGGAGGGAATTTGCTGAGAGATTTGTGTGTGTATGTATGTGCGCGTGTCTCTGTGTGTATTGGAGCCTCTGCCCCTGGCACAAGGGAAATTAACCAGACTCTGCCTATGTGGGAATTCTGCATGGCAACCTAATCAAGGCTTAGTTTTTCATTAAAATTTCCATTAATACTGGAGCTGTTTAGAGCAAGTTGAGTGGAAATATCCCTAATGCACCTTCTCCCCTCTATTACCAATCTGAGGATCAGGGAGAGGTTATGTTGTGTACTTTTGCTAAGGCCATTTTTAGTTTCCCTGACATTATAATCCTTGTCCCCGGCACCTATCATACACAGCGTGCAAAGCCCAGAGAGGATCCCACAGAACCTACCCTTGTCCGGTGGGACAGACCGGAAATGAGTGAAAGAGGAGGCACCCCGTGGAGTGAAGTGCAATGAGATCTCAGGGAATGGACGTCACTTTTCAGCCTTGAGATGAGCTGCTCCAAGAGCTCCTCACCTCCTCTAAATGAGATTGGGCTACAGCCATCCCAGAGGGAGGGAAACCAGAAGGTCTTCTGCTGGGGCTGGTGATGCTGAAAGGCTCAAGGAGCTCAGGCCTCACCCTCTTGGGGTCATTTGTGTATCAGAGCTATCCAGAGTATCTCCATGTCTAATAGTTCTGCTGTGCCCTTTCCATAGCCCCAGTGCCACACATCTTTTGGAGACGCCCACTGTCGCTCCCTGAGTTGTGGGATATCTTGGAAACTGGTGCACTTGTTCCAGATCCTTCAAAGGTCGGTTCAGTGACAACTTGTTGAATGACATCTTTTTATACCCTCAGCTGCAGCAGCACGAAAATGCTTCCTAGTACATGAACACTCTCTGCTCTTAGGGATGCCCTTCCGGCTTCACCCACAAGTCCTGGGGCTCATCCCTCAGTGGCCAGCTGGAGAGCTGTCACCCGGCAGAATCAACTGTGATCTTACTCTACGTGTCCATAACCTTCAACATGTTATTGATAACATTGGGACTATTTGGGGGTGTGTCTCTCCCCTTCACACTGTGAGCAGAGACCGTATTTTATTCAGCCTGTATCCTCCATGTTAACTAGCAGGGCTTATAATGCCACTGGCAGTTGCTCATCGAGTTTTGTTGAATTCCCTGCCCCCGTCTGAGGTGGGCCTCCTCACTGTTATTGACAAACCGATGTGCATTCTCAAGAAAATCCAAACACAGCTAATCCAGTCTGCAACTGGTGTTTGTGGGAGGCTGCAGTGGATGCCTCCTATTTGGGCCACACATGCGTCTTGAGATTATGAGAATATTTAAAAATAGAGTATGGTAGCTCTCAGCCAGGTATGCATTTCAGGAGATATTTTAGTGATCAAGCCCTAGCGGTAGAGAACGCAGAGTTTGGAAACATTCATGAGTTTGAGGCCCGCCTCCAACACTAACGAGCTGTGTGACCCTGGGAAGATTTCTTAAATTCTATGTGCATCCATTTCTTCATTTGTAAAATGGGATCATAACAGAACCTATCACCTAGGGCTGTTATGAAGATTACATGAGGTAATTTATATGAATTTAGAATAGTTTCTATGTAAGCTATGTAAGTATAAACTCCCATTGTCTTTACAGTTGTTACTACTGAATCCAACCTTGTGCACACAGTACTTCTGGAAGTTTTTGTGCATACAATACTGATCTGGATGTTTTTGTTTTCAAAGAGCTGCTCAGGAAATTCTGATTTGCACCCTTGGTTCCTAACCAACTGTCTATTGGCTTGTCTGTTTCATAGACGCGGAGAAAACAGGAAGTGCAGTAGGATCCTGGTTAACCAAGAGGAGTGTGGATTCCTGGAATCCAAGTCTCACTGGCAAATCAGTTCAGCTTAGCTTGCCATCTTCCTCTTCCGCATATTGGCTAACAGCCTTCCGTCTCACCTCCTCCGGGCACCATTTCCTCTTCCTGCAGGAGTGAGAGTGAGCAAGGGAAGTGTGTGTGCAATCCACCCACTGCATAACCAGCTACTGAGAAATAGTGGGGCAGCGGTTGTTAGAACTCTGGGAGCTGCCGAGCCTTCCAAGGGTTTACCAAGATGGGACAAATCTAACAAGAAGAAAGTTACAGCAAAGCTTATTGAACAATAACCCATTTCCTTCACTTAGAAGCAATGAAGAAACATTTTTCTCACTTCCATGGCACAAGGAAAACAATATCAGTGATTTGTGCTGCCCGGTTATCCAGTCTCTTTACTAACTTGGCTTATTTTCTTGCTGCGAGATATGAACACTTAGGGCTGAATGTGGCTCTCTTCTCTCTGGTGAGTTTTTGCTTTTCCCATTTTTATTTGTATTGACTGTGAGGTCTTTCATCAGAAGGATAAAAAAAAAAAAAGAGCATGCTCTTGAGGAACCAGTCACTGAGCTTTTGTGTTGATCAATGGGCAGTGCTCCTGTGGGTATGTGCATTTTGGGTCTGCAATACGAAAACATCTGTTGAAAGATTCCTGGAGAGGGAGAAGCCTCAGGGTCAGGGTCCCCCCAGTCCTACAAGATTCAGATCCCCATCCTCGATCCTAGGAAATGCTGCTACAATCAGTGAGAAGCTTGTTGAACAAGGCTCTTTCATTTGTCAATTGCTCTGCATCTTTTTGTCTCATTTATTTCACGAAAAGATAGCACTTTGGATTAAAAAAACAAAGAGAAAAAAAGTTCCAGCCATTCCATGATGGAGCAGCTCAAGGAAATAACTTTTGAAAGTCGAGAGTTAGAGGAAATTTAAAAAAAAACTCAGAGAATGTGCTTCTGATGAATTCAATCACAGCAAAAGTCCATTTCTATTCCCTTGAATTCTAGACAATTTCCAGTTGCAAATATCTTCCAGAAGTACTATATGCACAAGGTTGGATATTAAGTTGCTTGACAAACATTTCGGATCAAAACTGCCTGCCTAGAAGTGGCTGCTGGAAGAGCAATAATGTGACTGTAGAGAGAGCCGAGTTGTTTGCACATAGTTGTAGCTTATATGTTTAACGGAGTTTTGCAGATGGGAATTGCCTGGAAAGCAGCAGGTTTTTGAGCATGAATTTCAATGCCTGAAGCGAGGTGGTGGGAAGATTAGGGGAGAATAGAGAAGGGCGGCCTCTTCAGAACCTGCTTTCCCTGGAGGGGCCATGGCAATAATGACTTCTCCTTTGCTGGGACAGACTCAGCAAACATGCTCCTGCTCCCAAACAGAATCTCAGCTCAAGCTGGCGCAGCTGGATGGATGGGCATCCTACCCGGATCCCGAGACCCCTCCTGGGGGCCTCATTTAGGATATTCACAGCTGAGGTTTCTGAGAAGAGTGTGAGTGTGCACTGTGTGTGTGTGGGGGGCACTTATTTCAGAGAACAAACCAGCCTGAGTATATATATATTTTTAAGATTTTATTTATTTATTTGACAGAGAGAGAGCGAGCGAGCATGCAGAGGGAGAGAGAGAGAGGGAGAAGCAGGCTTCCTGCTGAGCAGGGAGCCTGGCATGGGGCTCGATCCCAGGACCCCAGGATCATGACCTGAGCTGAAGGCAGATGCTTAACCAACTGAGCCACCCTGGCGCCCCCAGGCTGAGGATATTTAGGGAAACCTCCTCACTTTGGACAGGTACAGTGACCCTGCGAATGTCTCACAACAGTCCTGGATCTGTCTGGTCTGGGGATTTTGGTATTTCCTGATCTTGGAACAAAGCCGTTAAAATCCTGGAGCCCCTGCATCCTGGGGAGAAACCCTGCAGCTTTTGTTCTCCAGGACTGTTGGGTCACACTCTTTAGTGATCACAGATGTCAGGAATCTTGTCTCTGAGCAAACTCAGCCCCTCAGGAAGGGTGGGTAGCAGAACCCTTGGCTACGAAAAGAGGTTGAGCTTTCCTCTCCCCAGACTGCTTTTCCCTCCCCCATAGTCTGACTGGCTGTCCAGGCTTGGGGAGCCTCCCCAGGGGTAGAAGAGCCCTGTCAACCAGCAGTGTGGAGGCCTTTCCTCCTGCTCTTCCTCATTAATTTCCTCCCGACTCCCCAGGATGACAGAAGGACCCCTTCTTGGTTTTCATTATGGTGGAGAGTCAGCCAACAATGTGCCATTTGCAGGCTCAAATCTATAAAGAGCATTTGGCAGGCCATTTGTTTTTTTAAATTTAATTCCCCCAGGTGACTCACCTGGGTTTTTAATAACTTTCAGCTCCATTTTAAACCCCTAGCCCTGAGAGTGCCGCTAAAAATCTATTCCTGTGGGTGTCGGGTTATTGTAGAGTTAAGGAAAGTTTCCCTCTTCCCTTCTTGCCCATGGTTGAGGTTGCGTCCACCGAGAGCAAGAAGGTCTTGGATGAAAAGGGGGGTGGGGGGCCGGTTGCCGGGGATGTCCTGAGGCTTTATTCCCCTGTTAGGATTTTCCCTCACTGCTCCTGGCAAAAAAATGTTCTGGTATAGAGCTAACTAGAGAATGTTTCATTACTCCCACTTGTGGGCTCTTTGTTCTTTTGCTTCTCCTATATGGCCATGTGGATCTTTCTTTTGTTTGTTTTGGCAGAATTTTCCTTTTTTTTTAAGATTTTTAAAATTTATTTGAGAGAGACAGAGAGAGAGAGAGAGAGAGAAGCAGGCTCCCCGCCGAGCAGGGAGCCCGATGCGGGGCTCGATCCCAGGACCCTGGGATCATGACCTGAGCTGAAGGCAGTTGCTTAACCGACTGAGCCACCCAGGCGCCCCAAGATTTTCCTTTTTTGATGACTATGGGAAGTGGATAGACCGATTATACAGATGAAAGTAAAAGGAACCTTCAGATCTAGTGTCCTGGCCTTGAGGCAAGGTCTCTCCTGGGTGATTTCAGACACTTATAAGGTCTTTCCCCTTCTCAGAGACTTGCCTCTCCTTTAGCTTTCAGATCTTGGACCACCTCCTTTGGAAACTTTTCCCTATTGAACCCCATCTATTTTTAATACACTAGCATATTTCCTCATCTTTCCGTGTATTTTGTTAATTCTTGTATTAGCTATGTGTATTTAAGGACTCCTCTGTAATTGTGAGATTTTTAACTCCTGGTTTGGAATTAATCCATCTTTTCTAGCATACGACTATAGGTCTCAGCGGCACACGCTGAGTACTTGCTAGCTCTGTGGTTGACTCATTCAAGGCTTCTGTGACTCAGATTACACAGACAGCCAGCAAACTTTGGAGGACACCAGGGCTCAACTGTGGGCTTCCCCTTCTTCTCCACTTAATGTTTTTCCTCCCAAGGTAACTGCATGAAATCCCAAGGTTTCATACCATTGATCTGTGATTTTTAAAATTATAAATCCAGCATGCACCTCTCCTCTGAGCTCCAGATTTGTATATTCAACTGCCATTTTGAATCTTTTCTGGGAGGTCTAATAGTTATTGAAAACTGTAACATGTCCAAAAAGACTTCTAACCTTTCCCCCCAAGTCTTGGGCACGTTGGTACATTGCAATACCATCCATTCAGCTGCTCAAGCCTCGTATTTAAACGTATGTCTTGATTCTTCCCTTTTCTTCTCCCACCACATCCAACATGCCAGTAAGTCCTATTCGCTCTTGATCCATAATACATCTAGAATCTGTTAACTTCTCTCCACTGCCAACATTCCAGTTCAAGCCACCATCAACTCTTGTGTGGGCCCTTGTATTGGTCTTCCCAACCGATCTCTCTGCTTCTTTTCTTGCTCCCTAACATTTCATGTCTTGCACAGCAGGTACAGTGACCTTTTAAAAATAAAGCAGTATTTGACCAAATTCAATGTCCATTCATAATAAAAGTTATAAAACCTGGGGATAGAATAGACTATCATAACTTTAACAAAGGGAGTATAAGAAAAACCTGGAGCTTATATTACACTTAATAGTGAAAGACTGAATGCTGTCTTACATCCTACATAAAACTTAACTCAAAATGGGACATAGACCTAATTGTAAAGTATGAAACTATAAAACTTTTGGAACAAAATATAGCAGGAAATCTATGTGACCCTGGATTTGGTCATGAGTTTTTAGATGCAAACAAGAAAGGTAATTTAGATTTTATTAAAGTTAAAAATTTTGCTCTGCTAAAGATACCCTTAAGAGACTGAAAAGACATGTCACTGACTGGGAGAACATATTGGCAAATCACATATCAGATAAGGAACTTGTATCCAAAATATATAAAAAACTTTAAAACTTATCACTAAGAAAACAAACAGCCGAATTTAAAAAAAAAAAATGGGCAAAAGATTTGAACAGACTTCACTAAAGAATACATACAGATGGCTAGTAAGCATATGCAAAGATACTCAATATCATCTGTCATTACGGAAATGCACATTAAAAATACAATGAAAATACTCTACACACTTATTGGAATGGCTACAATTTAAAAAGCTGACAAGACAATGCAAAGATGTGGAGCAAGAGGAACTCTCATTCATTGCTGGTGGAAATGCAAAATGGCACAGCCACTTTGGAAGATGGTCTGGGATTTTCTTACAAAGCTACATATACTTTTATCGTAGGATCAAGTAATTGCACTTCTGAGTATTTACCCAACTGCTTCGAAAACTTATCTGCACATGACAATATGTGAATGCCTATAGTAACTTTATTCATAACCATCAAGAACTGGAAACAACTAAGATGTCCTCCAGTAGAGGAGTAGATAAACAAACTTGGGTAAATCCATACAATGGAATACTATTTGGCAATACAAAGAAATGAGCTATTGGGCCACGATATGGAAGAATATTAGATACATATTGCTAAGTGGAAGAAGCCAGTCTGAAAAATATATATACAGTATGAGTTCATTCATTTGACACTGGAAAAAGCAAAACTATAGAGAAAGGAAACAGATAAGTGGCACCAGGGTCTTGCATAGGGGAGGGGGTTGAACAGATGACTCACAGGGAATTTTTTTTTTTAAAGCAGTGAAACTATTCTGTATGATATATATATATATATATATATATATATATATATATATATTATCTTCATCCTTGGTTCCAGGCACAGAGCTAGGAGGATACAAAGATAATTAAAACAGCCCTACAAATACTTAGGGAATTTGCTATTTAGCTAGATAACTGGTAGAGTATTTCTTTTCTGATATCCATAGTAATGAGTTCCTCCTTACTTGTCACCTAACCAAATGAATAAATCACCTGACTAACAACTGGTTAAGCAAATAACTCACTCCCTGTCTTGTGTCCTAATGGTTTTGTGTTAACATTTTCTTAAGTCTCAACAGTTTTTAAGCCAGTTTTTAGGAATCTTCTCTTCATCAGACTATAGAAAGTAGTATATATAATAAAGAGGATTGAGTTTCCTCCTCTTCTGGCCCTTGTCACTCTCGAGGGACAGCATTACAGACAGAAATGAGCCCCCCCACCCCGCCAGCAATGTGCAGCTGGAGCCAGGAAAGAGGAATGAATTGGGGGTTCAAACAGACAAAGGAGAAGCAGATCTGGACAATGGGTATTTGGTTGCATTCAGCTAACTCGGACAGCCATACCTGCAAAGACATGCAGGGAAGGAGATGACCCAGACAAATGAAGTTCAAGGAAACAAGGCCATATTTGGCTTGGAAGGGCAGAAAAAGAAGCTGGTCAGTGAGGGAGCTGTGCTGCGTGTGCAGAATCTGAGCCAGTCCCATCTGTTATCTGGTCAGGACAGGCGGATTGTGGACAGAGTTTGGGCTCAGGCAGGCAGCACCGGGAGGGAAATTTATGAACAGACCTTTAACTCTGGTCACTCTGTAGCCCGGCAGCTCTGGAAATTAGATCCGGATGGATAGTATTTTGATAGCTTCTCCTGACCAAGGAATTTATGTTAATTCTTGGGACCCAAGGGGAAAAGGGAAGCATCTAAAGGCAAGAAATTCATAATTGCTTCTTAATATGTTTCCAAAATTCATCTGTGTTTTCACTCGTTGCCACAATCGGCGCCGGCACTGGGATGGGAGAAGGAAGAACGAATGGGAGCCCAGGGCCTCACTCATCACACATGTGCCTTATGTGAAATTCCTGGAGCAGAACGGTGAGGAGTTTTTGGAATATTCTCCTAATCCAGGAACAATTCTAGCTTAAGGTCTGTAGGCTTTTCCTGTGCTGGGAAATTTATCAAACCTTGCTCTGCTCATAGAAGTATTTATTTATTTATTTATTTATTTTCTAAAGATTTTATTTATCTTTTTGAGAGAGAGAGAAAGAGTGCACAGGAGAGCAGGAGGAGAGGGGAGGGGAGGGGCAGAGGGAGAGGGAGAAGCAGGCTCCCCACTGAGCAGGGAGCCCGATGTGAGACTCAATCAATCCCAGGACCCTGGGATCATGACCTGAGCCGAAGGCAGACGCTTAACCGACTGAGCCACCCAAGCACACCTCATCGAAGCATTTAAAGAAGCTCTAAATACCAGGACAGATTTTCCTCCCTCCATATTTATTTTTTTTCCTGAGTCAACAACCGGAAGGGTTGAGGGATAACAGAGCTTAGTACAGACCAGTAGGGCTCATCTATTTGAAGGCATCTCTGAGAATCAAGCTACTTCGGTCACGACTCTGGCATTAACTGTGTGTTCTTTGGTGAACCACTTAACTCCTTCTGGGCCTCCACGTCCTCATGCATTAAAAGGAGAGGTTTGCACGGCAGAACTTTTAAGCTCCAGTGCTTCAGCGCTTCAATGCTTGGGTCTGCTTTGGAACCAGTCTGGATCTGGTGGAATGTTATAGAAAAAAGAGGGGGGGCAATTATTTTCTGAGCAATATTTTGGGAATTCTGTAGCTTGCAAAGAACTTCAAAGACTGTATCTTCTATCTTCACGTGAGACGTATCCCCCGTTTACATTTCAGGGAGGTGGGATTTCACAGGCATACTAAGGAATCACTGCCCAGGATTTCACAGCCTTTACAAGTACTCGCTGAGCATCTACTGGGTACCCGGCCCTGTGCTGGAAAGTTCTGATTCCACACTGAGGTGTCTGGACAAAACAGCGGCACCAAGCACAGGCTTGAACAAGTTCAGGTTGTCAACAGTAAGAGGAGGGCTGGTGCTCAGTGTATGTAGTAAAGTAGAGCTTCCAACAGTCTGCCCCTTTGCTCTCAGAATCCAGACGCTGTGGCTCAGGACCCAACCTCTTTGCTCATCCCATTCAAGAAACCGTCCCCTACTAATGACATTACCCAAGCCCTTGTACTGCTTGGCGTCCCACAAAAGGAAAATATTCTTTTCATTTCTCTTTCAAATTCTGCAGCAAGGGCATTCCAAGGGGCTAGTGGGGAAGGATAGCAGGGGCTTTGCTTGGGGGCTAAGAATTTTAACTTCTGCTTAAGAGACTGCCACAGTTGATGTATTCTGAGAAGCTGATCTGCCTTCTCTGAACCTTCCCTCCAGTCCTGCAGCCTGGGCAGCCATGAAATCATGTTATTCGTGTTTATACCATTGGGTGGCTTGAAGAGATTGCAGAGTGAGTTTTATTTCTACCTACAAGAAAGTAGGGGACCAGTTGAAGTGATACAGGGTGTGTTAACGAGAAAACAGATAAGGGGTCTACCTTGGGTCAAGAGTCTCTGTTGGGTCACTTCCAAGTTCAGTGTTTGTGGAAGGCCCTCACCTCCGGGCTTGCTGTCTGCCCATTCCAGCTGGCCCCTTAGATCCTCTGAGGGAATGACACCAAGCACCACCCCTCTCCTGCTGATTTCATTTATCTCTTAAACACACCATCCCAGTTTTGGGGCCTTTATCTACACACTAGTCTCATATAATCAAGTCCAACTGAGCCAATGATCTGACCTTTTATGTTTCCAGCTACTGTTCATGTCTTTAGAAATGGATTTCTGCTCTTCCACAGCACTCAGCATGTTTGACCTAATGGGCTGGGCCTTCCTTGCTTTGCTCTGTGATTATACACTTGGCATATTACTAATTAGGGCTCAATTCTGTATCTTAAAAGCCCACAATTTTAGGCTGAGGCTACAATGTAAAACATTTAGCACTGGCGTACATCTGCTTTCACATGGGGGTGAAGGATGGAGTTTGCTATCATAGGATTCAAGCCTGCAAGGCAGCAGTATTAAGACAGGTTTTCTTCAGTTGGGGTGGTGGGGACAAAGGGGTCAATCACCATCATGTGCTTGGGGGCATCCCCATCCCTAACTGTCTGTTTTTGTCAGTCCCAAGAACAAAGAGCCTGCTTGCTGGCTGACTGCGAGCTGGTCATGGTGGAGGCAGGGAGTAAAAAGGGATAAACGTGCGGGGTCAGTTCATGAAAGGTTTAGTAAGACATGAATTGGAGTTTGAACTTTATTCTTTAGGCAACGGGTAGCCATTTGAAGTGGGGAAATGATCAATCACTTCAGCAGCTGTATGGGTAATGGATTAGTGAGGAGAGATTTGCCGCCTGGAGGCCACAACAGTCATCCAAGCAGAGAAGAGGAAGAGAACACACTTGTTGACCGAGAGATGGGAGAGGGAGGTGTTGGCGACAACTCCATGCTTTTGGTTTGAGAAACTGAACGCGCCATGAGGTGAACACCCAGAAGGAGGAATCCAGTAGGATAAGGAAGTCTGAGGGCACCTGGGTGGCTCAGTTGGTTGGGCGACTGCCTTCGGCTCGGGTCATGATCCTGGAGTCCCGGGATCGAGTTCCACGTCAGACTCCCTGCTCAGCGGGGAGTCTGCTTCTCCCTCTGACCCTCCCCCCTCTCATGCTCTCTCTCTCTTTCTCAAATAAATAAATAAAAAAAAACTTTAATAAAAAAAAGGATAAGGAAGTCTGAGGAAGGGAGAGCATGATGGGTTTGGTTTGCGGTGTACTGGGTTTGGGATGGTTTGGGAACATCCAGGTAGAATGGTGTGGACCATTTGGCCATATGGGTCTAGAGCTCCGGAGAGAGACCCCACTGGAGATACAAATGGGGGTGTTATCAGTGTCAGGGTGGTAGTGGGCATCATGGCAAAGGGGCAACCACCTCGGAAAGGAAGCACGGAACTGTAGGGAGCACGCATCGAAGGGTCAGGCACAGGTATAGGAGCTCTGGAAGGGAGGAGACTGAGAAGTCCTGTTAATATCCTGGAGGGAGTTCTGTCCATCCATCCTTGTCTCAGTCATGGAAACTCCTTCCGAAGGGGGGCTACTCACACCCCCCGGAGCTGCAGGGCTGGCTCTGGAGAATGACTTCATCCATGCTGCTCTTAGACCACGGTATCTCAAACTAGCAGCTGTAGAAACAGTATTTTATGGTGGTCTTTGTTTGTTTGTTTTTTGGTGGGGGATGGAGGAGGTGCTGGGAGTTTCTCTAAAGATCTGCTCCTGAAAGTCTGGGGATACATATTCTGGGGAGCCTTTGAGTTCTCATATCCAAGATACTCTGAAGTGGCCTTAGACTCCAAGCACATGGACTTGAGGTGCCTGCGTTGGCCTGTCTAGACCAGGGATATAGCTCAAGCTCACATGCAACCCAGCACCATCTGTGCCACCACGGGGTACCATTTTTTGCTGCTGTAACATGTTATTTTTATTAGAGCTGATGGTTTTGTTTTTTTAATAGCTGCATTGAGATATAGTTCTCATACCATACGATTCACCCATTTAAAATCTTCAATTCGGTGGGTTTTAGTGTATACACAGATTTGTAGGACCACCACCATAGTCAATTTTAGAACATTTTCATCACCCCAAAAAAGAAATCTTACTCCCTTTAGCTATCATCGTCCTATCCTTTTGATTAATTAACTAATTAAAATGATTTTATTTATTTTAGAGAGAGAGAGAGCATGAGTGGGGGGAGGGGCAGAGGGAGATGGAGAATTTCAAGCAGATTCTGTGCTGAGCACAGAGTCCGACGTGGGGCTCGATCCCAGGACCCTGAGATCATGACCTGAGCGGAGATCAAGAGTTGGATGCTTCACCGACTGAGCCACCCAGGCGTCCCTTTCCTATCCTTTTAGACTTAGCCTCCACCCCTGTCTCCCCCACGGTAGGCAGCCACTAATCTACCTTCTGTCTCTGTAGACTTCCCTGTTCTGGACATTTCATATGAATGGAACCATACAATATGTAGTTTACTGTCATTTTTAAGGATTTCATCAGCCCATCTGATTACTTCATCTTCACTCTGGAGGGAGGACATAGGCATTAAGCGCAATGCTGGGTGCTTTTCTATGATCTCGTCTAATTCTTTCCACCTCCCCAGGAAGGTACCCTTATCAACCCCATTTTACAGAGGAGAGAGCCGAGGTTAAAGGGATTAACCGCCTTGCCAGAGGCCCCGAGAGAGGGAGCAGTAGTGCCAGATCGGCCTTGGGCTCTGTCTGGCTGCAAACATTCACTGTGTTGCTAAATGCTGCAGCAGGGACAGGGTGGGAGAGAGAAGACAAGCAACCCACAGCAGCCTGCATGCGTGGGCTCTCTTCCACTGAGTCCCATGGAAGCTGCTGGACCAGAGCAGCATGAGGATGATTCCAGCAATATCTGGATGCTTACCCAGGGGCTGGAGTGAACTTCCCTCTTTTACTGCTTCTCCCTGATGGCGAGGGAGTGGCAGGAGTCTGAGCCCGCAGGAACCCTGGTGCCCTGGGAATGTTCTGCACCAGATAACTCAGGCTTGGTCACCACCAAGCCCTGGCCCTGTCCTTGGCCTCAGTTGCCAGGCCCTGGGACACAGCTAGACACCCCATTTGCAGGCTCCAGCTTCACGGAGCTTTAGAATCAGAGCTCCGCTACATCCACCGCAGGGAACTTATCATCTCATTATAAAGGGTAAGGCATATTTTTTCAGTATGGTTATACGTGGTAATGAAGCATGCAGAAAACCACACAAGATAGATGGCAGCTTTCACTAGTGAAGCCGAAAACTTGGTTAACTTAATAGTCTATTTATTACATTCACTCTCTGAGCTTACAGCACCTGATTAATATCTCCCATCTTCCCCCTTGCTGTACAATTAAAACTAGTAATATGTGATTGCACAGGCTGACTCCAGCATGCATGGGCATGGGCATGGATTTTGGGGCTGAGAAAATTAGCAGAGAAGGACTTTTCTTCCTGGGTCAGCATGGTAGAGGCAGATCCCTTGCAGCTTCAATGAGAACTCCTTCTAAGGAAGTAAATGAACTTGAGCAGAAAAGGACCCTGATGCCCTTCACCTGGTCTTGCCATTCCTGTGCTTCTGGCAGGAGAGTGGCAAAACTTGCATGGAGAGCAGATATCAGTGGAGGTGGCTGTGAGCCCTTGAATCAACAGAAACATGGCTGGTCCTAGCCTCACTTATTAAGACAAGCTGTGAGGCAGAATTAGATGACCCTAATGATAGAGCTGCTCAAAAGCCACTCCCAACTTCCTGTTCCCTACCAAGTTCTGACCAATGAGATAGAAGGAGAAATCTGCTGAGGGATTTCTCAGAAAGATACTTGGCTTTCTTAAAAAATGGAAAGGCTTGCAATGAGAGTTTGCTGGAGCTTCTCCTTCCTCCTTCTTCCTGCACTGAATATGGATGTGATGCTTGGAACTTTGGCAGCCATCTTGTAAGTATGAATATGGAAAGGTAGCATGTGGATGTTGATAATGGGAGAGGTAGTGCATGTCTGCAGGGTTGGGGGTATATGAGAAATCTCTGTATCTTCCACTTAATTTTTCTGTGAGTCTAAAACTGTTCTAAAAAATAAGGTTTATTAAAAAAATAGAATGTCGGGGCACCTGGGTGGCTTAGTCATAAAGTGTCTGCCTTCGGCTCAGGTCATGATCCCGGGGTCCTGGGATGGAGCCCTGCATCAGGGTCCCTGCTTGGCGGGAAGCCTCCTTCTCCCTTGCCCACTCTCCCTGCTCGTGTTCCCTCTCTTGCTGTGTCTCTCTCTGTCAAATAAATAAATAAAATCTTAAAAGAAAAATAAAAGAATATCTTTAAAAAAAAAAGAAGAAGTAACAGGCTATAGATGGTACAATAGGGAAATAGAGGGAGCCTGGGCTCTGGATTACAGTACTCAGCTGGTAGACCAACTGTGAGACCATCTACCTCTGGACTTTTTGTTAAGCAAACAATGTATGTTGCTATGGTTTAAGCCATAGTCAGAAGGGCATTCTGTTCCTTGTAGTTGAAAAACATTCCTAAATAACGTAAATGACTCTCACTTACTGAGCCCCACGTGGATGCCTTTGGTAAGTGCTTTATGCTCATTGTGAAGCTTTACAACAGCCCTTCAAAGCAAGAGCTATTATGGCCACCATTTTGTAAATGAGCACACTTGGGTTTAAGTGTATTAAGATCACACAGCCAGGAAATAGCAGGGTCTGGATTTGAACCCAAGAGTTAGTGCTCTTAACCATTAGACAGTTGACCCTTGAACGTCACGGGTGTGAAATGCGCAGGTCCACTTATACATGGGTTGTTGACGGTACAGCCATATAAATGTATTTTCTCTCCCTTATGATTTTCTTACTAACATTTTCCTTTCTCTCGATTACTCTACTGGAAGAATACAGTGTAGAGTACATATACCATACAAAAATACATGTTAATTGACTTATGTCATCATTAAGGCTTCTGATCGATAGTAGGCTATTAGTAGTTGTTTTGGGGGTGTCAAAAGTTATACACAGATTTTCAATAGCATGGGTGGTTGGCGTCCCTAACCCCCACATCGTTGTTCAATGGTCAACTGTACTGTATCACCTCACAGATCATTCACCGGAGCCCTGGTGCATGGGGATGAGTGTTGCTTAGAGTCTGGCTGATGTAACAGCACTGAGTGTACATCAAGAGTTTTGTCCACCAGAGCCTCTGAAATGAGGTGTACTTCACTCTTACGGGTGATTTGACCTGTCCCAACCTACCACAGAGAGTCTAAACACACCACATTTGTTTACAGGTTGAAATGAGTCAACTTAACCTAACCTGCCCCAGCCAATGAGACGGTCCAAGAATGACAGAATGCAAGGAGCAAAGTGCCCAGAGAAACACTCGAGACACTCACGGAGCCCGTGGAGACCATCAGAGCCCCCCGTCGCAGCTTGTGAGTCCAGAGCAGGAAGCAGCTGCTGCCATGGCATGAACAATGAGGAAGACTGAGATGGCTTTGCAAACTGGGTCTGGTTCTCCCAGAAACACTTCCATTGCCTCTCCTACTTGTGATGAAACAATCCAAGTTTGCAACTGTTCTTTGACAAGAATTTTCCCTGAAAAACACGTGAATTACTTGAGACTCTTCCCAATTCCCTGAGGTGCCTACTCCATGCCGGCTGCATAGCAGATGCTCAGTGAAAATCTGCTGCCTTTGTGACCACTCAGGGTGACAGAAAAAAATGTTCTCTTAATGAACAGGATTCATCCTTACATTCCCCAGTGAAAAGGCAAAACACAGCTGCTCTC
The DNA here is from genome assembly GCF_009762305.2 of Zalophus californianus. NCBI lineage: Eukaryota > Metazoa > Chordata > Mammalia > Carnivora > Otariidae > Zalophus > Zalophus californianus. The sequence goes on from NC_045605.1 coordinate 22,279,767, forward strand.
TTGGTGACATGTGTCATCCAATGATATTTAGGCCTGCTAGGGACCACTTATTGATCCTCTCCCATTAGCCTACCATGCATCGACTCTTCTATTAGATCTCTATATATAGCCAGTAGCCAATGGAGGGAGTTGACCACACAGCTAAGCATCTCCCCCTCCCAGCCATCAGATCATTATTTAGCAGGAGGTAAAGTTTTCCCCTCTCTCCTGCCACCTCTAGGGCAGAAACTGTCTAGAGAGGGGAAACAAATCCGAATAAACATATGCAAGAACTGGGGTTTAAACATCCCATGCAGATTAACTTATCTGCAGTAATTGCCTTAACTAGGGGATTTTTAATGCTTTTCAAAGTTTCTTAGAGGAGGGAAGAATATGCAGAATGAATCTTATAGCAGCCAACAGAGGAGATACTCAGAGCAAAAAAAAAAAAAAAAAAAAAGGGTATCAACCATAAGAAGCCCATAGCTAGGAAATTTTAAGGCACTGATTCTAGGGGATTTAATAAGAATGTAATTTGTATAATTAACCATTCATCAATGTCAATTTCATTAAATGAATGCCAGAAATATTACCTTCAGCAGCACGACCTAACAGGATTGGAATATATTATATGAAAAATGAACACTTAGTGGTTCCCCCCTCACTCTGTCACAGCAAGATTTGCAAGGCTGAGAAATAGTTTAAAGGGTAGTAAATGAAACCGGCTAAGGCAAATGTGTGCATTTTGGTAACTAACCTCCGTTATGATGTATGAGAGTTCATGTCAAAACGTTTTCCTGCAGCAATGACTAAAGGGACTTGGAGCTCCCTCTTAGGTGGTAAAAATGTGAGAAATAATGTCAGGAGCTTGACAAAGGTACCCCTGTCCCCTCTTTCACTAGACCGGCTATCTAGGGCCCAGGCCCAAAAGCCATGGATTTTTGCATCCATAATTTGCAGACATTCTCCAACACCTCCAAGAGTAGCTTTGCCCTGGATCGCTTACGTATCTGCCCAGGAAAGTTATGATTGATGCCCAGTAGAAGGAACTCATTCTGAGTCTTATTCATGTTATTCAACAGTCATCAGGGGAACAGAGGGCTTTGAGGTAGGTGGGCTGATGAAATATTTGTAAATAAGACTTATTTACAAGGTTGCTCATGAGGGAGGCCGTTTATGGGGATTTTTTCATTTCGGTTCACCATGGGAAAAGTGGAGAACGGAGGGGGGCAATTACTTGCTCACGTGCGTGCCCGTGGAAACATATGCGCACATATACCCATACCCACACACTCCAGACTGGCCCTAGAACCTGGAAGTCAAAGCTTGAGCTTTGCAAATTATTGTCACTGGAGTTCACATGCTGCCTCACACACAGTAGGTGCTCAATCAATATTTGTTTGTTGAGTTTCTTTTAGTGTTAATCCCACTCACGTTCTCTTCTGTTTCAGGGCACTGCAAAGCTAATAATATTGGATCAGTATTCCTGAGGAATCTGCCTTTCAGAATTCTGGGTCCTGAGAGACAAGAAATACATTGCAAACAAATCAAATGTACCTTAAAAAAATGAAATCATGTAACAGAAAGATTTTTCAGAAGGTTTTTTTCTTACACATTAGATTTCAAACATCACACAACCTAGCAGGAAGAAAGAGAATATTAGTTTGGGAATCAGGAGATCAGATGTCGAGATTGGACTAAATCTTCATAGTCGTTGCTGGATTTAAAGCTCTGTGTTATCTATTACTTGATGCAAAGCAATAAAATATTCCTCCCTCCCCTAACCACTGAAAAAAAGTTATCTGCAGGACCTGAGTGAACAGAAGAAGAGGTGTCACAAAGATAGTGTGGAGTGTGTGTCCAATTATGTGCACTAGGCCGATGGGTCCTAGGACTCAAAAATCACAAACGTCTACTCCTGAAGCCTTTCTTGAATATGTTCTCTTCTCTCCAGCCCCACGGTCATTTCTTCTTCTTTCCAGCCTGGCGTGGGTGACAATGAGAGGTACTGCCTCCTCTCTGAGTTACATTGTCCTCATCTGTAAAATGGGATCATCATATTCCCTCCCAGGGCTGCCATGAAGATGACATGAGATGGGCATAAGGTCCCTTTTCCACAGATGAGCAATGATCTCTGAGTGGGAATCTCCTTGGTCAGCCTTTTCAGAGGGGACAGGAAATCTGGTCAATTGATTCAGCCTATGATACTATGAAGTCACTATGTTACCCTTTAAGGGTATTGGTATTTTAAGAAAATACTGCAGGAGGGATTCATGTTTAAGATCATAAAGAAAAAAAGAACTCACACGGAATTTCTGATACCTTTCTATGAGATATTTTTAGAGATAAGAATCCATGTCAAGTCCTTCCGTCTATATTGTAGGGGTACTGTGATGCAAATTTTCTGACCCCCCCCCCCCCAGCTGGGACAGATGGTGTGACAAGAGTTCTCAGAGCTACTTCCAAGGGCATAAGCTGGATTCAGGAGGTAGCAATGGGATTCTGAAGCATGGGAATGTTTGAACAGGGTGATGGTTTGTGAATAAGTGGAACAGACTATGTGACATCAGGAGAGTCTCTGGGGTCTCACTTGGAGCTGCGGATTTGGAGCGTCCAGTGCCTTTTACTTAGGGCATCTCTGACTTTGGGTATGTCACTGGACCTCTCAAGCCTCTGTGTCTTCTCGGCAAAATGGTAAACACAAGGGTACCTGTCTTACAGAGGGGTTGGGAAGACAACATATAAATCTCTTAGCACCTGGCCTGACACACAGTAAGTGTTTAAACATTAGTGATTAGCTAGGGTGTCAGCTATGGAACACAGGGGCCACAGAGACGTCAGGAATGTAGGGCTCCAGCACAGGAGCTGAAAATAGGTATGCTGATATCAGCCCCTTTTCCATTTTGTCTGCGAGCAGTTAAAGTAGCCAGTTAGGCTCTATTCAGCGCCATGGGCAGCCTCCTTTCTCTCAGGAGGTAAACTTGCTTATAGAGTAGAAACAAGATGTATTCTTGCAACGCAGGCCAGGCCCCAGACAAGCGGGTCTGTCATTAGTCTATGGGGGGCAAGAGGTGATTCCTGCCTGGCCCCTTACAGGAGCTGTGGGGGGCTGTGGCCTCAGAGGTCCTTCTAGGGTCCTGGGTCTGGCTCTGGGTCTTTCTGAAGACAGTCATTGGTGGAGCAGCTTGCTGGTTGAGAGCCTCACGCCTGGTCAGTGGGCTGCCCACGTTAGGCACGGCTGCTCAGAGCCCGGCAACAGGACACTCACTGTGCAGGGCTGAGGGGAGGGAAAGGGGTGTGATGAGGAGGAAAGAGCCACGGCTGGAGTCGCTGACATGGCCTCTGTGTCCATCTCTGCCACCAACCAGCTGTGGGACCCCTGAGCTTGAGGACCTATTTCCCCTGCCCTAAAAGGAGGAAAGGGAATAGCTCTGCTTTTTTACACAGCAGAACTCTTTTCACAAATTAGGTCTAAACAAAGAACTGTTACATAAAACAGTGAAAGCAAGACTTACTGGTTACACCAGCTCCCCCCGCCCTCCCTGCCACAGTGGTTCTAAGGCATTTCCATGAAACCTCAGGGCTCTGAGGAATGTCAGGGAAACCATCAGTGGAAATTGTATCCATTATTCTATGACTTCATCTGATTAGTTGTGTCCCTTCATTATTTTGATGAATATCCCTGTGAGATAATAGAAAAAAAATGTATTGGTCTCTGCCCCCAGTTCCTGGCACAGGAACTCCCCAGAGCTCCTGAAATCCTCGTAATTTCATAAGTGATAAGAGTGTCCTTTGTTCTAAGGAGGCAACTCTGGGTGGCCTCCTGGATGGGGGCTAGTCATTGGAAGCTTGGAATTTTCAGCCTTGCCCCCCAATTTCTAAAGAAGAGAGAAGAGGGGAAGATTAGAGTTAATGATCCACCATGCCTATGCGATGGAGCCCCCATAAGATCCCAATGGCTTGGGGTTCGGAGAGCATCCAGGTTGGTGAACATGTCCACCCCAGGAGAGTGATGCACCCCATCTCCATAGGGACAGAAGCTCCTGTGCTTGGGACCCTTCCAGACCTTGCCCCATGTACCTATTCATCCAGCTTTCATCTATATCCTTTATCATGTCCATTAATAGGCAGGTAAACAAAAGTAAGCATTTCCCTGAGTTCTATGAGCCACTTGAGCACATTAATAGAACCCGGAGAGGGGGTCGTGGGGACCTCTGACTTGTAGCCAAGTCAGAGCTTGTGGGTAACCAGGGGACCTGCTACTTGTGACTGGCATCTGAAGCAGGGGCAGTGTCATGGGACCCAGGCCTTAACCTGCAGGATCTGAAGCTGTTCCCAGGTAGATAGGGTCAGAATTGAGTTGAAGTATAGGAAATCCCCCCCACCCCACATGTTGGAATTGGGTTTAGAATCTTTGAATACAGGCAAGTCTCACTTGACTCCCAAGAAGATCAAATACAAAGAACACATTTTAGAATGAAATTAATTTCTTTGGGTAGGTCTCCTCTTTTGTTTACATTTTCCAAGCAGGCATTTAGAATGCCAGAGTGACTTATTGTTATCCTGGTAGGCACTGAAGCTTGTAAAGGCCACCTGATCACTTTGCTTTGATATTCATTAGTCACTGACACCTATGAAGAATGGAAAGATATAGCAGGTCGTGTGTGTGTGTGTGTGTGTGTGTGTGTGTACACAGGCATGTGTGTATGTATGTGGTGTGGGTGCTGGGCCCAGGGCAGATGGGCCCTTGGGAAGATGGAGAAGCTGCTGGTCCAGGTCACTAAGGATCCTCACTCATCAGGATGGGTTTCTTTGCCTTTTGTCTTACAATCTCCCCCCCACCCCATTTCCTCTTCTCCTTTGCTCCCTCCTCCTTTCTTCCAATGTTGAAGCAATATTAGACCCAGTTTCCCTGCAGATTTTGGGATGGTAAGAGATGTTGGAGGAGATGCAAAGATGAAGGGCACAGTAAATCTCTTCAAGGAGCTCCCAGCCCGCTGTGGGGAGCGGGACCTGCAAGCAAGCCCAGTGCAGTAAGGATTGCGAGATGGCTGCAGGGGGCCCTGAGAGCAGAGCAAAGAGCATCTAGCTCCACACAGGGGAGTGAAGGGCAGGGTGGTGGGCACACAACCAAACACAGAACCTCTCTCTCAAACCCAGCATGGTGTGGACTTTACGCAGAATTTCTCAAAGGAGATCTGGGGGAAGGAACTCCATGGGAAGGAGACAGGGTAGCTGCCTTGTCAGGGGAAGGATCTCCCAGGCACTGCTGCACTCCACCTCCACACAAACTGATGAGACGAAGGGGTCTGCCCCCAGTGCATAATAATAGCATCAATAATTAATAATCTATACTTAATGAGGTTAAATTCATAATTATTTTGATTATGACGTGTTTTGCCCCTCTCTTTCCCTTTCCAGGGCAGGCTTGGCGCTTCTCAGGATTACAGTCATAATGGTAACAGATAAACCTTAATTAAAACATTCCAAAATACAAAGGCTGAATTAAAATGCTGTGACATGTCATTTCCATCTCATTTTGATCTCTTGCTTATGACGGTGAATATCTCCCCACTGTTAGCAGCATCTTGGCTGCTCGGAGCTGTTGCGCAGACATCATTGTTTCCAGAGCCACTCTACACTGCTCAGGATGGGATGGCGAACTCACTGGAGTCAGGGACCACTGGAGACTGTTCCTTCATGCTAGCTCTTCACACAGCAGCTTGTACCTGATCAGTGCTGAATCCAGTCCCCATGGGAAAGCCTCACTCATTTGGTGCCACTCTGCCTCTACCTCTCCTCCATGCGATAGCTCGTTCTCATGCCTTCTAGACCCTGGGGGAGGGGAGGGAAGGTTCTCTGCTCTGGCTCTGTGGGCACTATTCCAGCAGTTTCAGTAAACCCCACCTCAGGCAGCCCCTGACTCCATAAACTTCTCCTTCCCCTCTGGTCCTGCTTATTGGCAGGGGTCTCTGCATTTTTGCTCACTTTGAGCTTCTCCCCCACAACCCATCTATCTGCTCATGTTTTTTGGACTCATGGCTCATGTCTAGAGGCAGCTTTCTGTGTTATGTGGCTTCTCCAAGGTCATCTCCAGACTTCTTTCAGTGGTTGGCTTTCTTTCACTAATTCATCAATGTATTTGTTCATTAGTAGCCACTTATGGACGATTCTAGGTATCGTGCTTGGTGCTGGGCTACAGAGACAGAAAACCTCAGCTTATTCTGTGTTATGTGGCTTCTCCAAGGTCATCTCCAGACTTCTTTCAGTGGTTGGCATTCTTTCACTAATTCATCAATGTATTTGTTCATTAGTAACCACTTATGGACGATTCTAGGCATCGTGCTTGGTGCTGGGCTACAGAGACAGAAAACCTCAGCTTAATCTCATGAACCCTATGAAACAACGGAATGGAAGGTATACAGACAAAGGGAGTCAGTCCTGTGTGCTGAGAGTTTGTGGGAGATAGGCTGGCTGCTATGACAATGAAGGGGTAGTGGGCCACTGAGGAAGGAGGAGGGTGGGTGAGGGACAGTTTCCTGGGCTCGTGACCCTAAGCTAAATTTTGAAAGGTAAGTACGAGCTACCAGGGAGATGATACTAGGAGAATGGTCACATTGACAAAAGGAAGCACTGCATTCAAAAGCACGAAGGCCCAGGAGGGCATAGCATTCCTGGAGTTACGAGTCACGAGTGTGACTGGCTGTGGGAGTCAAGGGCACGAGAGGCAAGGGACGAAGCTGCAGATGTAGCTAGAACAGGCCTAACTTCAGGACATGCCAAAGAGGGCTCAAGTTCATGAATGGGTACTTGAAAGAAGCATGCCACAGAAAGGAGCTGATTAATTTATGCAACATTATCGCAAACATTTGCTGAGCCCTGCTTTGAGCTAGGCAATGAACTAGTCATTATTTTCTCTCCTGGCTTTCTTGCTAAAGCTAATTCACAGAGTTGCCCTGATTCAGGTGCCATATTTCATTAAAAAAATCCCTTTCTGACTGGCACAAAGAGGAAAGAATTTTCACTGTCTCCTAAACATAATAGCCCCCAATTCACCTAGCCCAATGTTACTTTTAAAATATTTTAATTTTTGAATCATTAAACCTTAGAAACAAGGCAGTCTCACCCCGTTGGAAGTTTTTGTGTGGGAAAACCACTAGAATACAGACCAAGGCTTCTAGGAATTCCTCCAGCCCTTTGGAGTTGCCCATTCTGGAAACAATATAGTGGTGGCAGTGGGTGGGGAGGGGGGATGACAGCATTCTCTATTAGCTCCAAGAAGATTTTCCAATTTACCAGAACATTCTCCTGCTACTGATAAGGAAAATCTGTGTCCTAAGATGGCCGAACGAGCCAGCGGGAGAGTCCCAGTCCTTGCCCCGGGGCTCTTCCGGGTTCTTCTCCCTGCTCTGCTTCCTGCGCGCACCAATCCAGGTCGTTCTCCCTGCCCCGCTTCGCCCCAAAAGTGCCAAGTATGCAGACGTAGAAGTGTATAAATTGCCCCCTTTGTTTGTGCTCAGAGCTCAGACCTTTGGAGATCCCTCTCCTCTGAGCTCGCCGGCGATAAATAAACCTCCTGTCCTCCAAGATCTCCGGGTGCTGCTTGGTTTTTCCGTCAGGCGATCCAGTCCAGGTTCCGTAACACTACCATATCTGATATGTTCAGTTAATTGACTGATTGATTGATTAATTGCTTCATTCATGCATTTTTTTTCAGTTCTTAATTCAACAAATTTACATTGTTCCTCCATGCCAGACATTTTTGTGGATGTTGGAGATACAAAGATGGATGCCACAAGGCCTCTCTATTCCCAGAAGGCTCCCAGTCTAGTGAGAGAGCTGTAAAAGTTCATGGATAGTGGTGGGCAGAGGGAGAAGCGGTGTGATGATGGGGTGAGCAGGACTTTAAAGAGCCCTGAGTCACAGATGCCACTAATAGCAGGGGAGAAACCCTCCCACCTATCCAAAAGGAAAGAAATACCTAGAAAACTAAAAGAAAGGGTCCAATGCCTATAGAAGTTATCCTGGGCACTAGTTAGATTGGAGGGATAAACCATTATATTTAGGAAAATGTCAAGGGGAAGGAGATGCATTACTTCTTTAAGAACAACTCCCTGCCTCTGCTAGTATGTCAATACCAAGAAATCTAAAATAATTTGGGCTTTAAGATGGATGGAGCTGGAGAGCTCAGCATGATTGCCAACACCGTCGATCAGTAATGCAGAGAGCATCTTTCTTCCCACTGTCCGGTTTCCACTGTCTGACTACCTCCTCACCCAGCTCTGGCCACAGTCAGATGATCTCAATGAGTGCACTCAATAACCTTCCTTTTCCATTTAGAACATGATTGCATGCATGCTGTACAGAAGAGATATTGATTGCAAATACATTGTTGACTGGAAGATATGCCTCTGTGGAAATGTCGGGGAGGGGGGTGGTGAGGGAAATAAAATTAAAAACAGAGTGAGAAAAACCCGTGGCCTCCGGTTGGAAACTGCTCAAATATTTGAAGTTAGCAATGTTTTGGTTGCCTTTTTCTTTCTTTCTTTTTTTTCTTCTTTCTTTCTTTTCTTTCTTTTTCTTTCTTTCTTTCTTTCTTTCTTTCTTTCTCTCTCTCTCTCTCTCTCTCTCTTTCTTTCTCTTCCTTCCTTCCTTCCTTCCTTCCTTCCTTCCTTCCTTTCTTTCCTTCTTTCTTTCTTGCTTTCTTTCTTTCCTCTAGGAGTTCTAAATGTCAATATTGCATTTACCACTGAACAAACTAAAATCATAACAAATATAATAAAAGGAGAGAGTAAACCTCAGCTTTCTTCACAGAATGATTGGCATTTTTGAGCCCTCCATTGGTTGGGCCTTTATCTTGGCTGCATCAGCTCATAATTAAACAATACAGGAAGGAATTGTTGTTACTTGCTTTCAATATACAGCGTCAGTTTTCAGTAAGGAGGACAGTGTGTATTTTATAAATCTCTGTTGATGTCCCAGTTTCCTGGAAGGAAGGAAATGTGTTAAGCTCTTTTCTTGTCTCTATCAATGCCAAAAGACTACAAGATGACATGGTGGCTGTCACAAGAAATTTTTGCTTAATAACATCGAACACTAACTACCCAGAACTCTCTAGGCCCCAAACAACAGTGGGAAGATGATGAGGAAGGAAATAAAAGGGGAAAAAAAGGTTGGATAGGGGAATTTTTTTTTTTTTTTCTGTTTTCAGTCTTGTTTTTGTTTGGCTGGCTATAAAGAAGCTATGTAGAAGTGATGTGTGTGTGTGTGAGAGAGAGAGAGAGAGAGAGAATGAGCTGTAATGATGTATTGGGCGTGAACCACCCCATCTTCACCAAGGGATAAACTGACCTGTGGTCCTGCTGGAAATGTCAACAATCTGTGATTTGCTGTTTTAGCGGCTGGAAAGAATTCTGGAATAGTTATGAAAGATGATTTTCAAATGAGCTGGTATGTTCTCCCAGAGGCCTCTTAGATTAATATGTGGTGTAGGAATTTGCTTCATCTAGATGGGGGGCGAGAATGGGTCACCTGGAGGATGACCCGAATCAGCCAGACTCTCACGTTCCACCCAGGAATTCAGGGACCCCGAGCTGCTGACGTGTCATCTAACACCCTCTCCTCCAATGTGTGCAGGAGATCACAAGCTTGACCACTCCAACTCCTCCCAGCTCCAAAGAGGATGTTTCCTCTGTTTTGAAGGGGAAGCCTTCAGACTTCCTAGCTGCCTGTCTTATCACCTAGCTCTGTCTTACCTTGACACTCCCCAGTGGAGACATGTCTAATGATCTCATCCAAACCCAGCTGGGAAACTGGAAAGGATGTCTTGTTAGCCAGTTTCTCTGGTAGCTTCCATTGCAAAGGTCCAGCTTTTAGTTAGTTTTCTTCAAGTCAGTGCAACTAGCCACCTGCCTGCCTGTCACTTTTCTGTGGCTGCCTGGGTCTCCGCGGAGGATACCCTGGGACTGACAGGTTAGCACCGAAGGCATAATCTGCGATTCAGATTTCACACTGCTGCACAGGGAATAGGTACCCCTGACAGGTAAGTGAATAAATACGGGAAGACACTTGCTATTAACTGCAAATGGCAAGCAACATGTTAGGAAACTGGCTAGTGAAACAGAAGCGGGGGCATGGCAGCCAGCTCTCATTTCAGTCCCTATTTATCTCTCTGTCTCGGTGCTCTCCTAGAGCTTGAACTTTCCTTCTCCAAGTCCCTCCCAAGGCACGGGGGGAAACCTCGGAAGGAAGCCTCAGATGCACTCCGGAATAGACCTCTGTGGGCTTTATTGGCTGTGTAGCCTATGTTGAAGTTTATTGACAGCTAGTGCCCGTTGCCTTTAATTCGTTTATTTGCTGACCTCTTATAGTCCTTCTCTTTACTCTTCACCAGAAACTCATATCCGAGCAGGGAAGTCCTGCAAAGCCTAAATATTTAACCATTTCTTTGGCTCCAAGGAATGTCGGAGAGAAATTAGTTCTATATAGATTATTATTTTTTTTGTCATTAGTCTGAGAGCAGTTTTACTATTTTTAAAATTTTTTAAAAATATTTTATTTATTTATTTGTCAGAGAGAGAGAGCACAAGTGGGGGGAGTGGCAGGCAGAGGGAGAAGCAGGCTCCCCGCTGAGCAAGGAGCCCAGCACGGGTCTCGAACCCAGTACCCGGGGATCATGACCTGAGCCGAAGGCAGATGCTTAACCAACTGAGCCACCCAAGTATCCCTGAGAGCAGTTTTAGAGCAAGAGAAATGGTCCCCCTTTCTTTAGTTCATGAATACTGAGCAGAAGATTCCCTAATTTCCCTGGGAATACTCTGGAAGGTCCCTGATGGGGAAAGTGTTGAGTAGTTCTCTTTGAGAAAGATGGTGATTTCATGCCTTAAGTTTTAGGGTTTTCTAAGGCCTGACTGTCCCTAGGCAACCATGTGGGAGAGTATCTTGGCTTTGAGCTTTTATCCTTGTGAACACCTTTTCTGGACTCAGATGATTTCTCTAGCTGGCAAGTGAGAAAGTAGCAGGCTTTTCTGACTAATCTCTGAACTAGCTAAGGACAAGGCCTTGGAAAGTTGTTTCTACACTAAAAAAAGTTTCCATTTGATGTGAGAAATCTCCACTCTGTGACTAGCTGCTGGTATGGATCCAAATACGTTTTTATAGTTAACAGTAATAACCAGGGGGATTTTCTGAGAAATGCCGGTCATTTTTTTGGGGTGAGTTGTCCCCTTCTTGTCTATATTCTTCACACTAAATCTTTGTCAGCTGTGTGTGTGGCAAATAACTCGCTTTGCTTTGTAACTTGTTTTTCACTTTATTCGCAGTGTCTTGATGAACAGAAGTTCTTAATTTGGTTAAAGAAACACATATAGTCAATAAACATATGAAGGGATGTTCAGCTTCATTAATGATCAGGGAAATGCATATCAAGGGCAAATGAGATACCATCTTCACCCATTTGTCTGTCAGAAATTAAGAAGTTCGACAATATCAAGTGTTGGTAGAGTGTGGATCTACAGAACCTTTTGCACATTGCTGGTGGGAGTGTGAAATGTGCAACCACTTTGGGAACAGTTTGGCCTCATCTTGTGAAGTTGAACATTCAAATACCTTACAACCCAGCAATCTTGCTCTTAGGAAAATACACAAGGGCAACTCACATACATGTCCACCAGTAGATATGGATGAAAATGTGCATAACAGCACTATTCATAAACAGCAAAACCCTAGAAACCATACAAATGTATTCTGACAGGAGAATGGATAAATGTACTGTGGCGTAGGTATATAATACAATAATAAACCTCAGTCAGAATGAATGAGCAATAGCCATGTGCAACAATATGGATTAGTCTTAGTAATAGAATTTGAGTAAAAAAAGCAGGCCCCAAAATAATAAATATTGCATGTTACCCTTTATATAAAATTAAAATCAATCCAAATCAAGATATTATTTTTTAAAGAAAATATGTAGCTATAATAAAACTTCATTTGAAAAAAAGAAAAGGAAAGCAAGGCAATAACAAACATAAGATTCAAGATGGCCCTTTGTTACTTCGGGCAGAGGAAGATGGGGATGCAATTCAGACTGAGGTCAATGCTCTAGTTTTCTTTCTTTTTTTTTTTTTTTAATTTTTTTATTGTTATGTTTCTAGTTTTCTTGATTGTGGGTGATTGAATGGACATTTATCAAAGTATTTAAAAATACACAAATGCAACAATAGAAACAAAAAAAAAATCAGAGAATCAATTAAAATATGGGCAAAGAACTTGAATATTTCTCCAAGATACAAATAGCCAACCAGCATATGAAAAGCTGCTCAACATCACTAATTATCAGAGAAATGCAAATGAAAACCATACCGAGCTATCACCTCAGACTCATTAGGATGGCTACTATCAAAAAATCAGAAAATACAAGTGTTGGCAAGGATGAGGAGAAGTTGGAAGTCTTGTGCCCTGCTAGTGGGAATGTAAAATGGTGCAGCCGCTATGGAAAACAGTACGGAGTTTCCTTAAAAAATGAAAAATAGAACTACCATATGATTCAACAATCCCACTTCTGGGTATGTATTCAAGACATTGGAAAGTAGGGGCACATGCACGTTCACAGCAGCAGTATTCACAACAGCCAAGAGGCAGAGACACCCCAAATGTCACCTACAGATGAATGAATAAACAAAGGCGGGAGATACATACAATAGGATGCTATTCATCCTTAAGAAGGGAGGAAATTCTGACATAGGCTACACCATGAATGAACCTAGAGGACATTATGCTGAGGGAAATAAGCCCATCACCAAAACACAAACACTGCAGATTCCACTTATATGAAGTATCTGAAGTAGTCCAATTCATAGAAACAGAAAGTAGAATGGTGGTTAGCAGGGGCTGGGTTGGGAGAAATGAGGAGTTGTTATTTAATGGGTATAAACTTTCAGACTGTGAGATGAAAAAGTTCTGGAGCTCTGTTTCACAGCAATGTGAACAGACTTAACACTACTGAACTGAGCACTTAAAAGTGGCCAAGGTAGGACGTTTTATGTTCTACTTTTTTACTACAAGGAAAAGAAAAGGTGGGAGCTATCCCTATAAGCCCTCACTAAATTACTGCCAAATGTTCAAGAGAAGAATCTCTGGTTCAGTTCAACATTAAAAAAAAAAAATTATTACAGAAAATTCCAACGTATCAACCTTGTCCCTCCACCAAAACAAAAGCAAAAACAAAAACAAAATCCATAAGTCACAAACAAATAAGAACAAACACATAAATTAAGAAAGAAATGAAATAAAAAGAGCCATTCATGGACTAAAAATGAGAGTATGTGATTAGTGGCTGTATTTAGTTCATTTGTGTCTCAACGCGAGTCACTGTTACTGATGAAAGGGAGTGAGGCCACAGATGGAAAGCTCCCAGATGCCCCTGATCTGGAGCGAGGAAAACCTTGGAGCACGTGATTACGGGGTGTGTGCATGCAGGAGAGAGACTGGCCAGATGCCATAAGCTGCTCGGCCATAAGCTGCTGTCAGAAATTGAGAAGTTCGCAGCTCCCGTCTATGCCCCTTCTTGATCCTTGCACTATTCTCTGGGCAAGATTAGGCTAGCATCTTTGACTGAAGAAGTTCTGAATGCTTGTTTATTGCTTATGAAAAGAGGCAATGAAACTTACTGGATTCATATTTTATTTACTGTCATCCTATGAATTCATGGGTTGGCTCATCAAACAATAGATGATCCTATTCAACTGGATTACCTATTTCGCAGTAACAAGGACCTTCCCCCCATGAGCTGGGTCCTGAGATGACCACACCATGGCCAACCTTGGAAGAGATCAGAGCTAGGTACAAAGGATGATGAGAACACATAAATGGGTATAGTTACAACAGAACCAATTTTTGGATTTGACCAAATCCAAAATTGGTTTATGTTATGTATATGTCCAGTAGTGGACATGGCAGACAATTCTCCCCCTCTCCCTGAATCCACACCCTTTGCAATGCGACTCTGCTGATTTTCCCATCAAGGGGTAGAGTCTATCTCCTTATTCCTCAGATATGAACTAGCCTTGTGACTTGCTGTGGCCAACAGAATGTGGTGGAAATGAGGGTGTCTAGTTCTGAATTGAAGTTTCATGCTTCCTCACACCCCCTTAGAGCCCTGCTGCCACCGTGTGCCCGGCCTGTGATAACAGGCTGGATGATGCCAGATATATGGCCCAGTGACCTCTGTCACCGCTGCCAACAGTGACACAACCACCAGACATGTATGGCCACCCAAGATGACTGCAGGTTAATGACAGATGGGTGACTGAGTCCAGTTACGTTTAGCTGATCTCGGGCCAGGTTAGCAAAACTGCCCAGCTGCCACACAGCTCAATGAGCAGTAAGAAATGCTTATTATTTTTCAGCCCTTAAGTTTGGCATTATTTCTTACACAGCCATAGCTAACTGATACTGAGAGGATGATTGAGAAATGTCTGTATGAATGTGTGTAGTTTTTCATATTCAGACAGCTTAGCAGACTAACACATACAAAACAACATAAGAACAATAAATGGTAACAGAAAATCAAATGTGAAGTTGTGTGCCCCATCTGTAATGTGGGTCGGCAGCATGGCTGTTGAGGAGAGCTTCACTGAGCAGCCACTCTGTGGCGATTCCACACAGCTAAATTGTCCTAAGAAGGGCAGTGACTTCAGGGGAATGGAAAGAATGGCTTGATAGGAGTAGAAAAATCAGAACTTGGTTAGAGCTGATTCTTTGGTTTTAAGCATGGCTGGGACTCAAGATGAGGAGCAAAGTCAAAGGTGGTTGTCAGCAGGCTATGCTCGAAATACAGGGTGGATTGTGGGAAGTCCTAAGATGGAAACTTCCTGTCGGGAAGGGAAGAATGCTTGAAAAGTCAACAAGGATGGGTGCCTGGGTGGTCTAGTCATTAAGCGTCTGCCTTAGGCTCAGGTCATGATCCCAGGGTCCTGTGATCGAGCCCCGCATCGGGCTCCCTGCTCAGGGGGAAGCCTGCTTCTCCCTCTCCCACTCCCCCTGCTTGTGTTCCCTCTCTTGCTATATTTCTCTCTGTCAAATAAATAAATAAAATCTTATTAAAAAAAAAAGAAAAGTCAACAAGGAAAGAAAGACTATGCTGGAATGCTGTAGAAGCATGTAGCTCATGGTATGGGACATGGTTCCAAACAGAGTGAACATACAGTTATGTGTGATGTCACGCATAGACACATGCACACGGGTGTGTGCGCAAACACATACATTCGCCCATAGCTAGAGTGCTAGAATATAGATTCTAAGTCAGGTGAGCTTCCAAAAAGAAGGAATGTCTATCAGTGGCAGTCTCTATCGCTTTCCATGTTAGTGTAAACTGAGGCAGGTTACCTCCTAGCGAAGGAATCACATCTGACATCAGAGAAAAAGAGAAAGGAAATGAAGACATTTCTGACTATGCCCTGGCCTTGGCTGCCCCCCCCGAACTTGCCTTCTAGATACACCTTTATAAAACTCAGATTCTCCAGTTCCAGGTCTCAGTCTCCTAGTTCTTGCCCCTCCCCGGTACCCCACCCCTGTCTTCCCACCTCATCTCCCAGGATGCTTGGAACCTATCAGTGGAGGGAGGCAGGCCAAGGCAGCCACGGGCCAAAGAGGTAGAAGGATAGAGGCGTAGCTCACAAAGAAACCCTCGGACAATTGGGAAGTTGAACTTGACAGACTGCAGCAGGAGATAGGAGCTGTGGCTCCATCCCTAAGGGGCCACATTCATTTCCCCCCTCCTCCCTTTCAAAGTCATCAGGCAGTAAAAAGAAATTGCAGGGATGGGGAAATAATGAAAAAGACTCCCCCACCCCCGCCCAGTCCGAACTCCTAGCTCATCAAACCCTGGAAATGCTCACTGCAAATGGCCGTTCTTGTTTTATTGCTTATTTAAATGGGAATCTATTTAAAGTGAATTGTACTTTTCCAGTGTATCCCAGAGCGCGTGTGCTGGAGTTGTGTCTCCCCTGGCTGTGGGGCTGTCTGGACTGGGGATTCTGCCTGATTGTGTCAGCATCACGCTCCACGACATTCAGAGGTGGGGACGGAAAATACTGCAGAGGCAGCAGGGAAAGTGTGGAGAATGATTGCCTGGGCCAAGTCAGCTCTGGGTGGGTGCAGGGAAAGCTGCTCTGAGTGGAGGTTTGGGGGCTGTGACCAGACCTTCAAAAAAAGAAGAGTCTGCTTCTTTGGATAATGAATGGTGCTATGCCTTTCTCAGTCTCTGAAGTTTTATCTGGGTTCTACTCTAAGCAATGTGATCTTAAGACAGTTGCCTAATCTCGATGAGCCACACTTTATTTTTTTAAATCTGTAAAAGAGGTTAAGAATAGAGGGCTGTTTTTTTTTTTTTTAAGATTTTATTTATTTATTTGAGAGAGAGAGAGGGGGGGAAGAGAGCGAGAGAGCCCTGGAAGAATGGATGGGGAGGGAGAGGGACAAGCAGACTGTGTGGTGAGTACGGAGCCCCATCTGGGCTCCCGACATCTCCCAACCCATGAGATCGTGACCTGAGCCGAAACCAAAAGTCAGGAGGCTTAACTGACTGAGCCACTCAAGCGCCCCTAGGCCTGTTGTTAATAATGAGGATGCAGATATTTTGTATATGTAGAAGGACTTACCTAGTACAGGTAGGTACTCACTGATTGTGAAGCCCCTTCTAAGGACAGCTGGAAGACACAGGTTAGCATCCCACCTAACCTCATCTTTTGGACTTGTGCACCATGCCCGGGGGTCTCTCCAAGGGACGAAGTCTCCCTCACTCCTTCACTTTGCTTGGAAAATTGCAAGGGTCCCTGTGCCCAGAATGCTCTATGTCGGGGGTCAGCAAACAATGGCCAAATCTGGCCGCTGTCTGTTTTGGTAAATAAAGCTGTATTGGAACACAGCCAAGCCCACTTGTTTGTGTTCTGTCTGTGGTGGCTTTTGCACTATGAAGGCAGAGATGATTAGCTGTGAATGAGCTCCGATAGCCAGAAATACTTCCTATCTGGCCCTTTATAGAAAAAGTGTGCCGGCCCGTACTCTCTTCATGGATAATTTCTGGGGTTGCTCTTATCTGTGTGATCAGAGGAATCACAGATCTATAAGATGCCAGAGGGATCTGAGAGAAAAAGTGAGCTGTCCAAGATCACCAAGCCAGTGTCTGAGTTAGAAGTGCAATCAGCTTTCCTGAATCCTGGCCCTGGGGCTGGCTGATGTGTCTGTACTATTGCACAGACCCAAAAGCCCCTGGGGTTAGCTTCACCACCCTCCACCCCCCAAGTCTCTCAGTTACATGGCAGCCCGAATTCCATTCGGCTGGTAAAGTTGGCATCAGTCCCTCTCACATTCCCCAAGGCTTCACCTTCTATGCCCTTCATCGTTGCACCTTTGTCTCTCTAGGCTCAGCAAAGCCTTCCAGATCCACTGGGGTCCCCTTGTCCCTGACTTCTTTACTAGCCAGCAGTGTCAGTCACCACTCATCTTCCAGAATTCTGATGAGGGCTGGACTAATTCCTTAGTGTGGGGTCTGTCTGTGTGTCTCCATGTGCCTGCCTGTCTGTGGATTTCCACATCTCTGGGGCTCCGCAGCACTGCAAAGGTGGAGCTGGGGCAGAGATGCAAGAGGGGAAGAAAGTGTGGAGCGGGAGAATCCTCCATCGCCCACAGAGACAGGCAAGCAGGTGGTCAGATGTAGAGTCACCTGGAAAACTTTATTTTTTAATTTATTTTTAGTGGGATGGCGTGAGATTATCTAGAATTCATGGGGACAGTCCCAGTTCTTTGGCACGGCTGCCTCCTCTGATGATTTGATGAAGAGAGCCTTCAGGGCTTAAAGTTTCCTTCTTGATTAATTCATTCTTCTCCCTTCTCTTCCCGAACCTCCTCCTCTTCCTCCTTGAAACCCTGGCTTGGTTAACAGCAACACTGTCCGTCCAGTTTCTGAGGCTGTAACTTCCTAGTTCCTCTGCATCTCCTTCATTCCCAACCTCCAGTCAGATTCCGAATCCTGCCTCTGCTCCCACAGCCTTACCTCAGGCCCATCACCTCTCACCTTGACGTCTGGACCCACCTTCCAAATGATCTTCCCGCCCCCTGCAGGCTGGTGCTCCCTCCTGGCCATCCTCCATCAACTGCCAGACGCTGCCAACCAACATACCACACCACCAACACACCACACCCCATAATGGGGCCGCATCGCCACAGTCTGGGCCAAACCCATTGTGTCGTTCATATGACCCTTGGTGAGTTGACATCGGGCTCCCTTCCTGCCTTAGAAGCATGCGATCCTCCTGCCTGCACCTTGTGCACTGCTTGTTGGCGACACCGAATAGGCTCCATTATCCAAACATACCTCAGCTCTCTGGAGACCAAGGTCAGGAGCTAGACTAGAGTCCGACTGCCCGGGGCTCAGACTGTGGATCTATGGTGCCACTTCCTCTCTAAGCAAGCTCCTCACCCATCCTGAGCCTCTGTTTCTTCATCTGCATTAGCGGAGACGGTGATGACCGCCTGGGGGTTGCCTGAGGATAAAATGGTGTAATGAATGGGAAAAGGCTGGACAAAAAATTTCATTAAAGAGAAGTGTTGGCTCCTTCCTTTCAATCAGCCACTTTACACACCTGCTGTCCTCTTGGCTCACGATGCGCCTTCCTTGCTTCTCTCCCTGGCCAACTTCTACTCATCCTTCAGCCTGCTACTCTAGCATGCTCCCTTCGGGCTCCTCATAAATGCTTAGTCACTTCTTCCTCCCGGCTTCTGCAGACCTTTGTCCCCCTGGCTCATGGCCCTCCCTATTTACTATTGCCATTGTGTATGTGCTTATTTATCCAGCTGATGACAGGGCTACCAGAAGGCAGGGACTTCGTCTATTTTCCTGGGACCAGAGGTATACGGTAGAGAGCGCTAGTCCTGGAGCCAGAGATCCAGGCTGTGGCACTCTGTCTCTGACTTGGGCAACTAACTCAACTGCTTAGAACCTCATTTCCCACCTGGAATGTGAAGACAATAATTCCCACTTGCCAAAGTACCTTTTGCAGGCCCTGACTCGGAACAGCCACGGAATAAATGTTGGTTCTCTCCTTCCCTCCCGGGATTAAGTCCCGAGACTGGGACACAATAGATGCTCCATGCCTTTGTGTTGAATGAATGAATAAATGAACAGGGATTATAAATAACGTGCTGGATTCTAGGGCCATGTGCCTATAGATCCGAAGATGTGGACCAATCCCAATGACCCGAACTCAGGTAGAACTGGATGGAAAGAGAACACTGGTTCCCTCCTCTGGGTCCAAACCACAGATTCTAAATGTCCAGCCAGCCTCACGTTCCTGGGGGCTCAGCCTCGTCTATGGCTTTGGAGCGGGTCCCAGGGGGCAGAACATAGGGCTACAGATCGCTTCAATCACCTTCTCTTACTTTACGGCAGATCACGTCTCACTCAGCCTCCAAAAAGCAGCCATACTCCTGGTAGACATTTTCAAGTCTCCACTGGGGGGCAGGAGAAGTAGGAGGAGGAGAGAGCGAAGGGAAAGGAGATGGGAAGGGCGAGGAGGAGAGTGGGAGCAGGCTCCCGAGAGCCGGCATGTGTCAAGAAGTGAAGACGAGATGCTGGGGAAGTCTGAACAAATGCAAAGTCAAGCACAATAATAATTTGGGCAAAATGGCAAATGGCACAGCTGAGGAGGAAATAGCATTGTGAATGTAAAAACTCCTAAATGGAGCGCAGATGGGAGGGAAAAGTGTAATCTTCTGGAAAAGCCTCTAATTGTCTGCCCACACTAATAATTTCAGCAAACGCTCCCTCTCTCCCTCCTGCGTATAATTACACCATTCCATCTGTCTATCAGCAGGTTTTTTACTGTGCCTTACTGCTACCACGTTCTCATCTCACGGAGAGATGAAGGTTTTTTGAAGATTTAAGAATCCTTCTGACACGTATCCTGAAGAAAAGACACTCGGGAGAGACAAATCCCTCTCCCAGGCCTGCTAAGACTCTATTTAAAAAAGTTGTATAATCTCTTCAAATGCTATTACAGAGTCAGAAGGAGGCAGGGCCCCATAGTGCCCCCACTTTGGGTGTTGTCTTCTGCAGGCCTGTGTTGGTGGGTCAGCCCTGGAGAGAGGACTGGTAATCACCAGCTGCGGCCAAGAGAGGGCTGGTGGTGATGCTCCCTCATGGAGACACTGGTCCCGTCCGTGTTTCCTGAAGGTAACAGGCTGCCAAAGCATCTGCTCAGGGCTGTCCCTTTACTGTCTCCCGTGTCAAAAGCAAGGTTCTGCTGCCTGAGGAGGAAGAGGGGGGAAGTGAGTAGGGAGGGGCTAGGAGGGTCCTGGCCCTCGGTGGTGGCTCAATAATGTGGGCATGGTGGGGGGGGGGCTGCTCCGTGTCCCAGTCCCGTGTCTGAGTGATCCCGACTGCCTTTGGCTTCTCTCCTTGCTCTGGCAGTGAGTCCCAGAGAAGACAGGTGGCCTCATCAGGTACCCCAGTAGGAAAGCTCCAGGTTTCCCACCCAAGTAACTGCCTCTTTGCCTGCAGGAGGCCAAGTGTTTCCCATTCCCCATTGTTTACAAAGGGAACCGTGCGGGCTGTGATCTCCGGAGCGACTCCTCTGGAGGGGAGGAGCCTGCAGGTGATTCATCGGTGAGTTTCGCTTTCCTGTGAAAGATCCCACCCTAACTCACCTCCCTACCCCTTCTGATAAGTGGGCCCTAATCATGGAGAGGGTGGCCAGGAGAGGGGCAGGCCAGGAGAAAGGGGAAGTGAGGCCAGTACCCTATGTCTTCCGAGCGCCGAGAGGTGCGGCGGTGACAGTGGTGCGCACCAGTGGGGCATGACCTATCGCCACAGACACACTGGAGACTTTGGAGGAGGTGATGGCAGAGCCAGAGCCCCTGCACCCAGCTTGTCCTCACACAATCTGATATCACCTCCAAACCTCCGCCAGAACATTCCCGAATGGATGAAGGAAAGAGTATACTCACATCATAATCCATCAGACAAAGAGGGATGGTGTTCCCACAAGGGGCTATAGAACAAAATACAGCACGCTTCCAATTCTCCAGGGCAGTGATGTCCAAAAGAAATCTAACGACAGTTACATATAGAATTTGAAATTTCCTGGTAGCCCCGTGAAACGCAAAAAGAGATTGTGGAATTTATTTCAATAGTACGTTTCATTTAAGCTAATGTATCCACAATATTAATTCAACGTGTGATCATTATAAAAGTTGCTGATTAGATTATTAATTGGGTATTTTACCTTTTTTTGGTAGTGAGTCTTTAAAATCTGGTAGGTGTATTTCTATTGGCAACGTATCTCAGTTAGGACCAGCCACATTTCAAGTGCTCCCTGGCCACATGTGGCTCGTGGTTACTGTATTCATGCAGATCTTGAGCTTATCAGGGACAGAAAAATGTAGGTATACTAATCATCACAATATGTGCATAGTAATTATTACTGTTTAATTCTAGATAATCATTTGCTAAATACTTTCACATACATGATCTCATTTGATCCCCCTGGCAATTTTGTGAGATAAGGACAGTCAATACCACTTTTTTAAACAGAGGAATACAAAAGAGATTCAGAGAACCGAAGTGACTTTGTGACCTGGGAGGTAACTTAATGTGCTTCTCTCCTTCTTTCTTAAACACAGCTTTTAGGCCTGACCTTATATGGCTTATGGAGGAGCATCCCACCGGGGTCTTGACAGATGGAAGGCACTTGGCCACAGAGAGATGGGCGAGGGTAGTGGGGAGATTTCTTGTTTGAGGACCAGCCACGATCAGAGTAGAGTAGAAAAGTATAAGCTCCTTACGGAGCAGAGCAATGGCCCAATTATCTGTGGAGTGGGCCAAGTGTGAGCCAGTAGTTAAAGATAAGGCTGAAGAGGTAACTTGAGACTGGGTTGTAGGAGCCCCTCCAAGCAGAGGGAGGGATTTGCATGCTACTGCTCAGGCAGTGTAGACGCACTCAAGTGCATTTCATTCACGCAACATTAACTGAGCACTTACGATGTGCTATGATGGTTTTGAAGGGGGAAGTAAAGTGGCCAAAGCTTTGCCTTAGATCACGATCACGTGATCTCCTGGTGTCACACGGGGTGGATGGCCCTAGAGGAAAGGGGCAGAAATGGACACAGAGTGGGGCACCTGGGTGGCTCAGTTGTTAAGCGTCTGCCTTCAGCTCAGGTCATGATCCCAGGGTCCTGGGATCGAGCCCCGCATCGGGCTATCTGCTCCGCAGGAAGCCTGCTTCTCCCTCTCCCACTCTCCCTGCTTGTGTTTCCACTCTCCCTGCTTGTGTTTCCTCTCTCGCTGTGTCTGTCTCTGTCAAATAAATAAATAAAATCTTAAAAAAAAAAAAGAAATGGACACAGAGAAGTGGACACAGTTGATGAATTAAAGGTCTACAGTGGCATGGTAGTCATGGACATGGAAAGGAATGGATGAATGTAAGCGATATTAAACATTCATTGTTGTGACTTTGAGGATGCTGGAGGAAGGCAGTGGTCACATCTCATTTCCAAGGCTTTGAGCTTGGACGGCAGGAAGGACAATGCTACCACAAACACAAGAAGGGATGATTGCTACGCTGCTAGGGAACACTTCCCCACGAAGCTCTTGGGACTGCCCAGGGTGGTTCGGGGCAGAAAGACAGATGCAGGGACATCTTAATATTCCCTGTCCCCCTCACAGCTTCTAGGGTCTAGGAGAACATAGTTTATAAATTATGTTTGATAATTTGGAACCACTGATCTCGAATAAGGTGGAGTTCACTTCCTTTTAGGATCAATGAAAAGAATAGCTTGGCTCATTCCCTCCTCCCCCCTTGCTTCCTGTGCCCTCACACTCCCTCCGCGGCAACTCTGGTCGGAGAAGACTGTATGGATTGTATGTGGCTCCCACCCCTCTGCCCTTCTCATCAGCACTGCAGGTAATGAGTTGTGTGTAACCCCAAGCTCATGATTCATCTGTAGAATGGGGCTAATACCCACAGGGCTGTTTGGAGAATCAAATGAAATCTTGGATGTGAAAGGCTCTGCAGCATTACTCAAAGGCTGCTGCCTTTCCAACCTCCTGCTTCTTGCTAGTGCCTCACTCTTTCCTGCCTCCCATATTTTGTACACACCCCCTTTGGCCAGAATTCCCTCCCCTTCCCCTCTTCCTTACTAGCTCCTATTTATCCTCAAAAACCAACTCAAATGTTTCTTCTTCTGTTCAGACTTCCCAGATCTGCCCTCATCCCGTCATCAGTTACTATCTCAGCACCTCTTTCTGCCTTTTACTATAATTTGTTATGAGACGTTATGGAACTATAATCATTTACGTGTCCATATCTGCCCCAGACTGGGAACTCCTCAAGGGCAGGCCAAGTGTCTTATTTATCACTGCTTAACATTGCATCACACAGCCCCTGGCACAGCGCCTGACACATGCTAGCTACTCAGGAGACGTCTGCAGAATGAAGGAGCATCGTATAAAGAACCGCATGCCACAGGCACTGCTCCTGGAGGATGCGGCCCAGAGTCGCCATCTTGAATCCAAGGTCCCACACGTGCAGGGTCCCCAAACCCACCTTTCGTGGTTCTAATTCAGGAACACAGGTTACCACCATGATCCCTTCAAATCCTCCTCTTCCAGCTCCAGGGCTCAGCAGAGTATCTCACACGAGCTTGGAAATGCTTACACTCCCGAGATGGAAACACCACCCTCCTACCACTTGTGTAGACCTGCCTGCCATGAGGCCACTTCCCAGAGCGACCTTGTCTCCTGAGCTCCTTACATTCTTCCTTTGGTTTGCTCTCCCTTCCACATGGCCCCTTTCTCCCTAAGCACCTGGCACAGGGCCCCTGAGCAGCAGGGCTGGAAAGCTAATTGAGGTCACCACGCTGTGCTACATGTACCATGATCTCCTTCTACCAATTTCTACCTCTGGATGAGACTGGACTGTGCTGGCCCTCTTGCTGCGAAGAACCCCTCCCTGGCTGGACCAGCGGGAAACTAGTGGGTGCCATTCTCAGAGGGCTGGGCAGTTGGTCCCAAGAAGCAGCCGGGAGCCCGTGGGGGCCAGATATTGTCTGTCTGTGGGGCTCATCCCACTATTCAGCACATTAAATCTCTTCTGCAACTCCCTCCTTGCCCAATGATGTCCAACAGGGCTAAATTTGTGGTGGGTTAATATCACCCCGAGATCTTCTTCACAAGCAGGGCATTCATGCGCACACCTTCCTTGGCAGTGTTGGGCTAACGAGCTCTATCCCTTTAAACCCAGCTCCTGTCTCAGCCCTTCCAGCAACTCTTTGCTTTGTGGCTGGCCGGCCGTGTAGACAAAGCCCCGAATTAAGGCCTCCAGTTTCATTTCATTTAACGAGAACCCACAAAAGCCAGCCCAGCAGTCCATTCATCTCAAAATAGCCTCTGAAAGCCTGGGCACATGTCAGTGTCTCTTTGCAAAAACCACACGGTATTGTCATGAAAGGGCCATTTGAACAAAGTAGCTACAGAGAAATTATCTCAATGTATTTCAGTCACTTCCCAACACCAGGGTTCATTTCTCAGTAACACAGTCCCTTTGACAACAAATGAGCTACATGATCGGATCGGTGTGTATGTGTGTTTGCCTGTGTGAGGACCCCCCTCCCAGTGACGAATGCCCAGACGAGCCGACGTCACCAAGGACTGGTCTCTGCACCCATCACCATGGAACATGACATGCCGAAACACGGAGCGCCCTGGGCCCTGTGTCATGGTGGGAGAGACAGTGGGGATTACGTTCCCACCACTACGGAAGGACATCTAAGAGAAGCAGCAGGGAGGCAGGGGGGCATAAACGTTCTGAATCAATGGCCCTTTCTCCTTGGTGGCTTTGAGCTGGCAACATGTCATCCTTCAGCCAGCCTGTCACGTTGAAACGGAGACTCCTCGGAAAGTCGTTAGGTAGGGTACCTTTCAAAGTAGCTTCTCTCCTGTTGTGTGCAGGAACTCTTACAGCGTGCTAACGAGCAAAGGGGAGCAGAGGACCACAGAACTCTCTTTGTGAGAGGAGAGAGATGGAAAGGCAGCTCCCACAAGGAGTCCTAGAGTCCGCTCCCAGCCTGGTGAGCAGCCACACTCCATCCTCCCTGGGAGAGTGTGGACAAACCCTTTGCTGGCCTGCACTATAAGGAGGGAAGGCAAACAGCCTATGAAGGTGTCATAAAAGATCCCTCGGTGTTTTTCTGTTGTTGTTCTTGATTTATTTTGTGAAGATCCTTAGACTAGTCAATGGTGGCCAGTTCCTGGGTTCTAGGGGCGTGTCATCAACTTGCTGTGTCGTCTTGGGCAAGTTCTGTAACATTTGTTAGGCCTCAATTCCTTTCTTTATAACAAGGTCATAACATACCTCCCTACTTAACTTATAAATAAAGCATGGTGACTGACTGCGAGGGTGGGCTTGAAGCCACAGATACCTGACTTTGAATCTGGGCTCTTCCGCTAACCGGCTAGATGATCTTGGGAAAGCCTGCACAGGTTCCTGTTTCCCATCGAGATCCTCATCTGTAAAATTGGGGAGAAGAAGACCTGCCTCACAGATCTGTTGTGAGAATGAAATGATAACGTGTGGGAAACGCAGAGCATGGGGCTTGTCATGCAGGATGTAGCCTGCTGATGGTAGCTACAGGTATTTATACAAGCTTGTACTAGTACTGAAAACAAATTAAGGCAGGCGAGCTCTCCTTGAAAAGTGCACAGGAATTCATGAGTGTATGACATTATGATTACTATTATCATTATTGTGTATGTCACACCTTCAGGTGAAGTCCAAGTGTGGTGGGCGTCACCACGTTACTCAGTGCCCAGACAGCCGTGGACAGGAGCCTCCTCTGACAGGATGGTACCAGGGAGCGGGAGCGAGCAGGAGCCCCAGCCCTGCACTCTCACCGGCTCCTCTCCAAGCAGTGGCCCTACAGCCTCAGCGGACCCTTTCCAGAACAAAGCAGAGCAAAACAAAACACCTGGGGGCTGCCAGATGGAAAATACTGGTGTCCTAGAAGGCTGGCAGCTTCCCTGCGCCATCCTGCCCCGGGGACAGACATGGCCCTCCCAGCCGGGCCCCATGGGTATGCCCCCGTGTGTCTCTGTGTGCCCTGTAAAAGCTCTTCGTGGAGGGTGGGCGCTCGGCAGCCTGTGTGTACCATCTCATAGGGAGCATGGCATCCCCTGAAGGGGGCTGATGGAACTGGGTGCCACCTGTGCCCAGTCTGTCCCCAGGAGGCGGCAGCCTGCAGCAGGAAACGAGGCCCAGGTCCGCCTTGCTCATTGAAGGGTGGTGACAGCGGCAATCTTTTATTCTGGCTGGAGCACCTGATGGACAATTGTTGCTTTCCCCCTTGATGAGCCTCTTTAGTGTCAGAGGGACACAAAGGATGGTATATGGTGAGTGTGGACCAAAGTTGAGGAGGGTTATGGACGGCATATTCTCCCAACTATGAATACTGATTAGGGCAGTGGTGCCTGGGGCAGAGTGGGAACCACTGTGATGGGCTAGGAAGCCTGGATTCCTTCCCGCTGTGCCACTTCCTGCCTGTTTACCTTGTCTGGCCTACCTCACAGGCCTGGCCGCCATGGATGGCTGTGCAGGCTTTGTACTGCCCAAGGCTTATGGTTGGCAGTTGCACAGACTGTGGATGAATGGAGCCTCAGAGGGCTGTACTATGCAACAGCTTTGCTCATAAGGTTCTTGTGAGGAGCAAACAAAATCACCGTCAGCAGCAGGAGCAGCAACACGAGTATCCTTTACCTGTTTTGTGTCAGGTTCTGTATGAAGCCCTTGACATTTTACCTTCCCTCACACCCTTATAAGGTAGGTACTGTTATTACCTTCCCCCCAAGTTATAGATGAGAAAACTGAGGCCAGAGAGATTAGGCAACCTGTCTCAGGTTAGTCAGATAGGGAGTGATGGAGCTGTATAACCTGAATGCAGGGCCATCTGATTCCCAAGACCATTGCTCTTGATCTTCGTCCACTATGCAAAAGAGACTAAGGGACAGCATGGAGCCAGGACGCCAGGGTCTGGGCCTTTTGACTGGTCCATGGCCCCTACCTCAGGACTCTTCCTCTCCCAGGGAAGGAAGGAGGAAGGGGAGCTCTTGCTGAATTTGGTAGAATCCTTCTTCCCGGGCCCTGTCATCCTTGTCTCAGATTCCTCCCTTAACACGGATCATGAATCTTACTCAGGAACCAGTGTTGACAGTGGCTGGGCTGGGAACATATGGGTTCTTTGCTTCACCCCCACTTTCCCAAAAAGGAAGGAGATATGGAGCTTTGAGATTGTTTGGGTCAATTCTCCAAAACTGCCAGGCCTGTTTTTCCAGAGAGATTGCCACCAGACTCATTGCCCCTTCACACACACACATACATACCCACCCGCCCACACCCACACACTCGGTTAGATAGGACTCCATAGTGACATATTTGCACACTTTAGGTGTGTCACTTAGAATCTTCTCCTTGGTATGGAGGCCCAGAAAACTGAACATGTATGTCCATTTAACTGCAGAACCAAATGAGCACAGAACAACAGCTAGGCAAAGATGTGTGCATGGGAAGGAGTGGAGGGTAGAGGATGGGGGAGGCAGGAAGGAATGAGCACTAGCAGCATGGAGGCCTGGAAAGGACTGCAGGGGCTGGCCGCAGCACACCGGGGCCCACGGTCTTCTTCCTGAGAAGGTCTGGCTGAGCGATCTCAGCAGAATACAACCTTCAGCTGCGGGGCCATGGCTCTCCAGTCTTCCTCCAGGAGGTCATCCCATCCACGTGCACATGCATGCATGTGCATCAGGCTTACTGTCTCTACACAGCACTTTAGTTGAAGATGTCTCGGTTTCCACAAGTTGGGGTGAAGAAGGGAGGTCTGAGTCCTTCCTGAGACCCGGGCTTCCATGACCATCTGGATGTCTGCATTAGCAAGGCACTTTTGGCTCCATCACCTACACCAGTCCCAAAGTTTACCACAGAAACCACATTAAAATTGGTGACTAAACAAGCCAAGGGTCCATCAGAAAGAAGGCACCTGGGGTTCACAATAGGCCATCACCCACAAGGAAACAATATTCTCACAATAGGCCATCACCCACAAGGAAACAATATTCTCACAATAGGCCATCACCCACAGGGAACCGATACTCTCTTCCTCAAACCACATCCCTGGGACAAAAGTCTCTATCCTCTGACTGGACAGTTTCCTGCCTCTATAAACAATCACCAAAGTCCTTGGAAGATAAAGCCGCACGGTCAGAGTGGGAGGAACTTCGGGGCCAAACTTCATAAGTGGGTAGTAAATTGATAGCTTAGCCATTGAACATAGTTTGCTTTGGGTCAATAAATGGGTTTGGTTTTCAAAAAAAAGTGTTTTTTTGTTTTTTTTTTAACCCAAAAAGATACATGTTCATAGGAAGAATACAACAGTACGGAGAGGTCAGTCCTTTTCCACGGATACCAAAATTATCACCAGTTTCTTGTGCATCGCTCTAGAAATTTTACATATGTCTAGGTATCTGCGGGTACACATAGATAGGTAGATAGGTAGGTAGATGGATAGATACATGTGTATGTGGATAACTGGAAAACACACCTTGGAGGATTACAGATGGCCCCAAAGATTTTGCCACTTCCTCCACGGAAGGTGGAGAAAGAGATGTTGTGTCACTTCTGAGACATAACCTTAAGAGATCTGCTGTTTCTGGTTTCAGGTGCTTGTAGTGTTTCCTCTCGGAATCCGGCCACCATGCTGTGAGAAGACCACATCACATGGAGAGACCCCAAGGAGGCGAACTGAGGCAGTCAGCTAACAGCACAACTGAGCCTGAGTCACAGTGAGTACCAGTTACTAGCCATGTG
The DNA here is from genome assembly GCF_009762305.2 of Zalophus californianus. NCBI lineage: Eukaryota > Metazoa > Chordata > Mammalia > Carnivora > Otariidae > Zalophus > Zalophus californianus. Next base: position 22,308,650 of record NC_045605.1, read on the forward strand.
CATGATCCAGCCCAGTCAAGCCTTCAGATGACTGCAGTTGATACGAGACAGAGCAAATGAACCACCAGACAGAACCCAGCCATGCCACAGAACCTTGAAAGATAGCAAACAGCGGCTTTTGTCTTAAGTGACTGTGTTTGTGGGTAGCTTGTTACACAGAAATAGAAAACTGAAACATGTCAACTGATTTTATTCATTTTAATAACTACCTACTAATCCATTGAATAGCTGTACCATAATTTGATAAAAATCACGTCATAAGAAAGGGCATTTTTGTTATATCTACTTCCTTGCAGGGATAGAGTAATGGACATCCGATATGTGTGTATTTGTGCACATGTATAAAGAGATATCTCTAGGCTAAATTCCTAAAAATAAAATTCTTATTAAATGATGTGTGAATTTAAAATTTGGATAGATATTGCCAAATCATTCTCCAAAGGGGGTCTGCCACATTTTGTATTTCCACCAAAAATGTATGAAGGAGCCAGATTCTCTATACCCTTGCCCACGAGGGTATGGGGATATAATCAAACTTTTAATCTTTTCTTGTCTGACAGATTAAAAAAAATTAATAGTGTTTTAGTTTGCTTTTCTTCAATGATGACTGAAGTGGTATGTCTTCTGATATGTTTATTAGCTTTTTTTTCCCCCTTCTTTTTTGGTGAATGTCCTTTGCCCAGTTTTTCTACTGGTTCATAAGAACTTTCTCCTTTATTGAATTTTAAGAACTCTCAGATAACAAAATGAAAGATATTTAGCCCTTCATCATTTCTGTTACTGATATTTTTTTCACAGATGATTTTTCAGCCTCTGACTTTGTGTACAAACACACACACATGATATATTTTCTCTTTCTCTTGTTTTGTGGTTTTATTTATCTATCTTTCATCCGGGGGAATTCGTTTTAGTATAAGGAGTGAAGAAGGAATACTATTTAATTTTTTTCTTCCAATTATCTAGCTAGTTGCCCAAGAGCATTTAGTAATTGATCTTCCTCCTCACTGCTTTGCTATACCCCTTTCTCATATGCTATTTCCCCACACAGACATTTGAGTCTATTTCTGGGCTCTCTGTTTGGTTCACTTAATCTCTCTACTGGCAGCCAGTACCTAACGCCTGCTTCTCAGCTCTTCCAGGCTGCATGTCCTCTGGGACAGTTTGTTCTTGGAGCCAGTGTCTAGGGTACTCAGCCTTTGTTGCCACCTCCAGATATAATGCTTCCATTTCATTCTATTCTAACCCATTCTTTTCTTCCATAGACTCCTTACAGCACTTTAGAAAGTTTCCCTTCCCTGGATCATTTCTCCTGGAGTAGAGAAATGTCTTTCAGTAGTTGCTCTTAAGCTCTTCCTCTTGGTCACTGTGATTAGCTCTTCTTGCTTTCCCGGAACCCTTCCAACCCTGAGCCAACACCTCCCTCTCCTTGCCTACTCTGGCGAAAAAGTTCTCTTTTCATGGGCCATCCATACTCATTCATTCTCTTGCCTGTTCACTCACCTGCAGTATTACATGGGGTAGCTTGGTCGGATAAGTGGAAAGTAAACCAGGAGATGGATGGGTCTCTTGTAGGTGTTCCTGAATAAGGTGATGATTGCCACAGGTCCTAAAGTACCCACCCGTGTGTCACTGATGATCAAGAAATAAACTGTCTTGCTCTTCCGTCGACTTTTCACACGTGAAAGAAATCCCTGGCCAGGGAGTCAGAAAATATTCATGCCGCCTGAAAACTCATCTGCCTGTGCTGCTTCCCTTTTCTTCCTGGCAGTTTACTATGTTAAATTGCCTCTAAAGCAGGCAAAATGAGTATGTGAAGTCAAGCATCTGAGAAGGCCTGGAAAGTCTGAAATAAACAATATTGGAATAACAGTGTCCTACTCACCAAGGGCATTTAGCTGGAAAAGCACTCCCGCTTAGGAATTATATTTGTTTTCCTCTTGGAAAATGGGAAATCAGATCTGTAATTCAGCTGTAAAGCCCCTATTTTCTTTTGAAAGGGAATCACTGGAGGGGAGGACTGGAAATGGAGTCCTTGATCTCAGGTCTCAAACCCTGGCCCAGGGCACACAAGACCAGAGTCATCACCATCAGTAACAAGAGCTTATTCAACCAGTTGCAGTTCCCAGTTGGGGCCTCCTCTGGTTGGGAAGGCATGCGGTTCAAGGTCCGGGAGGGGCACCCGGAGCAGATGAGCCAAGAGCGGCAATCTTAGCTGATGGCTCCAGACCTCCTCCCCTGTTTCTCCAGTGCCTCCACGGTCTTACCCTCACCTTCAGCATGACCTCCATGGACATCATCAACACCCCCTCCCTCTGCTCTCCAGCTTTCTGGCAAATGTACCATTCTCCACTAAGCCAGGTCTAAGACCTTGGGATCAACTATGATCTCTCTCTTTCTTTTTCATTCTCCCTTCCTTCTATCGAAACTGCCCCTATATTCAGTGTTTCTCCTTCAGGTGTCTCTTCAATGTTTCTTCTTCTTTATCCCACTGTGATTGCCCTGATCCCTGTTAATCCAGTAGTTTCTGACCTCTACCCTGGTACAGCCCGTGTCATCATGGCCAGATGGATCTTTCTTTAACACTGTATCCAGCCTCTCCCTCCTGGTCAAGAGAGAAGGACAGCGATGTTTGAATGCCTACATTGTGTGGGGCACTGTGCTTATTTAATACTGTCAGCGACCTTATGAAATGTGTTTTATTCTCCTTAAGCAAAAGGACCAAGAAGTTACGAGTAATTCCATGTCCGTTCCTGGCATCCAGAACTCTCCCCATAATATGGTTCTGATTTGACTATTTGGCCTTATCAGTACTCTATCCCAAGAGGAACTTGGTTCCAATCAGGCCCATCTCTTCTGTAGGAGGAGTAGGGGATGGAGGGGCAGGCCATATGGCAGAAGGGCATCAAGCAGAAAAGGCAGAGTTCACCCCTAACTGGGTAAAGTCCAGACGAGTGGTTGTGGTGATGGTAGGAGCTGTTATGGGCTGACTTGTGTCCCCCAGAATTGATTTGTTTAAGTCCTAACCTCTTGTGCCTCAGAATGTGACTGTATTTGGAGACAGAGTCTTTAAAGAGGTGATTATGTTAAAATGAGGTCTTTAGGGAGGGTTCAAATCCAATCTGACTGGTGTCCTTATAAGAAGAGGACACAGATGCATATAGAGGGAAGACCATGTAGAGACACAGGGAAAAGACAGCCATCTTCAAGCCAAGGAGGAAGGCCCCAGAAGAAATCAACCTCAGACTTCTAACCTCCAGAGCTGTAAGAGAATAAATTTCTCTTATTGAAGCCACCTGGTCTGTGGTGCTTTGTTATGGCAGCCCCAGCAAACGAATACAGGAGACCAAGCAGGTCCTGGCCGAAGAAAGGCAGAAGTGGGGTGATGGGGCATGAGGGGAGGGGATGATAATAAGAAGTACGTTTACTGAGCATCTTCTATATGCCGAGCACCACACAACGACACGAGCATTTCACATTCACTACCGCTAATCCTCACAAGTACCCTGCAAAGTAGTAACCGTCGCAGCCATTTCAGAGTTGTGGGATCGAAAGCTCAGAGGGATAGGAAATATCCCTAGGAGACACAGATAGTGAGCATCAGCTCTGGGATCTGAACCCCATGCTCCTCGCTGGGAAGCCTGTGCTCATTCTACTGTGCTCTGCTGTGTTCATCAGCAGGAGGGCTGGCGTGGGCGGACCCCAGACCTGTCCAGAGGCAGCAGAGTCCTGACCATCAGGTGGGCTTTGGGAGCTGTGCCTTGTCCAGGAGGGCATGCCCACTGAGCTCATGGGGCAGAAACACAGACCTTCACAGAGTTGAGGAAAGGAGGAACAGCTCAGTGTTCTTTCCACCAAAACACGGAACCACCTCCCTTTCGTACTTAAAGTCAGCAGGGTCTTGGAAGTACCTGAAAGGGGAGCCAGACTTAGCTTCCTGAGACAGCTCAGTATCATTCAAGTAGCCCTCCACGGCACGCTGACATTTGAATGGGATGAGAACACAGTCCTTAAAGCTCCAGTTAACGTGTATGCAGATGGGAGCTTGGGGGACTATTTTTCTAAATGGCGCTTTACAGAATAACCATCACCTTTCCTACCTCCCAGGGAGGGCACCCTTCTCTGTCCTCAGACGTGGGATTCCCTCATGTCAGTGTGGACTTAAAGAGTCCCTGGTGCCCTGAGGGGAAGCAAATTAGTCTCACTTATAATTAAGTGTCTCAAATAAAGGTTTGGTTTAGGTTTAATAAGAAAAGTGATTCCAAGTCAAACAGACCACAATCGATTATTAAGAACAGAATTACCAAAGTTTAACAACTGGCACAAACATGAAATCTTATTGGGGAGTTGCTAAACCTCGCTAAATACCATTTTAATAATTAACAAGTCTTTAATTAATGCATGGCAACAGTCTCAACCTGCTATATCTCTTCGCAATGAGCGGGGTGCGCGGGGAGAGGATTCTGTGGGGAGCGGGCACGGGGGCCCTGGGTTTCAGGTGCGCCCCCTCCTCGGGACAGTGCCTCTGTGCAGCTGATAACGGCAAGGAATTGGCCAAGCTCACCTTCCCTCAAGAGAAATCAGTGGTCTACACTAATCAAGTTAACCATTTAATTGTCAAACACACTGCTTTCTTGCCTTCAGGTTTCAAAAGCGAATCCCAAGAGACTGTGAAGTGCTTTTACATTCTTAGAGAAAAGACCCTGATTCATCTTTTCACCAAGTGTGTGGCAGAGGGGTGGAGTTGCTACACACTGATCTCTGTCCTGCCTGATGCACGAGCAAGTAACCACCTGGATTTAAGGAGAATTTTTTTTGAAAGATTTTATTTATTTATTTGAAAGAGAGCGAGAGGGCACGAGCAGGGGGAGGGGCAGAGAGAGAGGGAGAAGCAGGCTCCCCTGCTAAGCAGGACCCTGGGATCATGACCTGAGCTGAAGGCAGATGCTTAACTGACTGAGCCACCCAGGTGCGCCTTAAGGAGAATTCTTTAAATAACTTATTAAATTAATGGTTCCCACATAGTTGGCAAAACACGTATCATGTTTGCTGTAAGGATAAAAAACAAAGGAAGACTTTAGTCTTGTCCCTAGTCCTGCATTAATTCAGATTTAGTGGGGATGGGCTAAGAGGTGCAATTTAGTAAGGTGCGGATTTCTAGTACAGTCCCCGTTGCCTCATGATGCTTTGCTGGCAAAGGCCAGGCCTTCTTTAAGCCATAGAGCCACCCTCCCACCTGGTCGACCTCTCCAGGTGATTCTGCCACATGGCCAGCCACGGAGCGCTTCATCGTAGAAAGCAATGACATTTCTAAGAACGTGATATTCCAGGGACATGAGAGAGCTAAGGCTCCACTGGAAATGCTGCCCTTGGGGTCCAGGAAGGTTACTCTCTAGTGGCACTGACCTATTGCTCCTTAGGGCAGGGGTCCTTGGCTTTCACTGTCGCTGGCCAAGCCCCTATCCCAATGGTCCTCTTTGGATATGAAAGATGCCTGGAAAGGGGAAAGCAAACAGTGAGCTGCAGTGTTCCTACTTCACGAGCATTTTCTTTCTGGGTCTCTGGTGAGTCAGAGTTTGTTTGAATGTGAATTATCTGCAATCATAAAAGTGACAGTACAGCTTGGCTGCTAGGAGCCTGGAGGAGGGAATGTATGTTGCAGATAAGGGGGTGTGGGGAGGAGTGTGTATGTGAGTGTGCGCGTGCGCGCGCGCACACTGTGGGGCCAAGGCTGTCCTCACCAAAGCAATTCCTGAGGGGGCCTTTCTGAGTAAGGAAAGGCCGAGGGGGATGAGTCCTTCAGAGTCCCCTCTGTCTGCTCTTATGACAGCAGAGGGCCAGGACCCCTTCAAGCCAGCGAGCCCCTCCTGCTGCCTGTCCCTCCTCCCCAACCCCATTGGATTTCAGTCTAATGCCAACGTGTCCCTTCTGTTCCTTAGGGATGTGGGAGAAGGTAAAATGGAGGCCCATGGTTGCTACCCGTCTTCTCCTGGGGCTGGCACCTCCACCCCAGGAGCCAGGACACAGGTGAGGGCCTGGACATGATGCCCTGTACCCCTGACCTCAGGAGCCATTGCTTCTGTCCAGTCATTGTGTGGGGCTTGGGGGAAGGAGAGGAGAACAGCAGGGTGTCTTCAAGTTTGGGACTGTGGCTTTCTGAGGTTGGAGACAACCCACCCCCTCCCCTGAAAAAAATAGTAGAGAGAAGAAGCAGGTGGAGATAGTGCTGCTTTTCAGCCAAGGCCCCTTTTTTTCCATACTTGTTCTTCCCACAGACTAATAGGTGGCCCAGGGGCCACTCAAATACCCCTGCCACTCATCTGGAGAGAAACGACAGTTCAGGTGTTCCAAGGGTTTCTGGTCATTCACCAGACACTTACTGACAGTCTCCTAAACTCTGACATGGCGCTAGGTGCTAGGTGCTGGGTGCTGGGTACTAGGTTCTTGGCTCTTGGGCTCAGGGAGTTCAGAATCTGATAAGGGTGACAGATAAAACAGTCAGTTGTAATGCAGTGCCAGAAACAGGAAATCCGGTAAGCACAGGGGGCTGTGGAGGTGCTGGGAGCTAACTGAGGCTGGGGTATGGGGGGGTGAGGACAAAGTCTCTCAGAGAAGCCCAGTGTCTGCACTGATGTTGGGAGACACAGGAAGGCAGACATTCTCATGTAGGAAGTCAGAGACAACTGGTAGACCAGCATGGCGGAAGCAAGGGGAGTTGGCTGAGGTTGGCAGAGGCAAGAGGGCTGGATGGGTTCCTACAAGTTTGGACGCTCTCACAAGGCACAGGGGAGCACTGGGTGCTTTCAAGCGGAGGAGTGACACATCTAAGAGTCAGTCAGGAAGGGCTGCAGAGGCCTAGGGAGAAATGCTGAAGGCCTGGCCCAGGGCGCGGCTGGCAGAAGCAGCGAGGATGGGAAAGGCTCCAGATGGGTGAGGACGCAGACTTAACAGGCCTTGGGAACTAACGGGGCTTACATTCTGGGGAGGGAGACAGACATTAGACAACTAATTACACAATTAATTATGCAATTACCACTGTGAGAAGTGTTCTGAAGGAGAGTAGAAGGGTGTGTGGGCCCATTAGCGGAGGATGGGCTCTGGCCAAGGGCGCAGGGGAGGGGGGGAGGCTTCCTTGAGGTGAGGTGGCGCGTGGGACAGGGAGCAGCACAAGGAAGGGCAGGCAGGAGGAAGCATGGTGCTTGGAGGTCCTTAATGGCCAATCTGGCTAGAGCCGGGGTGGGCCAACCATGACCTGTCAGCCGATACAGCGGTCCGCTGTTTCATCAGCAGCTTTCATTGGAACACAGCCGTACCCACCCGTGTACACCCTGGGTGTGGCTGCTTTTGCACACTGTCAGGCCAGGACTAGTGTAAGGGAAGGGAGGTGCCCGGGGTGCACCATTTAAGGAGGACTTCCCCCAGCCCAGCCCAGCCCTGGTCTTGTACACCAGGCACCTTCCTTGCCTCATGTTACTCCCTTCCTACAGGGGCAGAATTGAGTACAGTCGACCCATAAACAATGTTAGATTTAGGGGTGCTGACCCCCACCAAGTAGTCAAAACTCCACATATACCTTTTGACTCTCCCCAAACTTAACTAGTAATAACCTACTGTTGACCAGAAGCCTTACCCATAACATAAACAGTGAGTTAACCCATATTTTCTATGTTATATTGTATACTGTATTCTTACCGTAGAGTCAGCTAGAGAAAAGAAAATATTAAGAAAATTATAAGGAAGAGATAACACATTTACAGTGCCGTACTCCTTTATAGAAAATTTAAAAAAATCCCTGTATACGTGGACCTGCGTGGTTCCAACCCGTGTTGTTCAAAGGTCAACTGAAATTGCAACAAAGAGCTTCTGGTAGCAAAGTCTAAAATATTTGCGCCCTGGCCCTTTATAATAAGGAAAAGCTTGCTGCCCCTCTGGCCTAGAGCACAGGCCAAGCACTGATGCGGCTGGAGTGCAGCCCAGCTCCCCCTCGCACTCAGCTCAGCAGGCAGAAGACACTTGTGCGAACGAACACGTGGGACTCTGCAGGGGGCCGGCAGAGGGGGGCATCATTCTCAGCTGTGGGAACATGCTTAGTCCGTGTCCAGGGCAAGTAGGAGGTGCTGGGCAGTGACTGTCTTGGAAGCCCTCCACAAATGATGGATAGGGGGTTTGTGGGGACAAATAGCCCAATTTCCTTGCTTCTCATGGGGGAGAAGGCCATGCCCTCGAGGTACCTGGTGGAACTGAACGCCACCATGTGCAGTGGTGTCTGACTTGACAATGAACCCTTCACTGGCTCGTTTCCTTCCCTTTCTGGCTCACCACCCCCATCTGTGTTTCCTGGGATCACTCTCCAAACAAGCTATGTGCATTTGAATCCTTGTCTCAGCATCTGCTTTGAGGGGGACCCAAACGAGAGGGTGGGAGGTCCCTCAGTTGCTCCAAGGTGTGTGGGAAGGCATATGTACCAAGTCCCACTGTAGAGAAAGGAGGCCTTCTGGATAATTAGCAGAGTTTTATTTCTATGATTCTTTTTTTTTTTTTTTTCTCCTCCCTAGGCCTTAAGCCACAGGATGAAGAACTGGGCTTAGTTTTTTTTTTTTTTTTTTTTTTTTTAATTCTAAACTCACATACAACCTTTCTGTGTGACTGCGTTGCTGGGGACTCCGCACTCCTAACAGTTGGCTCCGTGTGCAAGGCTACTGCCCTTCCACCCCAAGAAAAATGTCCAGACAACTGATACAGTTTCTGTTTTGTCATCTGATAATTCTGTTTCCTTCCTCTTTAAAGAAAACTGTGCAGAGAAAGAATCACTTGAGAAAAGCAATCTTGGCTTACTACTCCATCCATCTGTCTTGGAAAGAAACTCAACTATTCTGTGTTTTTCAGTTTCCTTCCTGAAGGTCTCCGTGCACATTCAGCCAGTTTGGGCAAGTTGCTAGGCTTCTGAGCTGCGCTGGCCAGCCCCTGACGGGTCCCCAAATTAAACTACGAGTTTTAAGTAAGTGCTCTCCTTTCCTGGGAATTGTTGACAGCTAAAGACCACATGGGCTCATCAGTGTGATCTTGAGGAGAGAAATGATCAGGGCAAAAGGCTCCAAATGGAGATGAAAAAGCTTTTATAGTGACAGGGAAGAGATATCGCAGGCTGCTTGAGCAAATGAGGTTTGGGAATAGAGGGGAATGCAGGCCATTCTGTAAATAAAAAACAAGAGGAAAGGGACAGGGAGCACGTGAAATGGTACAAAAGAGAGACGCGAGATGAGGTGAGAAAAAGGGAGAGAGCAGGGGGACACAGAGAGGAGAGGGGGAGGAAGTCAGAGCAGTGGCCATCAGAGAGTCTTCCGAACAGTGAGGGGATACAGAGCGTGTTCAGACCTCATCGAAAACGAACACGGTGGTGGAGGCCCTAGTGTTGCTGTGTGAAGTGTGCAGAGAAGCTCTTGGTGCCCCTTTGAAGAACACAAGAGCAATCTGCAGTGTTATTGACTAACAGAAAAATGGCTCCTCTCTGACTCAGCACAGGATGCAATTTATCTTTGGACAGACCCTCAACAGGTGTCTTGGCAAGAGGTCGGGCATGAGGAGAGGGAAGGATGCGGTGCGGGGGTGGGGTGAGGGCAGGGATGGGAGCAGGGAAAGAGAAAAGAAAGGACAGATGAGAATTTGGGAATAAGACACAGGGAGAGAAGAGGGAAAGGATGGAGCTGGAGGAAAGATTTAGAAAATCTCAAGCTAAGAACAAAGCAGCTGACGTCTATGGACCTGCCAGGGGCCGCACATGGAGCGAGGTGTCATTTCGTTATCTTATTTAATCCTTACTCTGACACCACATTGGCGGGATCACCCTCCTTTTTACAGGTGAGTAACTGGGGGCTGAGAATTTAAGTAACTTTGCCCCCAAATCATGACACTGAGGAAGTAAGAAGGTCGGGATTCAAACTCAGGAATAAAGGAAGTGTAAGATGATTCACGATTAGCTCCATTCCAGGGGAACAGGCTAGCTTCTGCTTTTCTGGATCTCTGGGCTCTGTACCAAATCACAGGCCATCCATTCCTATACTGCACTGTAGCATGTAACCATTTAGGCCTCCAACCACCAGGGGGAGCTATCTTCCCAGCAGAAATAGGAACCCAATTGATGTAATAAATAGCCAAGTCAGGCAAAGAAGTTATTTGCTAGCTTGCCTTTGTGGGGGATTAGTTTGGTGATCAGGGAGGGCACCAGCTGAGAAAGATGATTCCTATCAGCTGATTTTTACTTTATCCTGGACTCTATCTAAATGGGATTTACCTGTTAATTCTCAATCAGTATCTGCTTTGCTTCCTCTGCTCAACTTGTACGCATGGACTTGTCTACTCTGGTTCTGTCTGTCTCCCCTGGAAGGAAGGGTGTGTCTGTTTCATTCTGTTCTCTTGGCCCAGGGCTGGCATACTACCTGTGCATGAACAGAGCAAGTGAGAGGATGAATATACGCTTGAGCAGGAAGGGATCTCCAAGAAGCCTTTAATCCTACCAAACTCCAGTCAGATGGGAGTCTCAAAGGTTGCTTTTAACAAAGAGTTTTCTTTGCTCACTGTGGATCTTCATGTTGGACATCACTTTCAAGACCTACTTCTTGGTGTTTTGGTTGTTTAACCAAATGGTGTCTTTTTGTGGGGTGGGGGTGGGAGTTAGGAGGAAGGGAAGACATGTCTTGTTTTGTCCTGGTAATGATAATAATAAAAGCTCCCTTCCCAGGCTGTCATGCTGTCCAGGGAAACAATGGATGTGTGAACGCAGTTTGTAATCTAAAGCACTCTGGAAGTGGTCACTGTCCTCTGGAGTACACCCGTTCTTCACCCTTCTGTACATTCTCTTACAGGGGCTCCAGAAGCTGTGTGAACCACAAGTGACAGAATGTTCTAATCGTTGGCTACCCCTCACCCTCAACCTATCGAACCAGAGTCTCTGGGAGTTCTCTCTGGAACCTGGGCCTTTTAAAACCTCCCTCGGGCGGGTCTGCGGTGTGGGAATCACTGTTCCAGCCCACCTTCTCCTCCATCCCCGTTCATCTCGGTCCTCGGGTTGCCCACCCACCCCAGCCTCTGGCCCCTGCCTCTCTCGGTGACTTCAGGGTAATTGCGCAACTAAGAAATCAGCTTCCGTCAATGCTGCTCTTCATTTTGAGCCACAATAGAAAACACTTTATTGTGATTACAAACAGCAAAGTTATTTTCTGCCGAGCTTCAGCATCCGAACTTAATAGCACGCTGTAATGCGACCCTGTGCTGATGTGTGGCATATTTAACATCCATCTTGCTTAGAAATAACAGTGTTCAGAAATTAGAAGGGACTTGAGCAGCGAAATAATTAATGTGGATAACCATCATAAACGCCTCAAATGGAACAAATACAGATGGTAGTGAGCCATGATTGCTAATATGCTAACCTGTTTTGACAGACCTTTACATTTTTTTCCTTGGGAAGTTCGTGGATGCAAGTTAAAATCACTCTTTCCTCGTGACAAGAGCCCAGTCTTTCTGGGTCAAGGATTCATGGTGCTCCTACCTGGGCCAGGGAGCCCTGCAGAGCTTAGGCTAAGAGAAGGGGAGCATCCTGGGTCTGGGCCTTTCTTCCATCTAGGCTGTCTGAGTCTGGGCTGGCCTGGGGCTCCAGCCAGACGTCTACCTGTTCTGCACGATGGCCCTGGGTGTGTGTGTGTGGGGGGGGGGTGGGAAGGGCAGGGGCTCCCGCCTGGGCTCCACTCAGTGGGCAGTAGCTCTTTGAAGATCCTAGTGGCAAGCAGGTGCAGGTTACAAAACCTGGCTGCTCAGAAAAATATCCAACTCCTCAAACTCGCAGGGAAAAATCTACTGAGAGAAATGTAGGGAAGGGGTGTCGGAGGTGGGGGGCTACAGCTCGCATAGCTCCTCTGCCTTCTAAGCAGCCTGGAAGCAAAAGGGCCATCCAGGCTTCTCAAGATAACTCAGAGGTCCCCAGAGACACGCTGGAGGGAAAATCAGGGGAGGGTGGGGAGAAGGAACCTGGTCTTTACCAAACCCCTATAATGGGATAAGCACTGTGCTCTGCACATATTTTATTCACTCTTCCCAATGATTTTCGGAGGGGAGCATGGCGAGCTGATATTTAAGACAAGGGAGCTGATAATTAGACATAAGTGATTTGCCAAGTTCACCAGGGCCTCTAACAGAGCTTCTGGGCTCTGGAAACACCACCCTGGCCAGCGCCCCCGCCGCCCACCCCGCCACTGGTGTGATCCCAGAGGGGCATCACTCAGTCGTTCTGCCCCGAGGCCAAACCCTCCCTCCTCTTTGGTGCTGAAACCCAGCCCCTCTCTCCCACCCAAGGACATTGATCCAAATAGGCGTCCCCCTTCCCTCCAGCGCCATCATTTATCCTTCTCTATTCAATCATCTTCTTACAAAAATGCTGTAATATCTCTAAGTTTTAAAAATGGAGACACCTCCCTTGACCCTGGTTTCCCTCCCGCTACAGCTCATTCTCTGTGTTCTCTTTCATATAATTCCAAAGAGCTGTCTCTCACTGCCTCGAATTCCCCTTCATCCATTCTTTCTTGAACCCACTCACTCAGATATTGCTCCCAGAACTCCACGGAGACAGTTCTTTTCAAGGTTACTGCCAGATCCAGTGGTCAACTCTTGGTTGACATGGTTGATCAGCTCTTCCTATTTGAATGCTTTCTTTTCTCAGCCTCTGGGAGAGCAATCTCTTTTGGGAGAGCAATCTCTTTTGCGTCCATTCCAATCTCACAGGAGGAGCGTTGGTTCTTCTCCATCGCTATTATTCCCAAATGTTGGAGGACCTCAGAGGTTCTCTGGGTTGTCCACATGCACTCCCTCGATGAGCTCATTCAGCTCTATGGCTTTCAGCCCCATCCACATGCTGAAGACTCTGCCCTTGCTTGACATTTCCCTCTGAATGTCTTAGGGGCATCTAAAATGTAAGCCAGCTAAAACCACCTTCTGCTTCCCAGCCTGCCCCCTGTACACCCTGCCCCCTGCCTGATCCCCCTATCAGTAGATGGCAACTTTGTTCTTCCTGTTGGCTCAGCTGCAACCTTACAGGTCATCCTTGCTGCCTTTCTCTAACGCTTCCCATTCATTCTTTTATCCAGGAAATGACTATTTCCCACCATCCCTGCTGCTGCCACCCTGGTCCCAGGCAGCATCATCCTGCACCTGGAAGAGAGTATTAGCTCCTAAGAGGTGACCTGCTTCTATTCTTGTCCCTACAGTTTTCTGGGTCCAGCGACCACAGCCATCCTTGCTCAGGGTAAACAGAACCTTGTTGCTCCTCTGTTCAAACCCTTCAGTGGCTCAAGGTCAGGCTTTGGCCCCCTTCCCTCTCTGATCTCAGCTCTTGCGTCTCCTCTTGACTTACTCTGCTGCAGCCACACTAACCTTCTCACTCTGTCTCAAAGACATCAGGCAGGCTCTCTTCTCAGGAACTCGGTCCTTGCTACTTTTTTCCTGCCTGCCATCTCTTTTACTTTGTCTTTTTTTTTTTTTCCTCTCTTGAACTTACCATTACCTGACATCATATATTTATTTGTGGATTTTCTCTTCCCTCTTGCTAGAAGGATGCCAGGGCTCTTATCTGTTTTGGCCACGACCGTGTCCCTACCGCTCAGAATCAGAGGTGCCCAAAAGCAGGCACAGAGTAGGTGCCCAGTGAATATCTGCAGAGGGGATGAATTTAAACTCAGTGTGACTTTGGAGTCCCGATTCGTCCAGCACCCGGCATAGTGCTGTTTGTGTGCAGAAGGGGGTACGCAGGCAAGATGCGGCAAGATGCCTGGCTCCCTGGGGATACTGAGTTCTCCATGCCCCTGAGGCCCCAAATCCCTCCAAGAAGGATGTTACCACAGTAGTTAAAAATCAGACCCCAAGGAAATATGCTAGATTTCAAGACGCATATGAGGACATAAGAACATCAGATAGATAAAACGTGGGGACGACCTGATAATTATTTTCAATTTAGATCAAAGGGGCTTATATTCATGTTCCCTCTCCTGTCCAGCCTGGGTGAAGACATTCATCATGTAAGCAGAGACACTTTGGGGAGTGAATGGGGAGTTATTAGTAAGTATGCCAGGATGATAAGCACGAGCCAGGACTGTCCTGGGCAAACCAGGTATGATCACCTGAATCGGAGAGGAAGGGGCCGGCTTGTGGCCAGACCTGATAGGTACGGAGATGATGCTGGAGGGCGGGGGTTGAGAAGATGCTGGGAAAATGGAAGGGGGGGGCAGAGAGGGGGCCAGGAGAAAGGGAGCAGCTGGGAGAGGGCAGAGGAATGCTGGGGCATCTGGTCTGATCCCTGAGAAGCCCAGAGGCTGGAAGCAGCTCTGGGAGAGGGTCGACTTCCCATGCCCGACAGAGGAGAGAGAAATGGGATTCCTAAGAAAGAAGCGAATTGGGCACTAGCTGAGCTGGGAAGGGTGGGGCCATGAAATGAGAACAGCTTTGGCAGAAGCCCAAGCGCCCAGGGCCGACTGAATGAGGACCAGTACGGTGGTTTGGAAAGAACACTGAGTCCAGACAGACATAGTCTCACATCCTGGCACTCAGGAACTCAGACTGTGGGGGTGTCTCTGACTCGGCCCTGCCTCAGGGGCCTCATCTGCAAATTGAGGGTTGATGGCACCTTCCTTAAGGAATTTTGGGGGAATAAATAAAACCTGCCAGGCATCCAGCGCAATGCGTGCATGGGGCATAACAGGTGCTTCTCTGGCAACAGGGAAGGGGTGCTCCTCAAGAAGATGATGATAGATGGCAGACTGAGGCTTATGTTGGGAGAAGTTGGGCGGATGAGCCAAAGCGTCCAGTGAGGAGGCCTGAGCACTGAAGGAGGGGTGATGGCAAGATGGTCTTACAGCTTTCTATGGCTGCACATGGAACACAGTATTGCAGTGTTTGGCACACGGAGGACGCCTTCAGTTGACTGATGTCCTCATGGGCAGGGACTGTGGTTTTGTCATCTCCATCCCAGGCATCCAGCTCAGAGCCTGTGGCACTGGTACATGGTGGTGCTCGGGGAACATGGCTGGACTTACCCACTAAAACCTCGGGAGCCCTCCTATTTATTCATTCATTTATTTATAAAGACTGATTTAAGAGAGAGAGAGCAAGCATGAACAGGAGAGGCAGAGGGAGAAAGAGAGAGAGAATCCCAAGCCGACTCCACACTGAGCACAGAGCCAGATGTGGGGTTCCATCTCATGACCCTGAGATCATGACCTGAGCCAAAACCAAGAGTCAGACGTTTGACTGACTGCACCACCCAGGCGCCCCAAGAAGGCTCAGCTGGAATGGAAGGCAAAGGGAATGGGGCTGAACCAGAGAACACGGCTCTGGTGGGGGCTAAGGAGAGGGAGCCCGAAATGGTTAAGCAAAGAAGGGAGGAGACATACTCTGGGATGAAGAAGTAACAATTTCCTAAAACCAATTCTCCCTGGCCTCCTGACTCACATGGTCTGTGATCCTTAGGCAGTTGGGGCTGACATATACCTGTACCTCGCTGCTAAGCATTTCCTGGGTGCTTCTTTTTCATGGTTTTAAAATAAAGGCCCTCGGAGAGCAACCAAAGCGAATATAATATTATCAACTCTGAGTTTTTTGAGAGTAGTGAGTGTGTCTTATTTGTTTATATTCTTAGTTCTGAGACGAGTGCCTGACTACATAGTAGATGCTCAATTAATTTTTGCTGGATTCCATTATGGCCTGGCCCAATCTGAGAAAGGGATGGAGGAGGGGAAGCAGGAAGAAAGGGACCAGCACAAGCGCTTGCTGGGACTTGGAACCTGGGAAACAAGATGGTAAATACCGTCCCTGCTCTCTCCCCCTCAAGGGTCCCTGGGTGTTTTCTTCTATTTTAGAACACAGCTGCAAACCCCTTGCCTGCCGATCTGAGTGCTTTCCTGAAGCTCCGTGGTGATTAGCGGAGGGGAGGGCAGCTCTCCGGCCACACGTGATGGAAACAGAAACGCCGAGGCTCTCTTTGGAGCCTTTGTGCCTCGCCTGGTTCTTTGTCAAAACCAAGGCTAGAGGCTAGAGACAGACACCACTCGTACCCTCATGGACAGACCTAAGAGATAGTGAGGGGACGAAAGTCACCCCCATCTCACCCCTCAGAGGGAGGTGTCTTTTGCCATTGCCAGGGGAAGACCGGTTCCCGTGTAAGATTTCCTGTTTCTGTCTCCTTGACATGAGTTTGTTCTCTCTACACCTTGGACACTTGTGCCGTGATCCACTAAAATCCTCACAAGACAGGCCCCTGGTCCAGTTCACACACGTGTGCATGCGCCCAGGCAGACGTACTGTCCTAGCTCATTCTTCTCCTGGACGAGATGCAGAGTGAGCGAGCGAGCAGATGGACACCCTGGAGGTTCTGACCCATGTCACTCCGTTATCAGCCCTCTCCGCAGGTCCAGGCACGATCTGGGAGGGGCTGCTGAGGAGATGGGTGGGCTCCATGAATTCCCAGCTGGAGCCAAACTGTTCTCTTGCCGAGGGCTGGAAAGGTCTCTTCAGCGGCTCAGTAGACATGTCAGGCCAAAATTGAATCCAGGTGTAGGTTTTATCTGCCTCCCTTCTTGAGGCTTTTCTCCTCTTGAATTCCAATGAGATGTCTTTTGAAGGCTGAGCTGGGAGAGCAAGTCCAACACCTAGTTCTTACTAGACTCTGAATAACTGAAATAACGGCTTTCCTGCACTCCTCTTTATCACAGATCAACCAGTCAATGAATCAGACTTTTGATAAATATTTCCAAAGCCTATACTTTGTGTCAGGCAGGGTGCTAGGTGGTGGTGGTAGGTATTTTCACTCCTGTCTTACACATGAAATCACTGAGGTTCGGAGAGGTGAGGGTTTGAGGGTAATCCCTCAAAAGTGGACAGTGGCTGATTCAGCAGTCAAAGGCCTGTCTCGTGGTGTCTGCCTAATGGGGTGGGTCTCTAAGGCCCTTCTTGGAACCCTCAGGCTCCAACTGAACCCAGTCTGACAACCCCAGATACAGACTAACTTAGGTTTCTTGAAGCTCAGACATTCAGTGATTCCAGGGGATCCATTAAGGTTAAAATCCCTCAAAAGTCTGGGGCGCCTGGGTGGCTCAGTTGGTTAGGCGACTGCCTTCGGCTCAGGTCATGATCCTGGAGTCCCGGGATCGAGTCCCGCATCGGGCTCCCCGCTCAGCGGGGAGTCTGCTTCTCCCACTGACCCTCTTCCCTCTCGTGCTCTCTATCTCTCATTCTCTCTCTCTCAAATAAATAAATAAAATCTTTAAAAAAAAAAATCCCTCAAAAGTCTAAAAAAGATCTCTGACATGGTTTCTAGAAATTTCCTTGTGTTTCCTTGAGGACTTCTCTGGGGATACATTTTGACCTCATGGCAAATCCAAACTTCTCAGGCTGTCTCTTTATGAGCATCTCCAGTCCACCTTTCCAGCTTTTCCCCCCACCCCTATCATTTCCCTTCTCCCAGTGAAACTTTGCTTCAGACTACCTGCCGTGACTGAACTTGCCATGCATTCTGTGCCTCCGTTCCTTTGCTTATGCTATTCCTGTGCTAGGAACACCCCCTTTTCCACCTTCCCCCTGGAAAACCCCTATTCATCCGTCAAGGCCTAGATGCCCCCTCCCTTCTTCCTCACTTCCCATCCCGCTAGAAAGTGTTCTGCACCTCTAAGTGGAAACATGAGGTTTTCAGCCTGAGAAGGCCACAGAGTTGACAGATCTCAAAATTAAACAAGTCCATGGACAGTAGTCCCTTGGTTTGGTACTGAGTCCAAATCCAGAGGAGCTGGCTTCTGTGTTGACTTGGAGGCCGGAAGGCTGAGAACTCCCCTGCGGGAGCCCGACCCTGCCCGGCTGGCATTTTCCCTTCTGCCCCGCCCCCTCCCTCTGCCCCTCTGAGTGTCTGGCCACTCCACCCTGAGTGAGCTGTATTTTCCTGGTCCTCCCTCTTCTAATCTCCCTGTCTGCCTCACAAAGTGGAGAATTTGATTTTCCTCCCAAAGAAAATCAGATTTGACTTCACTCGATGCATTTCCACATGGCTACTGAAACACTAACTGTCTGTGTGAGGACGAAGGGCCAAACTTGTGACTTCCAATGGGGGAGGAAGGGGGTGGATGGGCGTGGGGGCATGGCGGTGTCTGAGGGACTCATCTGACACAGACCCAGGTGAAGACATCTGCAGGCAGGCCGAGGCTGGTCTGAAGCTTGGGTCCCCAAAGTCCAGTGATGAGGAGACCCCGAGGGAGCAGGGCCGCCCCAGGTGTGAGCATTCCCCCTGCAGACCCCACACACAGCAGCTCTGGAAGAAGCAGGAGAGAGAGCTGCCTGGGAACTTCCCAGCACATTCTGCACAACAGTGGGACAGAGGGAGTCCATCACTGGGCATACCGGACTCACAGAAGTGGGCAGAATCATAGGGGCTGACAGTGATGGGGTAACGATGCCGCAGGGCAGGGCCACACATAGAAGCTGTGGTCATCACAGCAGGGAAGCCCACCCCCCTGAAACACACAGAGGTGCAGGGTCAGAGGACCTCTGAATAGCTATGTGACCTCGGGTGAGTCGCTGGAAGCCCCTGAGCCTCAGTTTTCCCCTTTACAGAAAGGGTATGTGGGTGTTCTATGGCTCGACATGCTCCTGTAGCACCCCATGCATGCCTCCATCGTACATGTCACACTTACCCCCATATTAAAAGGAGGTGTCCGTGGAGGTGTTTTCCCCACTGGAATGCAGGCCCCTAGAGGGGCAGGGTGTGTCTTATGTGTCTTACTTATTGCTTTATTCCCAGTGCTAAGCATCCTGCCTGGCCCATACAGAGCTCAGTGGTGCTTGCTCACCTGAGCTGAAATGATCTATGTTACATTGCTGGCCACCTGCTGTGCACAGTTATTAGTTTCCAGGATGACTGATGCCAGCGTAGGATCCAAAAAGCCCAGGACCACATTGACTTTATATAGGGTGGGAAGAGAGGCAGAGGACACCCTGAGTACCTCCTACGGAGTGAGGGCTGGTAAGGGTTTAGGGGGCAGATCTGTCTAGTAAGTAACGTGGTCCCGTGGGACAAAAGATTCTGTACCCTGCCAGTCCCTCCTGCCCTCTGTGCTGATTCCGTGGCCCCTCTCCTCTCCTGTGGTAATGCACACAGGGCTGGGCTGAGGCTGCAGCCCTGGGCTCCGTGCATCTCACAGAAACACCCCCCATTCCCTGAGTGCTGTCTGTCTTCAGGGCAGAGCCCAGGTTCAGAGCCTGAGGAGTAGGAGGAGAGGCGTGTGGGCTGGGCAGTGGGTTCCCCAGTGGCTGAGGAGACTCGCAGCAAGGCGGCTTTGGAGCAGGCACGCATGCTGGTAGGCTGCCTGAGTTGCAGGTGAGGCCGAAGATGATGAGTGGGTCAGAGTGGTGCTGAGTAAGAAATGGCCTGAGAGAGTATGGGAAACAGACTTCTAAGAAACACAAGAGTTCCTTCCTCCTGGCTTAACAACAACAAAACATCTAATTCTTTTAGAGAAGGGAGATAGTACATCATAGATAAGGTATGGAAAGAGAGAAGGAGGAAGTGGAGTCTGGGAAGCATCGTTTTAGGGACATATAGCAGGAGAGACGGAAAGTCGGAATTTGGGCAGTTCTGCGAGATGGCCAGGGTCAGAGCCCTCCCTGAGCCACAGGAGGGAAGCAGTGGGTCGACTGGTACTTTTTGCTGCAACAGAGAGTGATTCACCTGAATCTGTTGGGGGAGTCTCCCTTTAAACAATGGAGCCGGCAGGAAGACTGGGGCGGGCTCCCTGGCATTTTGCTGCAGAGATAGTGGGGAGCCCCCGAGACAGGCTGGCAGGGAGCTCACAGGTGGGCATGGGCTGGCCAGAGTCAGAGGCGCAGCCCCCCCGGGAATGGGCCTGCTATCTGATGGGAGATCACTGCCGCCAGAAGCACAGGGAGCTCCCCGTTAGGGAGGGAAACCTAATAATCGCTAATAGCATGTCATGTTTGTCTAGTGCTTTTAACCTTTTCCAGGTCTTTCACATTCAAAAGCTCATCTGCTCCCAAAACCATCCTTTGAGGTATCCAACAGACACCTTTCTGCCCCTCCCCTCCTTGACATTTCTGTGACATTTGGCTCTGTCTGTGACGGCTCTCCTTTGAAGACACCCTTCTGTTGTCTTCTTTCTGGGACTCTGTCCTCCTGATTTTCCATCAGCTTCTCTGACCATTTCTTCTCAGTGGCCTGTCCTGACTGTTCTTCCTTTGCCCAGTCACTTTAATGCTGACGTGCCCCGGTGCTATCATGAGCCACCTTCTTGCCCGGAACGCACCTCCTGAGGGTAGTCTCATCAGCCACCGAGACTTTCACATCTGTCTCTCACCCCTGGCTCTGCCCCTCAGCCCCATGGAGCCAGGTGCCTCTGGATCCTCCCACCCGGGGGACCCCAAGTCCCTCAAGAGTGATGAGCCTAAACTATCTAAGCACCTTCTCCACCAGGTCAGGTCTACCTCTGCTTCCCACCATCCCAGCGTACCGCCAACATGCCCTAGGTGTCCACTCCAAACCTGGGGGTCATCCTGGCCTCAGTCCCCCCCCCCACATCTGGTCAGTCACCCTCCCAGCCTGACTCCTCAGTGTGCCTTCAATCTGTGCCCATCTTCACCTGCCTATGCTCATACCCTAGTTCAGGATCTTGCCATGTTTGCTGAGGTGAGGGATTCTCATTGCTCATCCTTGGGGATATTTGGCAACATCTGGAGACAATTTTTTTTTTTTTTTGGAGAGGGAGGAGGGGAGGGGCAGAGGGAGAGGGAGAGAGGGACTCTTAAGCAAGCTCCACACCCAGTGTGGAACCCGACGTGGAGCTTGATCTCACAACCCTAAGATCATGACCTGAGCTGAAATCAAGAGATGGATGCTTAACCTACTGAGCCACCCAGGCGCCCTGACATTTTTTTATAGTATAGTTTTTATTCAGATTAAGAAAAGATTGAATAGCCAAATGGACATGTGTAATTATTGTCCATATGAAAGACTGTATGTTCTCATTTCTAAGACAAAATAGATTATTTTGTGTAGACATGACACAGGTATATTTGGTTTATAACTTAATTACCTCATCTATCACAAGGCATATCCATTTATCTTGAAACCTATATAAGTACATATAGTACCCTACAGTTGATACACTGACACATGTTTTTGTCTTGAGAGGGCATCTGATTCAAATGGGTTATAATCCCTTTAACATTCACATTGGATTGCCATCCACTCACTTTTAGCTTTTCGAAACCCATGACCTTCAAATATCAGATGAGGTGTTTGCTTAAATGCAGATTTCTAGTCTTGGTACAAAGCACATTAGGAGAGACATTTTTGATTGTCATGACTAAGGGGTTGCTACTGGTATCGAGTGGGTGGAGGCCAGGCGGGCTGCTGACAATCTTACAGTGCACAGGATGGCCCCTGCGACCAAGAGCTCACAGTCCAAGATGTCGGTGGTGCAGAGCTAAAGAACCCCGGGCTGGGACTACACCCCACTTTCCTACCTGGGCTCTCTGCCATCAGATCCCCCTTCAAGCCACTCTCATCATTGCCTGCCAAGAGAATTCTTAACTGACAAATCTGCCTGCATGCCTCCATTTCCCAACTTCTCAGCATGGTCTGCAAACTCTCTGGGGTCTGGCCCCAGCCTACCCGCTCTCTAACCCCTTCTTCCGTTTCTCTCCCAGCCCTGCTCCAGTGAAACCGGATAATGTGCAGGTCTCTGAGTAAAGCCTGCTCTCTCTTGCCCCTAGGCCTTTGCTCATGTCTCCCATGACCCTGTCCCAGCACCCAGCCCACCGTGCCCACTGCTGGCTCTTGGCTAGTGCTGACTTGTCCCTCAAGACTCACCCGGATGTCCCCTCCACCATAGCTTGGATGAATTCTGATGTCTACCTCTCACTTTTCTGCAGTCTTCTTGAGGCGACTTAATCATCCCTGCAGACCCAGTGCCCCACACCATGCCTGGTGAGCGAATGGGGACAGGAGGCGGACTTGGCTGCACTTCACATACCTTGTTGCTGGAAAGACCATGCCTGGCACTCAGGTCTTTGGACTCCCAAGCTATGTTTTGCTCGTCAGATTTGATGGCTCCAAGGAGGCCACCGGTAGGTCCTGAGCTCCCTGACCCCCGGCCTCCCACCCCACCCCCAGCTCCCAGGCAGGGAAGAACAAGAAATGAATCATGCTTGGCTGCTGCCACCTCCCTAAGCACTTGCATTTATTCACAAGCTGAAAGACAAAAGCCTGGCCCCCCAGCATATGCCGGATCAAAAGCTAAGAACAAAAAGGCCTATGAAGGAAAGATGCCGGCAACAGTAGCTACTTTGATGCAGGCAGATCTTTGAGGGAGCAACTGAGGACTGAGCCCCCGGCAGGGAGGAAAAAAAGAAGTGGCTGCCAGAAGGTTGAATGAAATCATGAAGAGAGGGGCCTCACTAGCTGTTCGGCGGCCAGTTTCCAGGGAGCACCAGGAATGGGGGGGGGGGAATCTCATTAATCTCACCTCCTTGCTGCCCTGCCCTGAAGCCTCAGCAATCTGCTCCATTTGGAGACTGAGGATTCATTCCTACACGAATGGCGATCAGGGCTGGAAATCTGGGAAGGACGGTCACAAGCAATGGCTAGCATCATACAGTAATTAATATGAAACTCTTATCAACAATAACATGATTTTATGGTTTATAATAATGCAATAATTTAATCCATTATTATATTGAGCCCAGCGATGCATGGATGCCCAAATCCTGGAGTAGCTACTCCTTGTCATGAGATCACACTGGGAAAATATAAGCACACGGAGGAAAGCAAAGCAGGGCTTTCGGGTTAGCTGGGCTTGGCCTCAAAACTCTGGAGTTCTCTGGTCAGGCGGATGAGACTATGTTTTCTACTAAGCAAGTCAGGCCCTAAGCAGCTTCATGACAATGGCCAATCCAATGCCCCACCAGCCCCTGGAAGGCTGGAGCCAGAGATGGAAAGACGATGAAGGGTGAGCATTTCCCTCTGATTCCTGCGCTGGAGTTGGCCTGGGAAGCTGCGCCCAGAACCAGGACCCCACTTCTGGGTTGGCTGTCATCAGAGCAGAGGAGAGGAGACAGGAGACACTTTTAGGAAGATGACCTTTGAATGCCGGGATGCTGCCCATCAGGAGATTTCACCTTAGGAGAATGCTCAGGAGAGTCTCGGGATCTGACCCCAGCCGGCTCTAGGGAGAAAAGGCAGCAGTGGGGAGCCCCTCATCTCACCAGAAAACCAAGCAGTTAGCATGAGGTTGAACCCAAGGTCAAGAGCAGTGCGTAAGTGTTTCATTAGGGACCCCAGACATTTTGCTTATCCCCTGTACTCCCATTTTGGTGAAATCCAATGTCCAAGGAGGAGGATCGGACCCCAGCACGGGGAGTGAAGACATGAACCCTGGGCTCTGGCGGCATCTGGAGACACACAGAGCCCTTGACCTCAGACGTAGGCGTACAACCTTACCATTCAGAGCCGTACTTTCCAAGACCTTTGCGGAAAAGTCAGCTTTGGTACCTTCCAGTCTCACTTTTGGCTTTGGGCTGCTGTACTTTTCAGAAACTTTAAAGCAAGGCAGGGAAGTACTTTTAGAGATGATAAGGACCCGGGGGCCACGCACACAGAGCTGAGCAGGGGTCTTGGACGAGAAGGAAGACCATGATCATGGCCAAAGCACGCTGTCCAAGTAGCCTCCAGTCCCTCTGACCTGCAGGACAGCGGCATCATCAGCTGGGGACACTTTAGTCTCCCTCCCTCTTTCCCCTGGAGGGACGCGATGTGCCGGGAAGATCAAACCAGAGCATATCCTCTGAAGGATCCAGATTCTCTTCTTCTCCCTCTGAGCTGTCACTTGCTGTAAAAATGATCATTGATATTCAGCCATTATTCTTCCATAATCATTAATATTCTTAAAAGGCTCTTGGAAACACATTTACACAAGGTTACATGATCAGTTCCTACATTTACTTTCAATTTAAATAACAGCTTTAGCCAGAGTTTTGATGTGCTGTTTACTTTAATTACTGTTCTGCCCCTATCTGTGTCTTGACACGGTGTCATTTAATATTTTATGAATTTCCTTTAGCCCTTTTTTCCCCCTGATATGTGCGATTCTAAGGGGCTGCAGATGCAATTTTTTTTTTTTTAAACTCACACTTTTAACTTTTCTGAGGCTCACTGTAAATAAGACGTGGCATGTCTATGGATCCTCTTCCCCTGGTGATAATGGGAGGGAATAAGTAAACCAGCAGACAGCTGCTTTACCAAGCTGGCAGAGGGATGCCAGGGTGCTCGGGCCCTGCTGGGAGCTCGCAGTGATGGGCCAGCAACTTCAGACGAGGTGGGACGCAGCCCAGAAGAAATCAGAGTCTGCTTCCCAAAGTGTGGTCTGGCAGCTTGGGTTCGCCTGGGAGCCCCACCCCAGCACCCCGACTCAGAATCTGCATTTTAACAAGATCCCCAGGGGATCTATGTGCACATTCAAGTTGGGAGAAGCACTGCACCACAGAAAATCAATCAGTGGGTGGCAAGAAAATAAGCTCCTCTCTGCCTCTCTCTCAAAATTCCCAGGCTTTCCTGGAATAAAATCTATGTTCCCAGGACCTACGGCCGATTCTCGGGCCCCCATTCTAAAAAAATACTTCCACTGCTGTGTTCCTTAGTTGCTTCAAGATTTCCCCCATTTTTCTGCCCATCGATTCATTCGTTTAAGACATCTTTATGTAGTATGGCCACGTGCTGGGAGTTACTCAAAGTGACAAGGAAGACGCAGAGTACCACCTCTTATAGCAGTAATGTGCGCCAAGCACTAAGGCCACATGGAAGGGGAGACTCATGGAGATACCGGGGAAGGTGTCTTTGAAGAGGTGATTTCTGGACTGATCCTTGAAGATGACTGGGAGTTCACCAGATGGATGGGAAGGGATGGTTGAGGAGGACGAAGCTGAATGAAGCCAAGGGGCAATGGCTAAAAGACACAGGTGTGTAAACGTTCAGGTGGAGTTTATGGCTGGCATGGTATTCTGGTCTGGTCCAGCCCTGCTGCGGGCACTAGTCAAGGGCCGTGCTTGGAGCAATCACGGCATCTGTAGCCTTGGGGCTCATCAGGGGATGTTTCCCCATCCCCGGGAAGAGAGGGCTTTCCCACTGGGACTGTGGTTGGCTGCTGACGGACAGAGGGACCTGCACTGGAACTTGGAGTTTGGGGGGGACACACCAACTCCTTCCTACCAGTCACTAGCGCTGGCCTTTGAGGGGTACTCTCGACCTCTCTGTAAAATCTGTAAAATGGGTTCCTGGGAAGGCTGGATGAAATAGAAGATGTGAAAGGAACTGACACCTAGTAGGCGTGTCATAACACGGCTGCATCTGAGCTTGAATCAGAGGTTGATGGCAGGGCAGGGAAGTGAATAATAGCAGAGACAAGGAAAAGAACAGGCCAGGTAAGCATCACTGGGGCCCTAGAGCAAGGGAGACCCGAGGGATGACCAACCAGGAAGAAAGAAAGGGAGAGCTTTAACGGGTCCCATTTCCAGCCTCTTCCACCCACTCTTTGTTGGCACCCAGCGACAGATCAACACTTCTGCTGAGGAGAAAAACCTCTCTGGGGGGCGGGCCAGACCGAGGATTTGCTTTCAGCAAGGCGGGCTTGCTGGAGAAGGTGGCTTTGGAGGGAACAGACAGCTGTCAGGCCGTGGAAAATGGGAAACAAGAGAAGAGGAAATCAAAACCTGTAACTCAGATTTAAGGACAGATATCATTTCCTTGTTTCTTTCTGTACGAACAGAAGTAACTTGCCCTTTGGGCAGAACAAAACCAAATGGAAGACATGAACGCGTCACAAGTGAATAAATCCAGCTAAAAATTACTTCTCCATTTTGTCCCTTATCATATATGGCATTTATCATGGATCACAGATGAGGGGATAGTCTTAATTTAATGGCGAAAATGAAAGGAATACTCCTGATGATGAAGGTATGAAATAAATACCCTAATAGTTCCAGATCCTGACGGTGGCTATCAGCAATTGATAGCAGTGTGGGTACGTCCATTAGCTTCCCTGCATTTATTAGACTTCAGTGCTATGTTGACTCCTGATTTAGCTGGAGAATTTGGAGGAAACTGCCTAGCATGGTGCCTACCACATGGTAGATGTTCAATACATATATTAGTTTCTCTCATGGCGTAGTTACCGCGGCTGGCTGGCTACACCGCGTTTGTGTGAATTTGGTCACAAGGGGGACTGTCTGGAGAAAGCAGATGGTCTGCTTTACTTTCAATCATAATCCTAGCAATCATAGCACCATTTATGGGGCAATATACTACGTGCCAGAAGTCTTACATACATTTTCTCATTTAATCATCTAATCAGTCCTATGAAATAGGAACTAGATCGTCTCCATTTTGCAGGTAAGCACACAGAGGCTTGGAGAAGTGAAGTAATTTGAGCAGTTATAAGAAGCTCAAATGTAAATGTCAGAGCTGGGGTTTGAATGGAGGTCCATCTCTTGTCAACCGATGCAATCCAAGCTCTTTTGAGTCTTTATATCACCTTCTAAACAGAGAACTGGAGAGCTGGAAGGACCCTCGGAGATCATGTAGGGTAGTGGTTCTCAGGTGAGACATGATTTTGTTCCCCAGGGGACATCTGACAGCGTCTGAAGGTGTTTTTGGTCATCACCACTAGGTGGAGGGGTGGGGGGGTGTGTGCTACGGGCATCTAACCGGTAGAGGCCAGGGATGCTGACAAACACCCCACAGCGCCGAGGACAGCCCCCCACAACAATAGAGTAGCCTACCTGAAATGTCCGATCCACACCAAAATCTTCTGATTGACAGACAGGAAAATTGAGGTGGGAGTCGGGGAGAGGGTAGGGTCAAAGGTCATGCTTACATCACTGGGACAGAGGCCCCTGGGACCACCAGACTTTTCCCACAGTCCTTCAGCCAGGAGCAAGAGCTCCAAGAGCGTGTCCTACCCCAGCTGTCAGACGGCGTGGTATGGAAAGGTATTATCTAGTTATCTAGGGAACCCTCAATTTCTTACATCAGAAAACATTATCCTCCGGAGTAGTGCCCTTATTTAGAATTCAGGAAAACAAAAGAAGATTCAAGTTTTCTCAAGTAGTAAGATTCCTACTTTGCTCCCTTTAGCAATTTTCTCATGTGGTTTCAGTGGAATCTGGGAGTGTGCAGCATGGGGAGATGCTTGCCAAGGGGAGAAGGAGCGTGTCCTCCTGACTGGGGGTTGCTTCCAAGGCAGTGGGGGCTGTCAGCGCACGGGGCTGGGGCCCTGGAACTCGGGAGGGAAGCAGGACACCTTCAGGACAGAGCGCCTGCCGCCGGCTTTCCAAGCAGGGCACTGAAGACACAGTGGGCAGGGCGAAGGCAGAGTGAGGTCTGGCTGGCCCTTCAGCACTCTCGTGACCCTGTCCCTCATGCATTGCCACCCAAGCAGCTCCCACGGTTCTGGGGGGTCTAGGAGAGGGGCGGCATGTGGACAGGAAGGAACAGGGGCTTCTGGGTCACATGTGGATCCTGGCGAAAGACCTGGGCAAATTCTCTACATCTATAAGTCTCAGTTTCCTTCCTGGTACAACCATGGCAATCACACCAGGGGTGGGGCAGAGCAGGATACTGACATGTACACGCAGCACAGCAATGACACATGGGACCCATCGGTGCTTCTTCCCGCGGAGTCTTCCAGCATATGAGGGCCCCTGTGGACACAGTGAGCCGCAGGAAGGTCCGGTATGCCGAATGTTGGTCAGGGCAGGGGATTTAACATGCACTAGTAGACCTAAGGCTTCCTGTGTGCTAGTTACAAAGCGTGCAAGGCCCGGGAACAAAACCTGGAGTGTCTTTCATCCCAAGGCAAGAAGCCTCCCGCAGGCCCCATTAGCCCACCCTACTCTCCCCACCTTATCTGGTCCTTTGCCTGTCCTTTGGGCCGGGCACTCCCTCTTGCCCTCCTCACCCAGGGTTCCAGACTCAGGCAGCAGATGGAAGCGGCCTTTCCAGAAGCTCCGGGCCAGACCCTGCCTGGTGTGCCTGTGCCTACCTTGGTGCCCTCAGTACCACATGAGTGTGACACAGGATTTGCACAGAGTGTTAATGGAACCCTGTAGTTAATATTCAGGCTGAATGTCCTGTTTTTTTTTTTTTTTCTTTTTTTTTCTTCTAGGCGTGCAACATTATGGTTCAATATTTGCTGGGTGGTAATTAATAGCACCTAATCTGTACATCTTGAGCTTGTTTCCCATTTGTTAAGAAATGAAGTCACTGTAGCCACCCCATTTTTGGCTCCCTTCCTCCTTTTTCCTTCCCAGAAATGTCCTTTCCTACTTCAGCCTTAGCAGGTCTCAGGAACAGAGGGCCAAAACAAGACCAAACAAACAAACAAACAAACAACACATAAAAGCAACAACAGAAACAGCAACCACCCCAGGAAGTGGGTCACGGCTGCATTCATGAAGTGGTTACCTGAGAAAAAACATTTATGAAAAAAGAAAATAAATGGACTCCCTTTCCTGCCCCGCTCTGTCCCCTAGGCCTGATCTGGTGTCAGACAGAAGCCCCTTAAAGGCAGAGAGGTGTCTCCTGTTTCTTCTTTCTTCCAGACAGTGTCTAGTAAACAAAATATTCTCCGTGATAAAGCTATCATTTATTGAGTGCCTACTGTCTTCTGGGTGCTTGGCTCTGTTTCATTTGACTCTCCTGACACCTCAGCCATCTCGAATGGCAGGTACATATTATCACCATCGTACAAAGGAAGCATGGTTCGGAAAGACCAAGGAACTCGCTCAAGGCCACACAGCCAGCGAGTGGCAGAACGGAAACTCCACTCCAGCCTGGGATGGCTCTAAAGCTGGGCTCTTCCCGGCGTTCCGTGCTCCTGTCTGTACATGGATCCCACCAGGGTGAATCGCCTAATATGTGATTTGCCCACGTGTGACTTGCCCACAGGGCATTGGATGATCCTCATAATAGTATTACATCGACCTCTTATTGGCATAGTTATGGGCTTCTCAATAAATCACTTTCTTTTCCTCCGCTTCCATAGCCTTGTGGGATGGGCTGAGCGGCATCACTGAGTTACTCTCATTTTAGGGAGACAGCGGCTGAGGCTCTGAGACGCTGAGTACCTCCAGAGTAGTACTGGGGTTGTTGGTCAGGGTGCTCGGCGGCACCGCCAGGAGCTCTACCTGGGTCTTATCATGCCAGCTAACACTCTCTTCCCAAGGTTTTGTCACCTGGCTCAGCTGCTTTGTATGATAGCATCCTAGTTGCATCTGCATTTTAGGTGGGGCTGAGAAGGAGAAGCAAGCAACAGTCAGAGGCCTTGGAGGGCTGGTAGGTGAGGTGGCCCACACCAACTACTCCTGCCTCTGGTTCCCAGGTTGGCAAACACCTACAGTAGGAACATAGCAAAAAAAAAAAAAAAAAAAAACCCGCAAATCAGGCAGCGTGTGTCAGATTTTAAAAACCTCAGGGAGTTGAGGGCCAGCAAATAAAATGTGCTTCATTTTGCCAGAGCTGAGGGGATTGGGCAAGAAGGAGCACTTAGAATTTTGACACTGCACTTTGATCAGTTTGACGGGTTTAATATTATAGAAATATTTCATTGTTTCAGCACAGACGGGGAAATCTAATCATCCATCCAGCTGAACTCTGTGTTTGTCATGACCCATGAGAGGGGAGGAGGCAGAGGAGGAAAGGGAGAAAGAAGAAACTGATTTAAAATCCAGCTTAACCCGAGGTAATTTTGCCCATTAGTTCAAATTGTGTGTGGGTGCGTTTTTTCCTCCCTCCCTCCTATTTTATTTAAGTTGCTGCTCTGTTTTCAAGATATTATTTTTAAAAAAGTGGCATCTAATTATGTTTTCTCTCCACATTAATTTTGAGCAGGTAATGAAAGCTACGGTGGGGAGTTCTATGTGATTAATGGGAGAGAATGCAGATGACACTGAATTGAAGCAGCGATGTAAAATATGGTTTTATAAATAAGACTGAAAGAAACTAAAGTGGCCTGTCACTGGATTCAGTGGAGATAGTATTCATTCTACTGTGGGCACTGCGATCATCTGGAAGTCGTCTAGAGAACAGCCCATCTGGAGATCCCTGACTAGCCTTCAGCGGTCACTCTTCGCTCCGACGTGGGTGCGACACGAGAGCCTCTCATTTATAAATCTCTCTTGTACCCGGGAAGCCCTTTGCTTATATTTGCAATTTACTCCTATGGGCAAAGCATTGTTCTCTACCAGCATCCTCTCATCTTGGAAGAAAAGACGAATGAGACCTTACTCTGAAGTTTGACCGAGACTCCAAGATGGAGGGGCCAGTAGAGGGGCACTTGGTGCCTTGATGGAGCAGGGAGGCAAGAAGGGGCTGAGGATAGGGCCCAGAAACAAAAGACAAATTCCTAAATCTGCCTCACCAGGCTCAGATATATTCTTTTCTTGTTGGGAGCAGAGACGGTAACTCTTGCTAGATTTACATTAAAATGAGGTCACGCTCCTTGGAAAAAGCCAGACTCGTTGAGCAGAAGATGTACATTGTTCCATGAGCGTCCCCCATGGTGTAACAAGTGACAAGGCTCTTGGAGATATTACCAGACAGTGCTTACTTTGGGGTTCTGAGAAGAAGGGAAGTGGCAGACCAGGGAGAAGCTTTCACCACGAGGAGCTCATTTCTGCAGGCACTCAATGGAAAACCACTCCCAAGCATTATGCAACACAGGCCAACCTCTCTTTTCAACAGCAGGAAGAAGCAATTCAGGTCAAAGACAAGGCGTTCTTTGGTATACACAGGCCTCTTCTTTCTTCCCTAGTTCCTGACCTTGAGCTGTGCCTTCTCCCCATCTCCACTTTTGCCAGCCTTTTGGAGCACAGATCCAAGTTCTAATCCAGATCCCCCAAATGCTACTCAGCCAACACCTACATGTGCATATGGATGTTAATATGTATGTAATTTCACTGATGCAGTATTGTTTGTTCATCCGTTAGCCTGCTAGCTTCCACAGAGCAAGTACAATGAGTCTTCCAGGGGCCTGTAATGCAGCCAGATACTGGGCTCCAAGCTTCAGGTTCCCCATCAGAGTGTGTTGAGGGGGACAAGTGACGGTTTCTTACATCTAACCAGAATTCTACAAGTGCATCGAGATTCTTCAAAGCAAATGCTTGAGAGTCCAAACAGGGGCCCTATGAATGGGATGAATGGGAACAGTTAGCACATGGGAGAGTTTATGACTCAGGTAGGGATAATGGGATGTTTCGGCAATCAATTGTAGAATCTCGTAGGTAGAGAGGAGAGATCAGATTATCAAATGCAGATAACCCCGCTCTGGTGGTTCTCATACCTGGGCACACATCAGAATTACTTGGGGAGCATGTGAAAAACCCAGACTCTTGGGTCTTCACTCTTGGAGACTCGAGTGCCATAGGTCAGGGTGAGAGGTCCAGCATCTGGTCCCCAGCAAATTCTAACGCCGCTGCTACCAGGGAACCATGGAGTTCTTGTGTGGGTCCCAAAAGAAGAAACAGAAACCGAGGACATCTGGATGGCTCATGCAAAGCCATAAGGCTAGTGAAGGGGGAGGATGAGACTGTCATTCCCTTGTTCTTTCTATTACTCCTAACTGCCCTCAATTAGCATTTCACTCACAGAGAACCTCCGGTCACACGTGGGCTGAGAGGGGAGAATTATTTAGAACACATGTGAAACTCTATTTACACCAAGCCTTAAAATGAACTTCCCATTCTCCAGCTTCAGCTTCCAGAATGCAACCTTAATCTAGTTCATTTGCATAAGCTTTAAAATAAGCCTTTAGAACAAATGTAAATGGATCTTCAAAGAACAATATTATGATGGGTTCAGTGTAAATGACTTAAAAACATATGGACGACATTTCTTGAGGATTTCCTAGGGAGTCGTGCTGTCTGTCTGTATGCAAGGGGGTTTTATTATCAAGGCAAAACTGGGGTTTGGGAATGATAATAAATCCTAGCCTCTCGGTAGTTCTGATTTAGTTTCATGCCTCAGTGGGCTGGACTGTTAACATGGAATGGCCAACACAGAACAGGACTGAATGTCTTCATCAGGCTAAACTTGGAACCTAGCAGCAGCTCACGCCCCAGGTCATGGAACACAGGATACAGATGTCAGAACCAGAAGCAACCAGAGATTTTCCAATCTTCTCCTCTCACAACAGGGATGACAAAGCCAAGGATCAGAGAGGGCAAGTGATCTGTTAAGATCACACAGCCGGTATGTGGTTGAAGTGGGACATCAATGCAGGTATTTCTAATTCCAAACTTACTTTCTTTCGAATACATCACCCAGCTGCTCCAAAATGATCACACAGCGGTTTTTAGAACCAGCTAGGCGCAACACAGCTGCAGTGAGAGGTTACACGGCCAGAACTGTATTGATCAAGAGCTTTGCCACATCCCTGCCACACTGTTTGCTGGGCAACAAGACTCCTCTCTGAAGAGGCAAGAAGTAGATCCCGAAGATGACGGATCTGCATGAAGCAAAACCCAATAACAAGGCACTTTCGGGTCAAAGACTTGATTTGCTGTGATTTGGAGTTTCTAGGTCAGCGCTCAGAGGCTGTCCCCTGCTCAGCTTCTCGAAGATGAGGTCCTCAGGAAGGACCTCCTCGGAGGGAAGCGTCAGGAAAACGAATTGAAGATCCCCTTTGAGAGATGGGACAGATGGAGATAGGGGCTTGTTTTCTGCCCACACAGTATCTTATCTCAGGGCCAGGCTGACACTCTGGGGAGCTGGCTATAAAAGGCCCACCCAGAGAGATGGCTTGGGGAGGGGAGGCAGGCTGCTAACCCTGGGCAACTCAGTTAACTACTGTGGGCCTCAGTTTCCCCTTTTCATAAAACAGGGTGGCTGGATTCGTTTTGTAATATCTTTCTGTGGAGAGGTATTTGCTGGTTGCATAAGAATCAACTGGCTTGTTTGTTAACCTAGAGCCTCTCAGGTCCCAATTTCAGGGATTCTGATTCAGGAGGTTTGCTGTGACGCCCCAGCAACTGTTTCATTCACTCATTCACAGGTGTTTACGGCGCACATAGGAGATGTTCTGGAGTCTGTGGTAGGTACTGGGAATTTAATTGTCAGTGCGCGCTGCAGGCGAAGCACTCTACAAGGCAACCAGGGTACATAATTGTTTAAGGAAGAATTCTTGCCTGGTGGATGGCAATGTGGTATCACATACATGGGATTCAGTCAAAATCGGGTCTGAATCGTTGCTTTGCCACTTGCTAGGGGTGTGACCTTATTTGTGCGATTCCCCTAACCTCTTTGATCTCATCTTTAGTGTGGGGATATAATCACGGTGCCTTCTTCATAAGAGGGTTGTAATGATAAGAGATAACCAGGCTGAGCTGCTTAGCACGGTTCCTGAGCAGAGCTGAGGCTCACCAAGGGCAGGTACGCACATGGATGTGTGGGGCTCTCAGGGGTGTGTGCGGGGTATGTACGTACATGAGAGTGTGAGATGCACGCGGGCAGGCACGTGCAGCCTCTGTGGGGGAGGGGACACTGGATGGGGGCCTTCACGATGGGGAGGATTTCACGAGGGCCAAGGAAGGCAGAAGTTGAGCTGGGGGAAATGGTGAACAGGCCACTTGTGAAGACGAACCTGGGAAGCTGGCCTGGCAGGGAGGGCCTCAAGGGCCAGGCTAAGGAGGCTGGCTTATCTTTAGTGAAGGGACACAATTGGCATCGGTTTCTCCTTTGAAACACACAAACTGATTTTTTGGGGGGGTGGGGGGGCAAGCCTTTTGACAAATATTTGTTGAATAAGTGACTGAGATGTTGAGCAGGGAGCAACCTTTCTGGAAAGTTCCTCTGGAGAGATGCAGGTCAGAGAGGATGGACAGGAGGCTAGAGGCAGGGAGGCCAGGGCTGTTGTAATATTCCAGGGGTGGGTGACAGGCTGCTGGGATAGAGGGGCAGGGGGAAGGTGACAGAAGCAGTACCACACCTTGGTGACACACTAGAGGGAAAGGTGTGAGAAGAGGCAGAAACCCCAGTGTCCAGTGTGTGTATCTGGAAGATTATTGGGACCAATGGGGCCACTAAATGGGGCTGAGGAAAAGGACTCAGAGCCTTCCTTGACCCTCCAGGCAAAGCCAGGGCTCCCTGTCCTATGACGGACCCATGGTACCTGCCATAGTGTTTGGCAGACGGTAAGAACTCCATAAACCTTACTCTTCCTACTATTATCTATGACACTCATGACCATGTCAACGTTTCCAGTCTGTTCTTCCTACTAGACTATAGGCTTTAGGAGGCAGGTACTATGTTTTTCTTGTTGCCCACTGTGACCCCGACACCTAAAATCATGTCTGCCACATAGTAGACATTAACTAAAGGTTGAAAAAGTAACTGTGAACCGGTTTCCTATGGGAAGTAATTGAGTCTGTTCAAGACCTACTAGGTCGAGGTTATGGAATCCATCCTGGTGGAAATGTCCACCGGGCAGCTGAATATTCGGGCTAGAGCTTCCGGTTTCAAGAGGGAGACCCCTGGTGACCAGTGGGCACCCCTGTCATCCCTGACATTCACCCTGCCTCTGGCCACCCCCCGGATCCTCCCCCAACATCAGCCCCCCACTTCCCAACCCCCGTTTTCCTGGTTCCTCCACTAGAGACTCTTCGGATTTGAGCCATGGTGATATCGCTGTGATACAGGATGGCCTCTTTTGCCTAAAGAAAAGCACTCTGAAATTGTAGGCTTCCAACTGAAGCTTTGAGGTGCACCCTATAGCAATTCAAAAGGACAAAAAAAAAAAAAAAAAGAGAGAAAGAGAGAGAAGCCTGAACAATTTCCTAGCTCATTAAAAACAGCATTTGGTTCACTTTTCTACATCTGGAAAAAAAGACAAAGTGGAATTTTACAGTGTGGTCACATGAGTTGAGACCAGTGAAACTGACCGATGTCAGAAAAGAGAAAAGAAAAGGAAAGTAAACAAAACAAGACAAAGCAGAACACCACAGAACTGGTTGCCCTAGAGTAAATACTTGGTATCCGTACTATGGTCATTCCCAGTGGTTCTTAGATTCTCCCCCCAAATCCCCAAGACCTATATGAAAACAAGCTTACAAGGCTACAACTGGAGATCAAGCAGATGAGAAAAAAGTTTCCAGGTAGCCTCAGGTGGTCTAAGCAAGCAGTGCTTGGTAGAGCTCGCTGTCATGGGAGGCTGGAGTGAAAGCTGAGCCCAAGGGGGCCCTCTGGATTCTTTCGGCCCCTCACTGCTTGACATAATGTGGGTTTTCTTGGCTTCACCACTCACCCCCATGATGCAGAGGTTGCTTGTATTTGCAAGCAAAGAACTATCCAAAAGTTCTGGAGGCCAGGCCTGGTGCTGGGGGCTGATTTTGGTACGAGCCCCAGCCTTACTCCTGAAAGGGATAACACTAGAGGCCACCAGGACCAGCCAGAGTTCTGCTTGGCCTCTTTGTAACTATTGATGCTGTCAGCCACCCTGCCATTCCTGTAGGGTTTCCCGCTCTCCTCCTTGTCATAATTCTCCCTTGCTTTTCCTTGTGCCACTCCAGCCACCCTTTGTCAGGCTTCTTTGCAGTTTCGTCTTCTTCTACTCACCCTGTAAATGTTGTTGGTCCCTGAGATTAGGTCCTCAGAACTTTTCTCAAGTTTGCCTACATTCTCTCTTCTCTTGCACTTATTTGGCAATATTTTTAAAGACCCTCAGATGTGCCAGGCACTGTGCTGCATATTTGGGGATATGAACATGAATGATGGCTCCTTGCCCTTAATCAGCCTGTGGTTTAGTGGAGAAGCAGGTTCATAAAACAGACATAACGTGGTGTTGATATGCTGTACAAGGTGTTATGGGGGTGCCGAGGAGGAAGTGATCCACTCTGCCTGGTGCATTGGGACTGACATCATGCAGCAAGTGGTGATGTGTCAAGACTCACAAATTCCTATCTCTAGTTATGACCTGACCCTTGTCCTGTAAGCTCCACACTGGAGTTTCAAATGACTTAACAGATCTCTCCACTGGTGTATCCTGCAGCTACATCAAACTCAAGATTTTAAAAATTGAACTCTGTCTTCCGTGCATCACCATTACCAGCCACCTCACCACCCAAGGGGGAACCTCTGAGCGATCTTGAACCTCTCTTTCTCCCTTACCCAAACACATCCTGAGGACTGTGTCTCTGTGAAAGTTCTGACCTGCCTCCTTCTATGTCGCTATGATCAGACCCTTGTTATTTCTCACCTGGAGTATTTTGAGTATTGCGACTGCTTCCCAGGGCACTGGGCTCAATCCCCATTGCGCTTATGAATCACCCAGCTAATTACAAGCATATTTTCTAGCCCCCTAGCCTGGGAGGCTGGTTCACTGGGTCTGGGCAAGGGCCTCAGGTGGCTCCAACGTGGGTGGTTGGCACGCACCACGGAGCTGTGCTGTCTTGGCCTTCAGCCCTTGTCCTGCTTTCATGCATCTGTGCTGCCACCAGGGTATATTCTGAAACACAGCCATGCTCATGACCTGTGTCCTTCTTCACGTGGCACTGACTGCCCTTCATAAAATGACCGGAATCCTTGCAGCAGTGTAACTAACTTGCTTTCCTTCCCTCTCAGTGAGCAGTTTGGCCTCCATGGCCTCTAAGTACCTTGCAGCTCTGATGCACTGGATTCTAAAATCTCAAACCTCCTGGCCTGTCTGCCAGACGTAGAGCTTGGTTTGTGACTTCATCCCAGGCTAGCAGACCTCACCTCCCTACTCCATCCTGACAAGCAAGGACTCTCAGCAAGTCATACAATCATTCGACACTTTTGAGCGTTGTGAGGATTCACTCAAATAATGGCAGCAGAGCCCTTGGCTCAGTAGCCAGCACGTTTCTAGACCTCGATCCTGAAAGCTTTATTATCTCACACCCTTCCCCGTTAGGCATTCCACACCCGTTATGCCAGACCCCTTACTATTCCAGGATTAAGTCATGCAATCTCATTGTCCACAATCTGGATTGCCCTCCTCCAGCTGGAAAACACCTATTCAACCTTCAAAGGCCTTCAAAGGGCTTTCTGCAGTTGCCACTGTGCTCACCAAGAAAGCTTCGGATATCCTCTATTGGGGTATGAGTGCCTGGTATGACTGGGAGTACATCACCCTCAATCGCCTCGAAACTAGAGGCTGTGTTATTGACCTTGGAATCTCCACACCTGGCAAAGTATCTGGCATGGGATAGGCACCCATTAAACATCGAGGGAAGGAATCAGTAGGGGTGAGGGAAGAGCTCTTTGCAGAGACTAGAGAAAGGACCCCTGCACCCCATTCTGTGGGGAACAGCCGCAGAGCTATTCTTTGAAGAAGGCTCCCTGAGTGGCCTGAGATGCCCGTGGTCAGCCGGAAGCCTATGCTAGAGAGGGGCACTGCCCTCCTGCCCTGTCCCTCTGGCCGCGGATGACTTTCTGCTCTCCTCTTTCTCACTCTCCACTGGAACCATGCCTAGCACTGCGGCCCCTGTGAAGGGGTGCTCCATTAATAACTGCCTTGCCTGTGATTGATTGATCTGCCCCTTGAATCTGGTGAGGTTGAGCTTTTAGGGCAAAAACAGCAAGTCACTGCAATGCTGAACTGTTTTATGCCATTCCAGGTCTGGTGACTCCGGGGAGGCCCCGGGGACCCTCTCCTCCTGGGGCGAGATGCTGCCTCGGAACTTTCTGGCCTTCTGGACATGCAGACACTCTCACGGTCTCACTGTCCACTTCCCCTCATTTCCTTTTCCGATAAGCTGCCCTGGCGTCTGTGGCAGAAGACAGTGTTAGCCCCAGGAAGCTGCAAAAGCAATAAAAGAGCTAAATGTTTTCTAGGTCACCGCCTGATCAAGTCCCCACTTAAACAATAATCTTGCCATTGCATCTGCAAAACCCCAGACTCAGGCCCCAAAAGGTTATTTCATCAATAATTCTTGAGCTTGCCTACGGGCAGAATTATTCCCAGCAGGCATTTCAGGCCATCTCTAAACAGGCTCTGTGGAGGAGAGGCCCCGGGTACTTAGGCAGGAGCCATTAATATTGCTGAAGGGAGAGGGTGGGGCAGGAAGGGCAGGAAGTGTGTGCTGTTGGGAGGGAAGTGGAAGATTCTTCCAGAAGGGGCTAGGGGTGGGGAGGCTGCAGCTGTTTGGCCCTTGGTTGGGCACCTGCCTTCGGACAAGAAAAGCTACTTTTCATGTTCATAAATGTGGATTAAGCCCGGGGCAGGGGCACCATCCAACGTCACGATAAAAAGTCCCACGGACAAACCCAACTCTGCATGGGATCTCTGTGGAATCTGTAGCCTCTGGTCACTCATCCCCCGCTCCTCCGCTGGTGAAATGGGCTTCTTTGATTTACTCAATGTATTTATCAAGCAATTTGCAAGAGCAAGTAATTACTCCTCAGTTCATTGAATCATAGGTGGGAGAGCCACTTAGGTCATCTTATTTGACCTCCATCTAGCCTTCCTGGGCCTCCTTGGACTTGTGTTCCTATTAGCATTTAATCTCTTCTGCCTCCAGTCCCCAGGCCTCGTGGAGCGTGGCCACCTCCCCTGGAGAGCCCGGGGCCTGGGCCCAGTTGCTCCTCTAAGCTCTGAACTTTCTACTATTGTGCTTTCCATCTCCCGCGCCACGCTGAGGGCCATTGCACCTCGTCCTCCTGGCTTTGGAGCTGGTGATTAATTCCCTTACTTCATTTATACTGTTTTCATGGAGGTATTTATAGACCATGATTGTGTTCCCTCGGAGCCAGATCCTTTCTCAACTATATAAATTTGGCTCTCTCGCTCTCTCCTGATACGACTTATCTTGCTAATCCCTAGAACATTTGTTGGTATTTATGCTTGGCTGGGATTTTCTGCACCTTTGCTAAACGGCACCAACTACTAGCCTTGTGCAAGTAGCCCATTCTTGACATGCAATGGGAAAGGCTCATCCCCCCCAGCCCCGCCAGTTTTCTCTGGGGACACCAGGAGCTGAAAACCAGGAAGATGGTACAAGGGGAGAGGAGGTGAGTAGATGGTTCATAATTCTATTATAAGAGCATCTCCAAAGGAAATAGGATCATTTTTTAAGTGACTTCTTCTCCAAAGTACTGTTTCAATTCTGCCCCCTCTACCAAAAAGTCTTTAAAAAAAAAAAAAAAAAGTCAACAATTATTTCCCCCAAGAAGGAAATAAAAGAGAACTCCCAAACAGTCTTTACAGGGGAAGGGAGACAAATTAAGGGGGGGGGGGTTGAGAGAGATGGAAATCATTGTGATCATTTCCATAACTCCACACTTAATGTACTCGGGCTGGCTGCTGAGGCTGGGAAGGAGTCCAAAATGACATGCATCAACTATCTGGGCCATATGAGACCCTAGAGATGTCAGTCCACCCTCATTTTCTACATGAGGAAACTGAGTCAGGGCTGTTTAGCAGAGTGTGAGCGCATTTTGACGTCACGCGTCTTGGGTCCTAATGTCTACTCATAAAGAGCTATCGGAAGTCCTTGATTAAACTTCCCAGCTTTGGTGAGCCTCAGTTTCTCATTTGTAAAATGAAGGTTGTACTACCCACCTTGGGGCTTACTGTGGAGATTGAAAATAAAGAATATAATCAATCAGTCTTTGGCGCACAGTAGGCACAGAATAAATGCTAATTGGTACTAAGGCACAGAGTGGTGGAATGACCTGTTCAAAGTCACGTTGGTAACCCTGGGGCCAGAACTTGGGTGTTTTATTATCCAGCTCACCACTTCCACTTTGGCGCCACCTTGTCAATATCTGCCCCAATTGAACACACTCCTATTCCTTGAAGGTGCCATGAAAATGTTCTCTATTATGACACCCTGGCTCTGTCAGTGCTTGATGCTCAAATGCATATGGGCTCAAAGTCCACACTGGAGCTTCAAGTGAGGTTAGCTAGCGAGAGGCCCTCCTATCCTATCCTCTTTGGAAACAAGGGCCCAGATTGGAGAGGTTTGGCTGAAAGAGCTTTAGGAATATGGTATGAACTTGCCAGTCAATATAACAGCTAGGCCTTTGAGGGGGCTACTGGGCTGGTCCAGAGTCACCAGCCCAAGCCAGAATGGAAGAAGTTCCATGGAATATTTTGCTGGGAAAGAACCAACCTGTGTTGCCAAATACTCTGCTGGGTGATTGATTGATTTTTTAAAGATTTATTTATTTTGAGAGAGAGAGGGAGAAAGAGAGCACGCACATGCCAGCAAGCATGAGTGAGGGGAGGGGCAGAGGGACAGAGAAAGAATCCCAAGCTGACTGCCCGCTGAGCGTGGAACTTGAAGTGGGGCTTGATCTCATGTCCATGAGACCATGACCTGAGCCTTAACCGCATCGGATGCTTAACCAACTGAGCCACCCACGCGCCCCTCTGCTGGGTGATTTACAAACACTATCTAGTTTAACCTCTCTCTCCCCATACCAGGAAGTAGGAAAAGGAAAAAAATGTTTTTCATTTTCTAGACAAGGAAGAGGAGGCTCAGATACATGACATGAGTTGTATAAGCAAGCAAATGGCAGTGTAAGAATTAGAACCCAGGTCCTTAGTGAGTGAGGCTTATCTCTTTCTATTTTCCTGAGTGTGCTAATAAAATACTCGGTGGCTATCACTCTAGAGATGGCTCTCATTTACATGGCACCTATCTCTAAGAAGCTAAAAACATTTATAGATTTTTATAAATCCAATTAAGTTTGTTATCTTAATATGATCTTGTCTAGTTTCTCGACATGGAGGTGTATACATGTGATTTGGACAGGGAAATCAATTTAGATCATTTAGGTTAAATATATTTTATCTTCTCTCTATGCTGCAGACTTGACTAAAATATTGATGAACTTCCCCTTCATATGGACAGTGTAGACAAGCCGCAGGACTCAGACAGGTTGACCCTTCTACTCAGCTTCATCCAATCCACTCCCTGGAACTGAATGTCCCAGGAAGTGAACCATCTTATTCTGAAAGGTCTTCAAGGACAACCTGCCTCAGTAAACCACCTCCTTGTCTAACAATTCTTCACAGTCAGAGAAAGTTTTTATACATAATCGGAATGTCTATTGCTTTGAGCAAACCACTTTTCCTTCTGTTCTATTCTTGCTGGCAGTGGAGAACAGCTGGGAAGTTTTCAATATCTCTGTTATGAACTTGAAAGCTGTTTTAAAAACACTCTTCAAGTCTCTCTTCCGCTGGCTAAATAAACTTGATTCGTTTATTATTTGTCACAGAGAGAGACCATTTTCTACACAA
Organism: Zalophus californianus; assembly: GCF_009762305.2. Taxonomy (NCBI): domain Eukaryota; kingdom Metazoa; phylum Chordata; class Mammalia; order Carnivora; family Otariidae; genus Zalophus; species Zalophus californianus. The sequence continues at coordinate 22,349,995 of NC_045605.1, forward strand.
CCAGCCCTTTGATAAGAGAGTTACAATAATTTAGGAATGTGAGATCTTAGGGGGCAAGAGTGACCATTGGTTAAAAAGCTGTGCACAGTAATTATTACAATACCCACTGCAAGTGAATTCTCACCAAACATTTTCATTGAGTGAAAAAGAGAAAAGAACGAGAACTTAGTGCTAAATCCCAGTGTTTGTCTGAGTATAATAAGAAAGCCAGAAAGGAAATAACTTGAAAGCGTAAAGTGAAAGACGATGAATAGAATAAGAGAGACAAAAGTCCATACTTGTCAATTAACATTTATCTGTAAGCCAATGTGGGCGAGTGCTACAGTCAGTCAGAACGGGAGCTTGAGAGCAAGAAAGAACTAGTTTCAAATCCCAGCTCTGCCTAGACGGTGATCTGACCTTGAACAAGTTACTTCATATCTCCTTGTGGTTCAGTTTCTTCTTTTGCAATAAAGAAAAAAAGAAATCACTGAGTTGTGAAGATGGAAATGGATACTGTATTTAAACATTTCCCAGGCTCTTGGTGGGTGTTCAAAACGTTGCAGCTGTTATTAATTCTCTTAAACCAAGTAGCTGGCTAGCTAGGGTCATAGCCATGTAACTAGTTATAGTCCTTAGGAACCTCCTGGCTTTGGGATTCTGCAGATTCTTCTCCTAAGAACTGAAATGATTACAAATTGTCAGGATTAGTTAGGTATTTATGAGTCCAAGAGATCCTAGGTGCTAACTGGTTGGTGAGTTAATTATGTAGCTGTAGAATTAACATGATCATTACTGTGCTAATAATAATGATTGCATAATAGCATTACCCTTACAGAAGAATAAGCCCACTGGGTGTTGTACCTGAAAACGGACACAGAACTATAGAACACTGAACGCTTTCAAGTTTAGGTACAAATTACAAACATCTATTGTGTAAAGTATCATCATTGTTCTAATGATTAATATTTCCCCTGCCCCCCGCAAAGGTTCGCATGCCAAAGGAATGCAAATTCCATTTCTTCTGACAAAGAAATCTAAAGCCATGGATTCTCCTAGTTCTACCCCTGAAGGGGAGAGTATGAAAAAGAATAATTGGTTCTACATGTTTCCTTGTGGGTTTTAGGAGAAAATGGGGCTGGAATGGGCGGTGTTGGTGTTGGAGGTGGTGAGGAGATGTTGGTATAGATAAACCCCTTTCTTTCTTTTTTTATCTAAAACATTCACCTGTTGTTGAGGAAAGTAGCAATGAACTGCAGTCAATCTAGCTTTCTGTGCTCCTCCAGAGTCTCTTGTGATAATATTAAATTCTGTGTTAGCAGAAAAGCCTTGAAGTTTCCATGTGGCCAGTGGGTATGAAGGCTGTAGCAGAGATGTAAACCCTCCACCAAAGGTTCTGCCTTCCTCCAGTCAGTATGGACATGAGGGTTTAGGGACATGACATTAGTGGACTCAAGGAACAGTGTACATCCAATAAACCTGCTCTATAAAAGAAAGAAGAAAACAGGCAAAAAAAGTTCCCTGAGGTATAACATGTTGGTAAATGTTTGCTTGCCTACTGTCTACATCAGAGGAAGCCTCTCAAATTAAAGCGACCTAGCATCAGAGACCAAAGCATCACTCGCTGCCTCAGAGGGTTTGTGCCTTCTCTGGTTCTCGGCAAGCTAGACTTTTCAGAACAAGACAGAAAGGTCCTTTAATTATTCCAGGGAGCCAAAACCTCCATCCTGCACCACGGGACATAGGGCCCCCTTCCCAGCTATCCATACTTGCAAAATAATGCTGGTAGCCTAAATCGTGTATGTGTGTGTGTTGGGTGGGGTGGGGTGGGGAGAAAGATAACTGAAAAAAAAAAAAAGGGACAATTTTGCTGTGTGATCATTTTAAAAATGAAAGTAATTAAAAGATTACTGTGGGACCTGAGTCTTCTCCCCACCTCTCCAGATGGAATGTCTACATTGATTCATTTACTTAGTAACGACTCGATTTTCTAATTTCTTGGACAGTATAGACCTAGTTCAGATTATATGAAGACCTACTGAGGAGGAACAAACTGGGAGCATAGCCTGATAAAGCAGAAGGCTGAGAACCTGGGCACTGGATCTGAGCTCCTACCTCTCCTCCGGAGTCCCCTGTATGAGGCTGGGCAAATCCCATCGCCACCTGTCTCCTGGTCTATCAAACGGGAATTGTCACATCTGTTCCTCTCATGAGGCTCTGTGCATTTTCATTACATGCTCGGAAATGATTAGATAGAAGGGTACACAGATAGTATTAGTCTTAACTATAATGTTCTTAACAAATATTTAAGCGACCCAATAAGGGAGTACATGGTGTTGGAGGATTTGCTTGTGTTCAATTTAAGGCTGGGACTGAGAAATGAGGGTAAGAGCCTACCTTGTCACTATTTATCTTTCTTAGTTAACAATGTAAGATATATGATGGCTGCTAAACAATTTGGTGGCAGAACATCATAAATGAAGTCTCTTTTCCCTGGAAACTGCATAACCATTTGAATTAATTTAATTTGAAATATCAAATTAAATTAAACTGTAGAATAATCCCCAAGGGAGAGCATATTTCATTTGCAATGTCTTTTGATAGAGTATTTCCTGCCAAAAGTTTTGCTTTGCATCTGGCTACAGATCTAAATTTATTGCATTAGCTTTGAGAAGACTTTTAATAGAAAGCAAGATTAAAAGAAAACTTGATGGGAAATAAAGATGTTCAGTGCTGAAAACAAATCCCCGGGACCTACCTACCTCTCTAACTTTACGCTCTCTGTTCGTCTGTCTCTGGTCTTCAACTCAGACCACATAGTCAGGCTGGCTGTTTACTTCGAGAGCTTTCTTTTGATAGTGCTGATAAACATGCACAGAACATTTCAGAAGGGGAGGGGCGAGGTCTACTCAGTTTATGGGCTGTCTAGTAGGTAATGTCTTCACCAGATCCTGATGAAGGGGATCAACATCCCTTGAGAAGCAGAGTATGGGGATCAGAAGTAAATGAAAAAAAATCCCCTTAAAAAGTCCTGGTGAGTCTGGCCATCCAGTGGTGTCAGGTGACTGTGCTGTGTTCTTCCTGAATTATCTTCCCCTTTTCAGTAGTCTCTCCTCTCAATGCAGTTCTCTGTTAAAGGCTTTGGGTCTACAGGTTGGTAGGAGAGAGCTGCTGGTGAATCCAACAGTTTCCTAAAATATAGGTCACCTCAAATCACCACTTAGGAAATGACTGGTCTCTTTTTCCATGGCAGGACATTGAAGAAAATTGCACTGAGCAGCTGCCTAAAAGTTGATGCAGTGGGAATAATCTATATCTTCTTCCTAGTGAGCAAATACACAGTAGGGGAGGCAGATGTGAAGGAAAAGTGTTTGCTTGAAACAAACAAGCCTGGCCCTTTAAGGAAGGTTTGTGCCAAGTTTAAATTGGGCCCAAAGAACCCAGATAAGAGTGTCTTAGTCAAATAATAATAAAAAAAAGCATTAGGCTTTAATCTCCAGCACTTTAGTACCCTCCTAGTTTGTTTTAAATCTTGATTGGAAGAATTATCCTGACAAGAAAATTAGTAGTAAGTCAATAAACCTGTGGCCCAAAGATAGGGCCTTAAGTAACCAGAGGGAAAAAATTTTCTTCCAGCACCAGGCCCTGGCCGGCCCTCCTACAGCCACAACCATGGGCCTCAGGCACTCCTTCTTGGTCCCTGGCGCTGAGATGGGTGGGGAAGTTCATTATGATTTTAGCCATGAAGCCCTGAAGTGCAGGTAATCATATTTAAAAAGATAAGGAACACGACAAGAAAAGAACCCAGCTTCATGAAGAAATTCTAATTTTCAGCAGTCATGGGTGGAAAAATCAATACGGCTCTCTGATGCAAAATGAGAACTCGGCTTGATAAAGCTCCCTCCTCTCCCTGCTCTCTTTAAAAGAGAAACACACCAGCAAGTTGAAAAGAAAAAAAAAAAAAAGGAGAAAGAGAGAAAAAAAGAAAACCCAAACAAGACAAAAAACAGATAAGGAGAAGAAAATGATCTGCACAGGAAAATGTCTACACAGTGACCCTGCCTCCCCAACCCCTGTACCCAACTCACAGCCCCACCCCCTTTGCTCCAGAGCGTCAAGTAACTCTTCTCCATGCCACTTATTTGCAGTTTTTCCCGCTCCCTCACTCCTACCCTGCATCTGTCTGTCCGTCTGCCATTCGCAGACAGACAGACAGACAGATGGACAGACAGGGAGAGAGAGAAACAGAGAGTGTTACCCACCAGCCTTAATGACCCAGCCACCCAATCTGGGAGCCTCACTGAGGAATATTACATAGCATTCAGTTGTTATCTTGATATATATTAAAAAAAAGTTTCGTTTATGGACTAGCAATGGAATTGGAGCTCTTTTATACTCTATCATAAATTTAGGGTAGCAGTTTTAGACATATCACGAGATTTCTGTTTTAATCACCGATTATGTCTTTGGCCAATAAAGCTTATATTGTTAACATTAATATATACATATTTATAGCTCGATGGAGCTAGACATAATTAAGTAGAAATGTTCATAATAACAATGATGGTAATCATTCAAAATAAGATCCCTTAATGTTCTCCGGCAGCCTACACCACCCCAACTCTGCTATGTAAACTATATGCTGCTGAGATGTTATTGTGCCCACCCCATAGTTAAATGTACACCCTCTGAAATGGTCTGTCAAATGCAATAAATGGTCAACAGAATGATAGCGGACATCTGAACTATTCTGTATTGACTGTCAACCGTGTTCTAAAAACTCCAGTTTGGGAGGCGTTCAGGAAGAGGAAGGGGCTTGCCAGGAAAGTACGCAGGACCCCTGGAAGTGGGGTCCTGTGGATGATCAGGTCAGCAGCTGACCGAGACCAGGCCAGATGTAGCATGGGTCCAGGCCCGTGGAACACCACTGGCATTATCTCGCATCCCTGGAAGAGAGTGGAACCATCTGTCGCGTTGGCTTCATCAGTTTAAATGCAACAGTCTCCCCAAGGAGGAGGGGGCTGCAGCTCTGTAGGTGGCAGGGGAGAGGAAAACAAAAATAAAACCTTTCCTCTGGGTCAGTCTGACATCTGCCTTCCGTTCCACCTCCAGTCCCGATGAGCCTGTGTAGTTTTCCTGTTCCTTGGAGGCGTGTACACTCTGAACTCGGTTTGGAGTATATCCACAAGTGTCTGACAAATTCGCTGGTGGTACCCTGTGTTTTCTCTCCCCAGTTAGTTCTGAGCTTCTCAAGGTGCAGGCTACCCCTCCTTTGACTCCTACCCTGCCTAAGCAGTTCTGGGCAGGTGCTCACTGAAAGAAGCGATCAAAGAACACATCTTCCAGAGCCTTCTGGCAGGGAAAGGCAGCGGTACTGTGGATGAGCTGCCTTGGGACTGAAAGTCTGTTTCTTGAGGATGTCACCTGTACTCAAAGCATTGGATACCAAGAGTGTCTGGCCAGACGCAGCTACAGAGACGCAGGGGGCTGTCTCCCCAAAAATGCAGCTCCAATTCTCACATTTTTATATGCCATGTTACACACATCATTTCTGAACCTCTCAGAAGCCCATGCATTTCTGAGCATAGGCAATCAAGCATAAAGTTCTGGGGCAAGCTGTGAAATTTCTGAAATGAAAATCAATCCCATCTCCAGTTCATGGAGACTAATGTGGCATTTGCAACATAAACAATCACTTCTGTTAGGAAGGAAAATTAAAAGCTGTGCTACATAAAGGCACAATGTTTAAAGTTCTGGTGGAAATGAGCACTTGGCTTTGAGATGATTACAAAGGAATTGGGAAAAGGAAAAAAAAAAAGAAAAGGAACACAAAGGAGAGAAAAGGACAGCTCCAACAATTTATTTTTTTTTTTAAGATTTTATTTATTTATTTGAGAGAGAGAGAATGAGAGATAGAGAGCACGAGAGGGAAGAGGGTCAGAGGGAGAAGCAGACTCCCCGCTGAGCAGGAAGCCCGATGCGGGACTCGATTCCGGGACTCCAGGATCATGACCTGAGCCGAAGGCAGTCGCTTAACCAAATGAGCCACCCAGGCGCCCACAGCTCCAACAATTTAGAATGTAACACAAATTTGCTATGACCGAAGTCACAGGCCTCAGCGCAGACCCCTAGGGGAATACAGAAAAACCTCAGGGATTTCCTAACTAACGTGGGGAAGGTGCTTCAAGGGCTCATGAAAGTCACGTTCATGTCCTTTCCCTCTGGCGTTAGAAGACACAGGAGTCTTCCCGTGGGAAAATGCTCAAGCTTCACATGATGGGCATGAGTCCTGTGGTCCTTGGGTGCCTTCAAACCTTGGTCTGGTGATACTTCATTACATCAATCTTAGTCTCCCTGTTCTTATAATAGAACCTCATGGTTTTCTGTGGGCAAAATCTCCAAGTTTATAAGATGAAATAAAAAAGGAGGGGGGAGGGGCGCCTGGGTGGCTCAGTTGGTTAAGCGACTGCCTTCGGCTCAGGTCATGATCCTGGAGTCCTGGGATCGAGTCCCACATTGGGCTTCCTGCTCAGCAGGGAGTCTGCTTCTCCCTCTGACTCTCTTCCCTCTTCCCTCTCATGCTTTCTATCTCTCATTCTCTCTCTCTCAAATAAATAAATAAAATATTAAAAAAAAAAAAGGAGGGGGGAAAAAAGAGACTATTGGAAATTTAAAAAAAATAGCCTGGAATTAAGCTTGGCTTTGTCACTAGCTAACTAACTAAGGAACTCAAGGCAAGGATCCTAATCTCTGAAGACTCAGTTTCCTTATCTAATAAATTGGGAAGTTCGACCATGTGATCTCTGAAGGAGATGGGCTCTAAAATTTTATATCTCTCTCATTCTGCGTTGGACTACAACCATGCTGTTGGCCTCATTTGCATGGGTGGTGGAGAAAGATATAAGCTGTTGCCAATCAGGAGGTGCTCATTTGCATGATGGCTGTGATTCACTAATTAGCCAGAAAGACTTCCAGTACAAGGCACCAGGGTTCCCGCTGTGAAATTATTTAACTGGGCTCCTGGTTTTGGCTATTAAGACTCTCAAAGTACTAGCCAGTAACTAACTGACTTCTCTATAAAGCTGCCCAGGCAATTAAGAGCATTAGCATAAAGAAATCTTTCTCAATTAGCTATTTTTAGAGGGGGCTGGAAATGCTGTCTTGCAGTCTCCTAAAGATTTTTATCACAGTACTATGCTTGTATTACCAACGTCACATGTATATTTTCATTCTGTTTTTGTTCCACATCAAATAATTTGTAGTAATACTATTTTGAGGGGTAGTAAACCCCTCACTCTTCACACCACCTCAAGAGAAGTCAGATAGATACATGTCTGATAAAGGCAGCCTTTGTTGATTCTAATGCGAACACGGGACAACCCAGGCTATGGCTTGTATACATATTTCAGCCAATCATCCCATCAGACAGCTTGATTTGCCTTGATCAGAGAAGCAATTTGTTAGATATGCCCCCCATCCCCCAAAGTGCTAATCACCTTTTCGAGGTAGAAGATAGATGGGAAACACTGCACAAATTGCTTGCCATCGCCCCAAAATGCTAATCACTTAAGAACATCTAAATTATGACTTGAGACCTTGCATGATAAGGTAAGAAAACAGTGTCTCTGCATACAGAACTATTATTTACCAGTGTCAAAAATAACGATCACATTTGCATAACTGTGGGGCTAGATGACAATTTCTCCCTCAGAACTGCTTCTGTGGCAAAAAAGTGTTGACTGATGGGAAGTGTGGCATGTTGTTATTTTTTTAACCCTTACAAGATGGAGTGGAACCCTTTAGAGTGAGATGTTTGAGGACTGGTTTGGAACACAGGAACTACCCAAGAAAACAAAAGTGCTTCTTTGATTATATTCACTTTGGGTACATCGGGTGCCATCTTGTGTAAGCCAGTGGCCTCCAAAGTGGGTTGTGTGCACACAGGAAGTTATTTGACCCTTTGGGGTGCAGGAAGAAAGTATTTTCTCTCTTAATTCCTTATTGCCTATTTTGCAGAAATGGTTTTTTTAATGCCTATAATACACTAGGACTGGAATACATGGATATAATTCACATAGAAATGTATATATTCTGGGTGACTGCTGAAACTTTGTTGATGGAGGTTAGTGATAAAAGACAAATCTTTGGCAATCAATAGCAAACAACATATATTGTGCTGGCTAGGAGGATGACCTGCTGTTAAAGAGAATTTTCTAGAAGGAAGGGCTCATTAGCTCTATCTATAAAAGTACTGCCAGAGATGATACTTCTATACCATAAAGAAGCCAGACTATAAGCATTGGACATAAATATATCTAACGTTTCATACATCTTTCTATTCAGACAATAAAGAAAGATGCTTTTCTGAAGAGCTACAGTTATCCATAGAGTCTCTCCAAGTGAAGGATGAGAGATTCTGTTCTCTTTGGGGGTAGGGCAATACACCCAGAATAAGATAGGACGAGGTGTTTTCAGAGAAGAATGGCCAAGATGGGAAAGTACTGGGAAGTAATACCAGATAAGTTAGCCCAAACATAGGCCTAGAGTCCATAGGCACCCCACGCCTACCCCCAGACTCCCTATGTAGACAGAAAGACCTCGGAGATTTCCCCTGCAACTGATTTTTATCTAGTATTGCTCTCCTTATCCCCATTAACCTTTTGCTCTTGCTCCCCATTCACTGAATCGCAAATGTTTCCTGGGTGTTTAAGATGTGCCAGACATGGTCTTGACAATCCTGAGATTCTCTTTTCCTCCCTACTCTCTCTGTCTGGGGGTCAGCCATAGGTCTCCATGCTGGAATTTTGGGAGGCTGCCAACTCGTGGCTCCTATTTATTGTTCACTGCCCCCCTACTGAGAAGCCTGGATCATCATATCGGATTCAGACAGAGCTCTAACAGCAGGAGGAGAGGTGAGACCTCTCATAGAGAGTGGGCGCTTTCTCTGACCAGCCTACCTGCCTTGTCCTCACTTCTTCCTGGTAGCTGGCTCCTTCAGAGTGTTATATTCCATTGTGTTCTTACAGTTTGCATTTCTATGGACCATCAGCAACTATCTCATTCATTTTCAAGAACCTCTTTCTTGTTTGGTCTTGAGTTTGATGCCCGAATGACATAAAGAAGCACCTATGAATCCATGCCTGTTCTCACTGAGCTTATACTATGGTTGGAAGAATTCGTGCTACATAGGAGCACTATCACATAGCAGGACATGGGTAAGTGCTAGAGGTCTATTCAGGATCTGCTAGGAATTAGGAAGCCATTATGAAATACTAGAAAAAGTCTAGGACTTGAGGGGACGCCTGGGGGGCTCAGTTGGTTAAGCGCTGCCTTTGGCTCAGGTCATGATCCCAGGGTCCTGGGATCGAGTCCCACATCAGGTTCCCCACTCAGTGGGGAGTCTGCTTCTCCCTCTCCTTCTGCCTCTCCTCCCCCCCTCCCCCGGTCATGCGCTCTAAATAAATAAATAAATAAAATCTTAAAAAAAAAAAGTCTAGGATTTGAAGCCAGATGTCATGCTTTGGTCTTAGTTCCATCACTCACTAGGTGCTATGGCCTTGGGCAAACTTCCTCTATCTCTGAGTCTCAGTGTCCTCATCAATAGAATAGGAATGATAACACCTATTTTTTTTTTTTAAAGATTTTGCTTATTTATTTGACACAGAGAGACACAGCGAGAGAGAGAACACAAGCAGGGGAAGTGGGAGAGGGAGAAGCAGGCTTCCGGCTGAGCAGGGAGCCCGATGTGGGGCTGGATCCCAGGACCCTGGGATCATGACCTGAGCCTAAGGCAGATGCTTAATGACTGAGCCACCCAGGCACCACCGATGATAACACCTATTGACAGAATTGTCTTGAGGATTCAGAGAAACAGTGGGTGTGGACATGCCTTACAAGCTGGAAAGTGCTCTACACATTTCAGGAATTATTGTTAAAGGAGGCTGATCAGTCCGGTTCAGGGTAAGAAAGGCCCTATGCTCTTGTCCATTTCCACACTCTAGGACCGATACTGTTAACTATAATTGGAAGTGAGAAGCTGAAGGTCACTTGCTCTACCCATTCCTTGATGCTGGACCATGGGAGACACAGGGATGGGCATGGAGGGGGCCAACTTCCTCCAACCCACCCCTTCTTCTGCAGTGCTGGCTAGGGTTTGGAATCCCTGTCCTGACCAGTTGGAAAAGGAATGGAAGCTCTGGGCAACGATGGGGCTGACAGGAGCTTGGGGCCATGCAGGGCCCAAAGGAAGAGGGATGGTAATCAGACTGTCAGGCCCCTGAGCTCTTCCCAGGCAAAGGCTATTGACAGACCCTCCAGGAGGATCACTGGAAGAGACTGTGGAGGATCATCCTTCAGGACCTTTTGACACATGGAGGCCTGCGGCATATGGTGACTTGCCTGCAGATCACCAGCAGAGGGCAGTGTCTAGAGTCCTTTTCTCCTACCTCCTGGGAGCAAAACAACCTGCTCCATTGTTCTTCAATGGGAGGTTAGCAGTAGACCCTTCAGTGTAAATGCCCTGAGGTGTCAAGATTAGTAAATAGGAAGAGATTTAGAAAGTAAATGCAAGCCTAACTCACAGAGCCGATTATTTGGTTATACATACTGTTATTACTTTGGGACATAGTTGCTCTTAATGTGGACTAATCCTGTAGAAATGTAATTACCGGGTAGTTCCTGTATATCACTAGATCTTATGAGGTAGACCAGTGGGCTCCCCACTCAGCCCCTGGGGGCTTGAGCAGAGTTCTCATCTGCACTATTTCTTTTTGGTTTTATCTTCATTACTATAAAATCTCTTGGGAAGCCTCCCCAGGAGGGAGCTCCCCGCTTTCAATCTCATTTTCTGATCTGCAGTTCTGAATTTCCCATAATTGAATTTCGTCTGGGTCTCCTGGTGGTTCATCTTGGCTTGCTCACCTTTCATTGCTTGGCTCCCCTGGTGAATGCTATGTCCTGCAGCAGGACCCCTTGGCTGGGGCACGGGATTGCGCTGGCTTGCCGAAGCAGACGGGCAGCATTCATTAGAAACAGTATCCCCTGAGACAAAAGTTACCAGCTGTCTTTTATTGTCCATTCTCCTACTCTTCTTTAGCTACTAGCAAAGGACACTCTGAATATGAGAAAATATGGCCGCCCAGAATAAGCGCATTTCCTAGCCTCCCTTGCAGCTACGTGATCAAGTCCTTGCCAAAGGGCTCTGAGCAGAAGGGATGTGCACCAGTTCTGGACGAGGTCCCTGAAAGAAAGAGACAAATGCTTCCTTTCTGCATGTCCTCTTTCCATTGACTGAAATCTGGGCATGACAGTGGGAGCGGGCGCAATTGCTGTGGACCAGAGCTGGGAGTCATGCTCTATTACCCACTTGCTGACTGCCTATGACAGAGAAATGAACTTTTACTTTGGTTTGTAAGATTAAGCTGGGCCTTTGTCACATGACCCTACTGGAGACCTTTGCTATGGGCGATTGTCAGTGGAGGGCCCGGGAGTGGAGACTCCTGTCATGTTCTCCTTTATCAACCTGCTCGGCAGGCTCTCCTTGGCCAAAAGTCAAGTAGGAGCCGGGACAAAATGCCATGGAAGTTGGGGTCATCTTGCAACAAGCCCATGGTTGGCCCTGAATTTCTGCTCTGTTTCTCTGTTTTCTTTGGTTGTGGCTGACAGCGCTGGAGATATTCTCTCAGAGGCCACTCGTACTCAGGGCTCTTAGGATTCAAGTTTGAAAGTGTGACAGGGGCAGGAGCCCAGGAGGGCCAGCCCAACTTCCACACACCTTCCTCTTAACGTGCGGCAGAGAGGAAAAAGGGCCGGGCTGGGTTAAGAGCTGATTCTGGCTCTGCCGTGCTCCAGCTGTGTCGTCTTGCACAACTCCCCTCCTCCTGGCGCTAAGGGAGCGAGTCAGGCCAGATGATTTCTGGAATTCCTGCCAACTTCAGCATGCCAGAAAGTGACCATTCCACGACCTGCCTTGTGGCTGCAGTGTCATCTTCAGTACATGAAGCAAATAACCTCAGGAATGCCCCCATCTGCGCTCAGGGCTCGGCAGCTCCTCTCCCTTCTCGTCTTTTGTTCCACATTGAACAGAGCCTGGTGCAGGGGAAGGAGGAGAGGGCAGGAGGGTGGTGAGGGCGAGGGGCATCATTGAGGTTACAGACGATGGGGTCCTTCTCTTGAGGAGTCTAGTCCCTCTACAGCCACATGGCATATACACAGCGCCCGTGGAATAGCCTCGTAAGTTACCTAAGAAATGTGTCCCTGTTGAGGGACCAAAGCGCAGGTGGGGTTTGGCAGGAGGTGAGTGTGCCACGAAGCCTGCTCCCCCTCATTCCTGCTGTCTGACCCTGAATGAGTTTCCAAGCGTTCGATCCTCAGTCTCCTCACTTGTAAAGTCCGGATAATAGAAACACCCCCTCCTCACATGCGCAAATGTGGGGAGGGAATGCGCTAACGGGCACAGCGCGCAGTAGGTATGAGTGGATTCTAGCGCCCTCTGCCTTTTCTACCCATTTACATTTCCCACTTAGTTTCCAGCAGATCTTCCCACTGCCTTGCCTTCTGCCTCTTGAACCTTTTCTCTCTTTTCCCGTATCTTTCTCCCTGCTGCCCTGCTGCCCCATCCCCGCTCCAGTAAAGCTCTCCCATCATCCCGCCTTAGAGAGGCCAAGGCAAGGTGGGGTGATCCAGATGCCCAGTGATATTTCAGAAGCTTTAATTAAGGGGAAGATTATGCATGCCATTTGAGTTTTAAAAGGGATTCAGATCAGAATGAATAAAATGCTAACTTTCCCCCTGTCTAACCCACTCACCCACATACCCTGGGGCAAAATGAAACATAACTCAGTTTCTCCATGAAAGGCATCGGACAGCAAGTCATTCTGGTCAACGGGCCAACAGCAGTGCCTCCAGCCTTGGCGAATATTGGTTCTGTCATGCCTCATGCCTCTCACCCTCTCCTTCCTAGCTAGATGTAGATAGGGGAAAATGATTGTATTGTGCTGTGCTCTGCTCAAATAAAACCTACAGAGATCTGTCCTTCCAATGGTGGGAGTGGGGTGGGGTGGGGACTCAGGGCTGTGTCACACTCTCTGCAGAGACATTTTTCCAGAGGCACTGAGAACCTTCTTTCCTATCCAGCTCTGATGCCCACCTCCTTCTTCGTGACACCCCACTGCCTCACGAGGTTCCTCAGCCCTCAGGGAGCCAGTGACAACTGGATCTCAACCCTTAAAACAACTCCCCACTCGCTCTAGGAGTCTCAGGTTATGTGATCCTTCATCACTTCTCTGCTCTCTGGGAAGGTAGACCCTGCACGCGGGTTTTATCATGTCACACACGAGTGGAACATACTACTCAGCTGCTTCGGGCTTGTGCAGTCAGTCTCTGGGGCCCCATCCATACATGTGGCGACTTCTGTGGTCCTACGTCAGTCTCAAAGGGGTAGCTCCTCTTTAGACAGGACCTTGGGTCCAAAGCCCCACACTCCTAACCTGGGTCCTTTTCCATGAGCTATCTCCAAATGTCATTTGCCTCCATGTCTCAGCTCTTTTTGTCAAGCACAAGAGTGCCTTGCTACGGTGTGAAGAATTCAAAGGGACAAACAGTATACAAAGTAACGGAAAGCAAAAGGTATCAGCTTGGAGACAGCTCATGGGGGACAATCATGGCATTTCTAGAGATAAAAGAAGGAAGCCATTCCTTAAAAGTCAGAGGATGATAAAAGTATCTAGAATGCTCAAAACTGCTGTGACCACAGATTGGTAACTGAGAAGCCCCTCATGGTCCCCAAATACCCCTGGCCCAACCATATCCCACGGTTTTGCAAACTCTTTTTAGTGACTAGGTGTCAGTTTTCCCATCTGTAAAATGGGAGACCATGACAAGGGACAAACTTGCGGGGCTGCCCTAAGGAGAATTGTTTTCAGGCTCATCTACAGATTTATCTACTTGCTCCAATTCCACAAAGCGAAGCCCCTGTGCCCTTCCCCACTCTCATCCTGGCATTTCTCCGCTCCAGGGAGGCTCCCAACTGTAGGCAGTGCAGAGTAGAGCAAAGGCCCCATGCCAACCGTGCTCAAGTCCTCCTGAGGACCAAGAGCGGCATCAAAATGAGCAAGCCCACAGCCGCAGCTGCTCAGCTGGCCCTCACAGAGCAAATGGCTTCCTGATCAGAGGTGTGGGTAGCACTGTGTCTCCGTGGGGTTGAGGCTCCACATTTAGCTATGGAATCAACAATGTTCTGATAATTGCCGGGTCACCACTGTTTACTTCTGCAGTTACTTTCATGTAAGAAAACCCTTTTCCTTGGGGCTCTGGGAAGAGGGCACTCCTACAATTTTCTTCATTGTCTCCCTCTAATGAGGTCCAAGTTCAGGCAAAGGGAGTCAGGCAGTTTTAGAAGGAGTGACATGACAACAAATTTGACCTCAGCTGGGACGGTTAAACATAACTCTCTCCTCAGGGTGATGAATTATTTCTGGATCCTGTAGCCTGGCTGAAATGTGAGAAAGTGAGTAGGGCTGGGTACTCCAACAAGGTTTACGTTAACCATTTCTTTTCCCAGTTAAACCTTTTTTTTTTTTTTTTTTTTTAATTTGCTCCCTGAATAGGGAAGCATTCCTCTGGCCAAGCCCCAAAATCCAGGGCTCTATAGTTTCCATTTTATAGATTTTTAAAAATATTTGTTTATTTATTTGAGAGAGAGAGAGAGAGGTATATCGGAGGAAGGGGCAGAGGGAGAGAATCTCACGTAGACTCCCTGCTGAGTGTGGAGCCCGATACCAGGCTCGATCTCACAACCCTGAGATCATGACCTGAGCTGAAGTCAAGAGTTGGACGCTCAACCGACTGAGCCACCCAGATACCCCGATAAGTTCCCTTTTAACTTTATGTTACAGAATCCATTGCCAACAATCTGAGATCGGCCACACTAGAAGGCTGTTCTCAGCCGAGTAAATTCACCTCTTTGTTTTGCTGTTTACTTCCAATTCCCATATCCCAGCCCTCCATGAAATCTAGTATCATTTCATCCCTAATGTTGTGAGTGGGTTAAAAGGATCACGTTTTAGAATGCCTAAACTAACTGGAGCCTCTTCCCCTGCCCCTCCTCCTCCCCCGCCTTCCTCCCCTGTCTTCCTGGCCCTTGGTTGGCTGAGAACAGTAGGAACCCGTAACAGACAGCGTGTCATCCATTGCTGACAGCCTCAGCGCTATAATATGGGCCTGCCAAACCCATTACAGTAATGACAGCATTGCAGAATTAGAACACTCACTCCTACATAGAGAAGAAAAAAAATGGGGGAGAGTAGGGGCAGGGCTAGAATCTTCTGTTACTTTGCATTCTTCCTCTTTTTTCCTCCTGGGATGTGGCATTATTCCTCCTTCATTTTCGTTTAGTCCATGAGGAAGATGAGCAGGCGTGCCACCGTGTCTCCCCGAACCAGCACGTGTGTTTACGGGGAAGGGGATGGCATCACAGGGGTCTTGGGGAACCGTCCAAGAGATTATTGTGCCTCGTGGTGAAACTTGCAGTACCATTCCATTATTATTTCCCCAAACAGGGCACGCTCACCGACGTGCTTTGTTGGGGCTTTTGTAATCTCAACAGGCACTTATGGAATTAACTTTCTGCCTTGGGCAGGGGAAGGGGGGTGCTGCAAAATTTAATGATCATCTCTCTGACTGGGGATCATAAAGTGCTGTTGATAATTATGATAATTAAAGTGATTTGCTTACAGTAATTAGTCCCTAGGACTCCATTGTGGAGGTAGGAGAGAGGGACTGTTCCATCCATCAGGTGGGCAAACCGAGGCACAGAGAGCTGGGGTCAAAGACAAAGCACTGGTCCTGTCCGGCCACAGGAGACCAGTCCAGGTGCATAGACTGAGGGCTAGGTATGGAGGAGAGGGTGCCGAAGTGGCAGTTTCTGGGGTAAGGTGGATGGACATTCAGTAAGAGATACAGGGGACTGGTTTCATGTAACAAAGAGATGTGTCCTTCCCCGAGGCTCCTGGAGATGCTGCTGCGTGTGGATGTTTAGGAACAATGCTGGAAGCATATCAGTGGAAATGCTGGGTTTCCCAGGGGTATCAGGTTCAAGTGGGGAGACAGAGGGATGGGTGGTACATAGTAGGACACGTGAAGAGACTGCAAGCCTAGGAATCAGCCTCCCTCTCTAAGCTTTATCTGCTAGGCACCCAGCCCAAGGGTCAAACGACCTCTTGAAAGGCCAAGGGCATGTCCTACCAAATCTGATGGGAGAGCGCTGGTGGCACGCTCGGGGCAAGAGGCAGCCCATGTCATTAGCGATCAGGCTCTAGTGACCTGAGTGAGCCCTGCTGAGCTCTGGGTTCCATTGTGGCCCCTGAGACTGCTTCTGGGACAGACATTCCCAGGGACTGCTGAAGCCAGGAATGTGGGCAGACAACGGACTGCAGGGCAGCAAAGAATGATGGAAGAGGTCCTGAGCCTTAGGTCTGAACCCCGGCCCCACTGCTTGTCTAGGTTGCTTGTTCTCTATAAGCACTGGTTTGCCCATGAATGGGGTGAGTAACACACACGGCTCAGAGCAGCTGAGCCCAGTGCCCAGACATTATCGTGGTATCGAAGTGCTGGGGACATGCTCGTTTTTTAATTTTTTTAAACCAATTAACCTAATTTTATATATATATATACATATATACATATACATACACACATATGTATATATATATACACACATATATGTATATATATAAATATAAATCTTATATTTATGTATAATTGACATAAAACTTTGTATTAGTTTCAGGTGCACAATATAATGATTCAATATTTGTGTACATAGTGAAATGATCACCACAATTAAGTCTTAACCTTCATCACCATATTTAGTTACAATGTTTTTTCTTGTAATGAGAACTTTTAAGATCTACTCTCTTAGCATATGCAAATATACAATATAGTATTATTCATTATAGTCACCATGCTATACATGACACCCCCGGGACTTATTTATTTTATAAGTGGAACTTTGTGCCTTTTGACTTCCTCCACCCATTTTGTGTCTCTTACCCCACCTCCAACAACCAACCACCAAATCTGTTTTCTGTATCTAGGAGTCTGGCTTTTTAAATTTCTTTCTTTTTTTATTTTAAGATTCCACATATAAGTGAGATCATATGGTATTAGTCTTTCTCTGTCAGACTCATTTAGCATAATGTCCTCAAGGAGCAATGGCAGAATTTCCTTTTCTTAAGGCTAAGTAATATTCCATTGCACACAGACACCACATCGTCTTTATCTATTCATCCATCTATGGACACTTAGGTAGCTTCCATGTCTTGACAATTGTAAATGTAATGAACATAGACATGCATACATTTTTCAAGTTACTTCTCATTTCTTTAGAATGAGTACTCTGAAGTGGTTTTGCTGGATCATATTTCAAAATCATTTGATTTTTAATTTTTTGAGGGGTGTCCATATTTTTTCTTTTTTTTTTTTATTTTTTTTTTTTAAAGATTTTATTTATTTATTTGAGAGAGAGAGAATGAGAGATAGAGAGCACGAGAGGGAAGAGGGTCAGAGGGAGAAGCAGACTCCCCGTGGAGCGGGGAGCCCGATGCGGGACTTGATCCCGGGACTCCAAGATCATGACCTGAGCCGAAGGCAGTCGCTTAACCAACTGAGCCACCCAGGCGCCCTGGTGTCCATATTTTTTCCATAGCGGCGGCACCAATATCCATTCCCACCCACCGTGCACAAGGGTTCCCTTTTCTCCACATCCTCGCCAACACTTGTGACTGACTTCCGATTTCTTTCTTTTTACTGTTTTAAAGGACCACCTCAGATATTCAATCTGTACAGATGTTCATTGAGAACCTCTTCAATGTTCGACCTAGTGCCAGAGAAGTTTGAGAAAGGAAAGTTGCCCCTAAGAACCCCATAAAGTCATGAATGTTGAAAGACTAAGTAGAATTTTCTGAAAAAATTGACTAGTGCTATGTGGCTGGCAAATTAATGGGTGAGGTCAGGTTCAGGCATAAGAAACTCTCAGAAGCCGATGCAAGGCAAGAGGTAATCAAATATTAAATTATCTAGTGATAATGATAATTTCCTCATGTCCCCAAAAGCTATAGGATCAAGTCCAAATAATCTTCATGGCATCCACGGTTCCCTGAATATCTCTCCAACTTTAAAACTTTATGGCTCCTTATATCAGCCTTGTCCAGTAACTATCACTAATTTTTAAAAAAATTTTATCTATCCATCCATCCATCCATCCATCCATCCATCCACTTATTCCATAAATACTGAGTGCTTATTATGTGCAGGCACTGTATATCCCAGGTCTCTGAGAATGCATGTGAATCAGTCACACAGGCTGCAGCTCTTATAAACTCATGGTTTAGTGTGTTGAGAAGAGATAGACATAAAGAAATAAGTAAGATAGGTTAAAACAATGAAAAGTGCAAAGAAGAAAGTAAAACAGGGTAATGAGTAACTAGAAGTAGGTCAGAAGAGTACTTGGGATGGGATAGAGATAGGACATTTGAGTTGAGACCAGAATGGGAGAGCTCTCTCCCCAAAATGGGGGGAGAGTAGAGCCAAGGACAGAGAGCTCCAGGTGGATAGAACAGCAAGTGTGAAGGACTGGAGGTGCGAATGAGCTGGGCGTCTTTCAGGGAGGCTGCCATGGCTGGAGCTTGATGAGTCTGGGGAAAAGGTGGCACGGCATGATGTCTGAGCAGAAGGCAAGGACTAGAATGTGGCGGGCCATGCCAACCATGGCAAGGCGTCGACATTGCTTTCTATGTGGGTGGGAACCAGTGAAGTGTTTTAAGAGGAGTAATGCGATCTGCTTTGTGTTTCAAAATCTTTTAAAACAAGCAGTACTTATAGTTTCCAAAACACACATTTCCATGCCTCTGCATAGGCTGGTCTCTTGGGCTCTCCTTTCTGCATCTTGTTTACCTGTCACTCTCCCATGCAGATTTTGAGATCTAACTCAGGAATCTCTTCCTCTGTGAAACTTTCCCTGACCTTCCCGTAGGCTCTGTCTCCTGCCATTCCCTCCCTTTTCTTCATCCTATGCTTCATACACACCTCTAATATCACACAAAGTCTAATACATTGCCATTACCGGCTTACATGTGTCTCCCCTAGCGAAGGGCCTGGAACACGGTAGGGGCTTAATAGATTTGATAAGGGCCAGTAGTCAGGGTACACTCCATGGAAGCAAATCTTAAAGGATGGATAGAATTTTGATAGACGATAAAAAGAGGCCAGAGTCATACAAATCTTGCAATATCTGCTCAAGTCAACATGAGACATGATTGGGAAGATACTGTCATCAAGAAGGGGAGCCCACCCCAGTGAAAACCATGCAATCTTCTCCTCTCTCCAGTATAACACCGATACAGGCAGTTAATGAGCATGATAGAAGTTGATTTGCATATGATATTCATGCATTTTGCGTATTTCCATTTAACACTGAAATGCATGGACAAACTTCTCAATCCCCTAGTTCCTTCCTTCATTTAGCAACTTTTAATTAAAGGTCTCCTGATTCTCCTGCACAATGCTAGGCCCTGTGAAGGATGAGGAGGTAGAGATTTGTCCTTCGTGAATTCATAAGCTCTGGGTCCTAGGGAAGACACAGAAAAATACAATCATTCCCAGCCCGGGTTCTGGAATCAGAAGAGATGGGTCTCAATATTGACTCTGATGAGTTGTAGGACCCTTGGCCAACTGAGTTCACCTCCTTGAGCCTTGACCCCTCATTTATAAAATGAGGGTAATAATACATACCTAGTAGGGTTGATGCGGCAGAGTGCTGGGCACGCAGCTAGAGCTCTGTGAGTAACCATGTTGATTGATTTTGTTCTCTCCAGATCCCTCTATGGGAGGATTTGCAGGAACCATTAAAAATTCCTAGTGAGGCATGCCTGGGTGGCTCAGTCAGTTAAGCGGCTGCCTTCGGCTCAGGTCATGATCCCAGGGTCCTGGGATCGAGCCCCACGTCGGGCTCCCTGCTCAGCGGAGAGCCTGCTTCTCCCTCCCGCTCTGCCTGCCGCTCTGCCTACTCATGCTCTTTCTCTCTGTCATATAAATAAATAAAATCTTTAAAAAAATTCCTGGTTAGACTCTTTGCAGGTGCATCCAGATTCATTCCTCATTTCCTTCTTCTCTCCCTTCCTTCCTTCCTTCCCCAATTCAAAGCCTTCAGAGTCTGAAGAGCTGGCTCAACTTGGAACAGCCACTGAGCAAGCAACCAGGGAGCCTGAGTTGGGTGAGGGCAGTCTGAGCCTCCCTGGTGCATGCTCGCCAAAAGTCCGCCTCACTTGCTTCTCCAGTTATGAACAGAACCCACCCATTTATTTCCTTTCTCTTGTCCTGCCTTAAATGTGCCCCAGAGAGATCATACGTTGATTCCCCCCCTGACCTACAGACACCCGGAAGAGCCTTCTGGTTGCTCCCAAGGCTTCCGCCCCTTCCTTGCCAGCCAGTCACTTCCTCTTCTCATTACTACAGCCTCAGCGGCACATGGGGTCAGTGAGAGGGTTGAAAGAGCTCAGACATGTGTATGGTGTGATTCATTTGCGCCAGGGGATTCTGAATAGATAATAATCGTCTGCAAGTGGCAATTAACAGACTCTTTTAAAAAATGCCTTGATGGTTATAAAATGGAAGGCGAAGCCCATCATGCCTCCTGTTGCGAGTAATTACGGAGGTGGCTGGTTATGTACAGGTTTCGAATGACCTGATATTTCCACCCAGTCATGCCGAGCAAGAGAGAGTCCCGCAACTGTCACCTGCCATCCTTGGACCTCCTCGTCGGAGATGATGTTTGAGGAGGACCCCCTTTGGCTTCTTCCCAAAGCCCGGGCCTTGGCTCCACCTGTCATCCCAGGTGGGAAAGAGAAGTGCCAGTCAGTGGTCCTTGAAGATGGAAGGGGCAGAGACGGGGACCGACTTTTACCATAAAGTGTCATATGCCAAGTCTTGCGCGAGCTGCTTTCCCTCTCATGATCTTGGTCATCCCTAACCAAATTGGCAAGCAAAGTTGTATCCTCTTGCTTTATTATTATTATTTTTTAACAGAGGCGGAAACAGAGGTTTAGAGAGGTTAAGTGATTTGTTGGAGGCCTTTGGGCTGAAGTGAGATTTCAACTTTGAAGCGCCCGATCAGGGAGTCCCTATCCTTCTCCACTATACAGTGCTGCCTGCATTTCTCCCTTGCAGTATTTAGAACCGTTATTCATTATCCACTTGTCCATTACTTGTTTGCCTCTTTTCTTAGCCCTGTTGTCGGCTTTACGGGCGTAGGGTGTCACTGTCTTTCATATTCGGCACTGTATTGCCCGTGTCTACCTTGGTGCTGAATGAATGACTGGCTTCCTCTGCGGCCATGAGACACTAGAAGTGACCAATGTAAGATCATCTGGTGGTCAATCAACATCTTTATTAAAAGAAATTGTCACGGGAAGCAGTAGATTGGGTCCAGACTAATCCAGCTAGACGTGGCTTTTGTCCTGCAGGAATCCACCCTGGAAACAAAGATCTGAGACTCGTCTCTAGAATTCTTTTGTTGACAGGCTGAGCGCCCGCCAAGACAAAACAGCATCCTCTTGCCTTGGCTATATCATAATATCCTCAAATGCAGTTCTGCCTCCCTAAAATCCTTCTTCTCCACCTGTTTCCTGTCTGAGATGGAGGGAGGGGCCACTTTCTGGGAACCACAGTCTCTCCACCTGCCTGGAGAGCAGGGACCCTCCAGTGGATTCCCTGGGCAGACAGAACCAGGGCAGGCTCTCATTTATGGCTCCGCTGTCATCTCTTCTAGACTACTATACCTGCCAGAGCAGGTCTGATGAAATCTCCAAGTGTTAGTTGGGAGGAAAGATGTACTACAAATTAAAAACAAAAAAACATGGTAAGATTTTGGGTAGGGGGGTTCAGGAAGAATGCCAATTCTTTCTTGTTTTTTTTTTTTTCTTTTGGCAAGAGTAGACCCTCAAACTTGAGGCTGCTAAGACCGTTTCCAAGCTAGAGAACAAGTATGCAGATGAAGTTTCAAGTCAGCGTGCCTTGCGGGGATGGCTTGTAATCTGAAGAAGAGGTTTAGGAGGAGGAAGCTTCAGGCACTCAGGTAGGTAGGAAAGAGCAAAGGGGAAGGGCAAGCTGCTAACCGATTTTATTTGTTTTTCAAAAGGCATGTATTCCCTTTGCACACATCCCCAGTCCCTCAATGTTTCCGCCTGGCCAGCATTTCTAAGTGTGTCCACAGACCACCCATGATGAAGTCACCTGGGGGTTCCTTAATGGAGCAGCTTCCTGGGGTGCAGTCATGGTGCTTCCTGACATCTCCTGCCCTGGGGTGTTTCTTCTCAGGTCCCAAGTAGCTACTTCCTTGCTGGTCAGGTTTTAAGGTCCAGGACCCCAGTGTCCATGCCACAGCTAATGAATCAGGATCATTATCAGAATCACGATCATGCTTACTGAAGACTCCCCAGATGATTCTCACAAACATTAGAACTGGGCCACCGAGCTAAGTTACGTCCTGAGGTTCTGTCATGTGGAGTAAGCTAGGGAATCATTTGGTGGCATCAGGGATCTTGGGCAAACCACTAATGGTATCTTGGTTCTCTGGAAGGTTCCAACAGGGAAGGACTGTCTGCATCTCATTTACCAGAGCTGTTAGACTCCTAAACTACTAGAAATGAAGGAATCTTTGAAATCACTGCAATTTAGTTTCCTGATAGGATAGGGCTGTGGTTAACTTCATATGTCAACTTGGCTAGGCCAAGGTGCCCAGATTTTTGGTCAAACATATTCTGGATGTTTCTGTGGAGGTATTTTAGGATGAGATTAGCATTTAAGTTGGTGGACTTGGAGTAAAGCAGAATGGCCTCCAATGTGCTCTACCTGCGATGGCCTTCATCCAATCTGTTGAAGGCCTGGGTTGAACAAAGACTGACATCCCCCGAGCAAGAGGGAGTCCTGCCAGCAGGCCACCTTTGGACTTGAGTCCAAGTCCAACTCTCCCAGGGCCTCCAGCCCTGCAGACTTTAGATTTGCCATGTTCTGCAATCGTGTACGCCAATTCCTTAAAATAAATCTATCTCTCTCTATATACACACATCCTGTCGATTCTCTTTCTCTGAAGAACCCTGATGAATGCAAAGCCCAATGAGATATGCGAGCAAAACCTAGAACCTAGGTCAGGGCAGAAATGTGGAAGTCATGGAAACAACTCACAGTTCTCCTCATAGGGAGAGCACTAGCTTTTGTCATAGGAAGAGTGTTAAGCCTTGTGTATGTGTATTCACATGCACCTGTGTGTGTTTTCCCGTGAGCTCCCTGGAGCCCAGGACCTGCATGCTTTATTCATCTCTACAGTCTTAGTCCCTAACACTGAACCTGACAGAGAGTAAGTATTTAGCGAGTAATCGACAAAAGGGAAAACTTTTGTGACTCTCAATTATCTGGATACTTCTGGGGACTTTCCAAAGCCTCAGCAGCAGGACACATTCTAGTCCACTCCCTACCCTCCCTGTCTCCTGTGCCCCCAAATATCTTGACAGACAAGAAAGAGACCAGGGGAGAGGGGTTGTAGGGCCTCTGAGCAGAGGCAGAAGTGATGGGGGTCCTGGAGGTAACAGAGCTAACACCAAAGCCCCTACACCAAATGCCTTCTCTGTGGCTGGCACTCTGTTTAGGTACTTATGTACAGGCTCCTACATGTCAAGATAATGAAGTAGACACTAATGTTTTTTTAGAAACAAATGAAAAAGGGTTAGGAAGTAGAGATGGGGGTTCGGGATGAGGGTCCTAAAACCTAACCCTAATCCCTGCAGAAAATAGGCCCTGGGAAGGAATACCTCGTGTATATGAGGAGGGAGAAGGAACTTGGAGCCCATGCTAATGGTCACACCTCAGTCGCCTCCAGCTGGTGCCCAGAGCCTGTGCACTGGGTCCCTTGGGCAGCAGAGTGGGGCCTCCATGGCCTTTGGGATGGGCTTTGCCCTCAGATACAGTGGTGGAGGAGGCCTTGGAAGCGGTTACGATTGACTTCAATGATGGCATTTTGCTTTGGTCTTCAGAGCTCTGGGCTACCCATACCCAGGACACCATGTGTGCCCTCCCTCAAACCAAGTGTAGTGTGCGTGTTTGCAGTGTGCAAATGGGGGTGAGGGGTTGAGGGTGGATTTGGGTTGCACACTCCTATACCCCAATACTGCATTTGTACGACCTGGGTCTCCCCTCTAGGCAGAATGGGGCTCCCGTCAAGTTCTTTCAGCTCCAGTTGGAACAATTCTCCTTTGGACAGCTGAGCCCTTGGGCTGGGTGGATCTCTCCGGGGCAGGGCGCTCTCCCAGACGCTGACCTATCTTCTGAGCCAATTGGATCTGCCTCATCACAGGGAAGCAAGCTGACAAGCCGGCTCCAGCTGCAGCTGGGCCTCACACTCTGCAAAGCTTCTATTTTTCAAGGTGCTGCTCTATACCAAGGCCTGGACACAGTCTGTAAGCTTCCCAACCCCCACAGGACCCCGGGATGGGCCCGCGGCTGGACCCCAGCACTCCACAATGTGGTTCATCTTCGTAAAAATAATGACCGAGTTCCTCAAGATGCTATTGATAACCAGTTGTCCAGGACACTGGAGTATTTCTAAGCAACTGGGGCACACAACACATACCGAACTCCCAGGTCCCAGAACAGCTGCTCATTCTTAGAAATCACGCATTCACCTCCAACTGATATGCAAAAAAATTATGCAAAACCATGAGAAGCAAGCAAAAGAAGGTGCTTGCCAGATGCATTCACTTAAAAGAGTCAATCGGCTTAAAAATTCAGATGGATTGGACCTTGGGGCCCGACAGCAAAATGGAATTCTCCCCAGTCCCACTGAGTTAAGCACCGAGTCACATAATCTTTCCCAGCAGCACGGACACTTCTGATAGAGTAAACTTGGTATAAGGGAGGCCGGCAGTGGTACCTCCTTGATGGAGGTGCCCATCTTCCCTCCCTAGGAGATGAATACGAGTCCTGGGACAGTGTCCCTTCCCTTTTCCTCCCATGACAGCTGTGCCCCTCCTCTGAGCTTCCCCAATCCATCCCTCTAAGCTAGCCTGAGCAGCCCACTCGGGCCCAGCCTGGTCTCCAGGCCATGGAGGCAGCACTGAGCTTGTCTTATTCACCCTGCTGCATAGGAAGTGCTCAAGAAATATTTCCTAATAAAAACATTGCCTTTCGTGGACCAGCTACTAGAAAATATATTTGGTGGATGTGATTTTTAAATTTTTATTTTTAGGTCGGATACCTTGGAGGGGCAAATGCTCTTACTTGCTTCTTCTAGATGAGGGAACCAAGCTGGGGGAGCCAGGCTGGGTGGGATTCCAATTGTCTTCTTTTCAAGGAAAGTTTCCGGCTCTCTCACACACCACACTGGCCATGTCCCTGTTCTTTTTACCTGCAGAACTTGGAGAAACAGGCTGCCTCAAGACCCCTGACTTCTGTGGCTTGACAGACACCAACCCTTCCTGTGGGTCGGGGGCCAGGCTCCTGAGGCAGCAGGGTAGGGGCCTGGGGAAGCCCCCCTTGAGCAGTTAGGCTGGCTTGGGGGCTTGTGGAGTACCCTTCCCTTCGGGGGCTTTTCTGTGTTTCTGCCAGCTCTGCGGGGGCCCTGGCCTCTAGAAGGTGGCCCAGCCTTGTGTACAGGGAATCCCCCTCATGCCCACTGCAAGAGTGGCTCTGGTCTCTCCGTGGCTCTTTTCATACTCCGCACAGGGAGGCGCGAAGAGCCCGGGCAAAGGAATGTGTGTTCCAGGTGGAGCTTCCTGAGAGGCCAAGCAGTGCCCCTGGAAAGAGTCAGAAGATCTGGGCTTTGGGTCCCGGCTTCTGAGCCATCTTCAGCAAGCGATGAAACCTCGCAGAACTACTGGCTGAATGAAGTGGCTGTCACCTTCTCAGGGGGTTTGTGAGAATCAGATGAGAGGATGTACCAGAGCCATAACAATATATCTTAGGAGATCCGGTGTTGCAGGGCTCCAGCTTCGAGACCGGGTCCACCTTGGGTTTCAATACCAGGTGAGCAAACACTAGGGTCAACCCAGGTCCCTTGAGAGGGACTGAGTCCTTTCTTAACAATAGGCCCTCGCTTGACCCAATGCAGGGCATCCTTCTGAAGCTTGGGGGAAAACCCTGGCATGAGCTGAACCAGTCTCTGGGACAAATCAAGGATTTTGGAGTTGCAAAAGTAAACTATTAAAATTCTGTAGTCATCCAAAGAGAACCCCAGGATTGCTTAGTGGAATGCCCTGCTGTTTTTCCCCAGGGGAAGCATTTTCGGACGGGCCTTGGGGACGGGGGCTCACACTCAGCCGGCCCCGCCTGGAGTGGGCCAACTGAAGCCCGGGAGAGCCACGTCCATGTGAGGCCTGTGGGGAGGTCTCAGAAATCTGGATTTGCAACTATAGATGCCGCATGCGGCTTCTTGAGAGACCTCAGCGCTGCCATCTGTGAGTGTTACCACACCTCAAACGTGAAGAGAAAAACTGTCTCCTCTCCACACGACCCTGGAACAGCATCATCAGGGGGACTGCCGGGTGGGAATGCTCGGGGCCTCAAAGCAGGACTCCACGCACACACTGCAGTTCAAGGCTTGTTCGTTGGTTGATAAATACAGGTTTTGTTTCCCCATCAACTTGAGAGACGAGGAACAAGATTTTTCCAGTGCTCCCTTCATCCACAGCGTGATGCTGAGCATGTGGCAGGAGCCCAGCAAACGCTGACAGAACTTCGGTCGGCCAGAACCACAGGGATGTATGGAGCTTCCGTCTACTTTTAAGGACCAGCTTTCGGGATGAGGGCTCAGGCTCAGGGATGGTAACTGACCTTTCCAAGGTCACGTGGTCAGTGACGGCAGTGCTTCTCAACCTGGGACAGTTTTGCTCCCCAGGGGACATTTGACACAGTCTGGAGGCATTTTTGATTGCCATGACTGGAGGGACGTTCCTGCATCTAATGAGTGGAGGCCAGGGATGGTGCAAACATCCTCCAACGCACAGGCCCTGGACAGACCCCCACATCCAAGAATTATCTGGCCCCAAATGCCAGTGTTGTCAAGAGGTGGAAAAACCCCGGGTTGGAGGTAAAGAGAACAATGTGTTTAAAGGCACCAAGTTGTTCAGGGGTCTAGAAGGTCTAAAGGAGTGACAGTTCAGGTGTGAAGCAGGAATGTGGAGTTAATGAAGGGAACCGTACAGGTGAAGCTGGAAATGTAGGTGGGGACAGAGAAAGATCTTGTACACCCACCACAGTTTTGCTCCACAGACGACAAAGACTTTCTGGGTGACCTGAAGGGCCAGGCTAGAGCTGACTCCCGGCACAGTGCTCTCCCTGCAAAAATCCCCTACCTCCAACACCATGCTGCCTCTTTCCCAGCCACTCTCAGACCAGACCAGGATAGAGGCGTGGAGAGCAGAACTGTAGCAACCCAACGCAAGTCATTTTTTACCACCTACAAGATAAACCCAGACTCATCTGTGAGCCCACAAAACCACGTAAATATTTCTACCTATCATGCCATTATAACATGTAAAACAGGTTATAACATTGTAACTATTCACCTATTAATCAATCTCCTTGTTAGATTGTGAGTTCCCAGAGGACAAGACCCATGCTTAATTATCCTTGTAACCCTGGTACATCCCAGGATGCCTAGAAGTAGTCGGTACATCAAGCATGATGGGTGAATAAACGAAACAATGGGGGAAGGCAGACTGACCCACTGCTCAGCTGTACGGACTATGATGGGTTTCCTTCCCCCATTCTCTTTTTTTTTTTTTAATATAAGAAATACATGCTCATTGTATAAAAACATTAAAAAAATCCTAGAGACAACCCAAAAGATTAAATTAAAATTACCTAACCCCCTATGATTCTCCACAGTGATAAACACAGAGAACGTTTCAGTAGATACCCCGCCGCCCTTTCTAGGGCTGTATATTCATGAGATTCACATGCGCATATTTTTCTTTTTAATTAAAATGGTATCATACTATATATGTTGTTCTGTCTCTTGCTTTTTCACTTAAAATTACATTGGAAACTAGTGCAAGGAGTTTGTCTTGAAGCCGTGTTTGCATAGTGATCGCCCATTTTCATTTAGACGGCGTCTTTGAAGAGGGTCCAAATCGACGTGAATGTCTTTCCATGTCTCTGAATATACTTCCACACCGTGGCATTTCATGGCCGAAGACTCTGCCACTGTACAGTTCTGCTAGAATGTATTAAGCCACGCCTCAATTGTTGCAATTTGTCTTTTACTATGACAACAAAGCTGCCATAAATATCCTTTTAGCTAAATCTTTGCACACATCCCCAATTTTTTTTGTTAGTCTGAATTTCTAGAATAGAAATGGCTGGAACAAAAGTTGCATATTTCATAGGTTTTGAGAAGTACGGCCCTGATGCTCTCCAGAAAGGCTGTGCCAACACAGATTCCCACAAGCGGGGTATGAAGAGTGCCATGTTAGCTCTTTTTGAACAAAAGCTATCACTTAGTCTGTGTAAACACCAAGACAAGCTATTTCAATTCCATTAAAGGACCCATCTATATCATTTCAGCGGAGAAGAACTAACATTCTTAGTATTCGATAGCCTACCAGATGTCTGTGCTCAGTGTTGCTGTGATGAGCTATGCAGCTGTTTACGTGCTTCCGAACATACACGAGATGATACGTACAGGAGCACCTAGCCCAGTGGCCAGCGCTCTGCAAATGCCCCTGCCATCTGTGTATAGCCCCATCATTCCATGTCATTCCCTTGCTTCTGTCTTTGGTTGCTTCCCACTGACTGTATGCTCGGTCTGGACTCCTTGGTAAGGCTTCTAAGGCTCCATGACCTGCTCCTGAGGCCCTGTGGCTCCATCACCCACTCCACTCTGTCCCCGCCCTTCCCTACCAGCGGGTCTCTTAAGAGAACTCAGCCCTTTATTCCTCTGTGTCTTGAACAGGGCTATGCTTCCTCTTCCCATTCTCTTCCTTGTTTTCCTTTCCCTCCTTGTTTGTCTGCAGAAGTGTCTCCCAGGAAACCTATTTTCACGCTCTCTTCTATCTACCCCACCCAAGCAATGTTATCATGTCCTTCCATAGACCTCGGATCTTGCGCAACCACTACTTGCAACAAGTCTCCCGTTTTGTTGTAACACTTGTTTGCATGTGTATCTCCCTGACTAGATTGGTGAGAAGCAGCACCATGTTTTATTTTAGGTCCATATTCTCAACACCTGGCATGAAGCTTAGCGTACAACAGGTGCTTAATAAATGTTTTTTGAATGAATGTAAGAATGGACTGATCATCTCCTTCCTTCCTTTCTTCTTCCCTTCCTTCCATCTGTCCATCCACAGGACCCCAGCCACAACAGTCAATACGGTAGCCAGCTACAGTCAGCATAAAGTGGTCTCTTACTCAGATGGCACTCTGGGTGCCACGAACTGGTCACGTGCCATACCACTCCCTTCTTAGGATCAAGTGCAATCAATTGAACCGAGGGCTCTGCCATCATGTGTACCTTCAGGAAGAGACAGGGCTGGCAGGGCTGGAGAGAACAAGTTGAACAAGTTCTAGGTCATTCACCAGAGGCAGAGCTAGGGGTCGGGTGCTGAGCTGAGCTGAGCTGAGTTTGGCGTCAAGGCACCGACAGGAAAAGCCATGCTATGGGTGGAAGGGAGGACGGTGCTTCTGGGACCAGACACAGGAGTCGCAGCGAAGGGCAGAGAGAGAAAGGGATTAGGAGAGGGACCATGGGCCGGACGCACAGAGAGAGAGAGAGACAGGGAGGGGTTCAGATTTAAAGGAAAACAGCAGACAAGAAGGAAGAGAGTGAGGAAGAAACACAGACCCAAGTTAGCGTGGGCGTGTGTACGATTATGTAAGCCCAGCATCTTCTGCTGAAAACCCTGGAGAAGGGGTGTGCAGGAGAGAGCCTGAGCTCTTTACTCAATGTAATTAATTACTTTGTGGTTTTAAATAAAACCCAGCTATTCAGGGGAAGCCTGACAGGGTTTCTTTTAACTTACTGTTTGCTGAACCATCTCTTCTATCTCACTTACCTGATGTGGAACATATGCTGGGATCAGAATGACAGAGAATAAATCACCAGATTTGCTCGGCTTCTTTGAAAAATGAATTTGGGGGCTCAGATTTCTCATCAGTATATATCTTCCCCGAGCAGCCTTCTGACAGGGCATCAAGCTTGGGGGATGTCCTGTACAAAGGTAAATGGGTACCCAGAAGTGGCCAGATGTCCACATCTGGCATCATATCTATCACCCTGGGACGCAGGCCAGGCCATCTGTGCTAAGCTGACAGGTGTTTCCAGGGTGAAGTTTGAGAGCCTACTGAAATCCCAGGCATAGGACACAATCTGTGGTATTTACATGTGTTCCACAAATTTATTGGAGCTTTTATTTATTTATTTCTAAAGATTTTATTTATTTATTTGAGAGAGAGAGAGTGACAGCGAGCACATGAGAGAGTGCGCATGAGCAGGGGGTGCGGGGCAGAGGGAGAAGCAGACTTCCCTCTGGGCGAGGAGCCAGAGGTGGGGCTCCATCCCAGAACCCTGAGATCATGACCTGGGCCAAAGGCAGATGCTTAACTGACTGAGCCACCCAGGCGCCCCTATATGGAGCTTTTAATAGGCACCTGAAACATGGTACAACAGTGAAACTTAGTGGTAATGAGGTTCCCCCTAGGACCTTGGGCCAGAAAGCCTGGGATGAGTCTGCATCCTAGCTCTGCCGCTGGTGGCCTTGAGTGTGCCTCAGTTTCTTCATCTATAAAATGGGGATGAAGCAGGCTTATGGCTGAGTTTGTTGTGAGTTCAAATGTTAGTCATCCTCTCTGGACCCTCCTTTTCCCCACTCTTCTTATTGGGTTTCAGTGAGTTATAAACTTCCAGCACAGTGTCTGCCTATCTCAGACGCTAACTAAAAGTTCCTTTCCCCTTATTAGAGACTGCAAAAGCCCCCAGCCCTCTGGGTTAAAATAGAGCGAGGGTCCAGAAGTGTTTTTTTGACTCTGGAAGTTTGGGACGGGAGTGAACAGGGGTGTGTGTGGATGTGTGCGTGGCGTGGGTGTGAGTTCCCCCAGGGCTGAACCTACATTTGCTAAACTCTCTAATAGGAGCCGTGGAGAAGAACAAGGTCTATGCTAGCATTTTGGCTCCTGATCTCTCAATTTAGTATCTGTGTGATGTTGAACCAATCGTTTAGTGTCTCTGTGCCTTGGTTTCCCCATACCATGATGGGGAAGGGAGTTGGATTGGGCATCTTTTAAATTTTTTCTAAGCGTTCTTTTCATATTCTAAGGGTCACGTATACTCAGTATAGAAAACTTGGAAAAAAAGGTATTGAATCATGGAACACCCCATCAAAAACTAATGATGTAATGTATGGTGATTAACATAAGATAATAAAATTAAAAAAAAAGTCCAAATGAGATTATTAAAAACACCTATTACTCCACCACCCAGCGAAAACCATCGTTACTATTTTGGTATATTCTGCTTTCTCTGTACATAGTATACGGCAGAGTGAAATCATACTGTGTGTACAGTACTTTTTCTCATACTTTTTCTCCCCCTTAATGTTCGATTATCATAAGCGTTCCGTGCCCTTAAAAATTATTTAGGCCTCATTTTTAAGGTTTCTTCTGGGACTCAAATTTTATGAAGGATGGGGCTCTCTTCCTTTCTGTTAAAAGCTTGTGTTATTCTACAACACACCAGAGATCGTGTGAAGGAAGGTGCCCTTGAGTGGTGCCCCCCAACTCCCTCTGGCTCCCTCATCGTGCAAGGACACCCAAAGGCTCTATGACCCACCTGGCCCGCCCGCTTTCATTTGCCACCTTCGCTCTGGAGAATAAAAGCGGATTGTAGGGCTGCTTTGGATGAGTCCTCAATAAGTGATAGAGCTTTTAAAAAAAATCAAATATCATCAAGAAGTTTGACCTTATGTATTGGGAGAAAAAAATCTGCCTATATGATAGATTTTTTTAGGGGATGGGGCACTAAAAAGATTTCCTAAACTACCCCTTCTCTTCTCCCTTATTTAAAATTCCTTTATTACAAACAAGTTCTTTTCTTGTTACAAAGTTAAAATAAGACTTAAAGTAAAACTGGTTTGGAGGGAGTGAACACATTGACCAAAATTCACACAGAGATTAAGGCAGAGGTGCTGCAGTGTGCTCAGTGATGGATTCCTTTTGCCTGAGCTTGCAGGGAGACTCCCACGGCCCCGCCTTCCCAAACGAGCTTCAGGCCATGAGACGGTTCTGGTCATAGGCACGCGGGCTGAAGGAAGGCAGGTGACTTCCAGGTCTGGGTCTTTAAAAGGTCCTGATCTTCTTTCCGTGCTCTCTTCTTCTCCTGTCCTCACTTTGCAGGCCACAAGTTCAAAATGATAAAGCTAGGGGTGGAGGAAGGTGCCCAAACGGAATCAGAATTTGATGTGAACAAGAAATAAAGCTTTGTCGTGTTCAGCACAGCTGAGATTCTGACGTTCATTTCTTCTTGTACTTAGCCTTGCTTATCCTGACTGATGTGAAGGTTAAATAACCAATAACAGCGGATCCTTTTGAGACAAGGTTTGATGTTAGAGAAGATGAAGGTGGGGAGAGAGTACAGAGGTTGCAGGGAGGAAAAGCAGTTTGGGGGGATGCAGAGATGTTACCAGTCTATACAGAATCTTTTGTGTGAATTTAAAAAGGAATCCCTGGGTTAACAATTCTGATCTGCCGTATTTGTACACTGGAGTTGAACAATTAGGTGAGTGGTGGATGGATGGTGGAAACGAGGTTTCTCACTGTTGGAGTAAAAGTTACAGATAAGCAAAAGGAGGTGGCTAGAAAGTCCTTGGGAAGGCCTAAAAGCAACAACACGCCAGTGGCAAAAAAGCACACTTAGCATCCAGATTCTGGTTTCTAATACCATTACTAATAGAAGGAGCCAGGAATCCTTGGAAGAAGTGGCTGATTCTAGGACTGAGGGAAGTCCCATACAAGAGGAGCCTAGAACACCTTCTACTACTGGAAAATAAGGGAGTGCTCTGGGTTAGTTTCCTAGAGCTACCATAATAATCAACTACTAATTGGGTGGCTTAAAACAATAGGAATTGATCGTCCCATAGTCCTAGAGGGCAGAAGTCCAAAATCAAGGTGTTAGCAGGGTCATGCTTCCTTTGAAAGCTGTGAGGGAGAATCCTTCCCTGCCTCTTCCTAGTTGCTAGCGTTTATGGGCAATCTTTGGTGTTCCTTGGCTTGTAGCGACATCACTCCAATCTTTGTCTCTGTCACCACATGTGCATCTTCTCCCTGTGTCTCTCTCCTCCTCCTCTTCTTTTCTCTTAAAAATTATTAATTTATTTATTTGAGAGAGAGAGAGAGTGTGGGGAGGAGCAGAGGGAGAGGGACAAGCAGGCTCCCCAAGCTCACTGTGGAGCCCAACGAAGGGCTCGATCCCAGGACCCAGAGATCATGACCTGATCAAGAGTCAGATACTTAACAGACGGAGCCACCCAGGCGCCCCTCTCTCCTCTTCTTATAAGTACACTAGTCACACTGGATTAATTGGCTACCCTACTCCAATCTAGCTTCATCTTAATTGGTTACATCTACAACAACCTTATTTTAAACCAAGGTTATATTCTGAGGTATTAGGGGTTAGGACTTCAGCATATTTTGTTTGGGGGACACAATACAATATAGTCCAAAAAAACCACAATGATGGGGCATATACCAAAGGGACAGAAGCCAACTGAAAGACCTCCTGATGTCCAAAGATTTAACAATACGAGCAACAAAATAATGTAGTGTTGGATTATAACCCACAGTATAAAGTAAATACCCATAAGTCCATACTGACATGTGGCTACAGTGTGGACTCATATTGTAAATAAATGATTGGACAACTACACAAATAAGTACAAAAATAAACAGAGGAGAACAGACAAATCTCCAGTGCAGAAAATTCCAAATAATTTTTGTAGATACTCTGCCCTTGAGGAGGTGGAGCACAGCTCCCTACTCCTTAAATACGGGCTGCACAGAGTGATGCCCTTCTAAAGCAATAGGCAAAGTGGGAAAAAAAAAAAAGAATACTTTGTGGTGGAAAACCCCAACAAACATGGCCTCAGCCACGTGATCAACCTTAACCTCAACAGTTTACGGGCCAGACAAATTATGGGACAGAATATAAGTAAAGATAATTACCACTATGTTAAAATATGCATGGTATGATGTGATCAAAATGGCACTTTACCTCTGTGGTCTCCCCAAAAGCCATAACCCCAGTCTAAATCATGAGAAAACATCAGACAAATCCCAGGCAAGGGACATTCTACAAGATACCTGACCAGTACTCTTCAAAATGGTCAAGGTCATCAAAAACAAACAAAATCTGAGAAACAATCACAGTCAAGAAGAGCCCAAGGAGACAATGTGGTATCCTGGATGGGATCCTGAGACAGAAAAAGGATGTTAGGTAAAAACTAAGGAAACCTAAATGAAGTATGGACTTTAGTTAATAATAATAATATATCAATATTGATCCAATAATGGCAACAAGTGTACCATACGAATGTAAGATATTAACAATAGAGGAAACTGGGTGTGGGGTATATGGGAATTCCCCATACTATTCTGCAAATTTTCTGTAAATTTAAAACTGTTCTCAAATATAAAGTTCATTCTAAAAAAATGGTACTTCTAGAATAATAGTAATAAGTGGGCATGGCCTCATGCTAGGGTACATGAATTGAATAGTAGTTGAGTACCAATCTTTTCAGTAAGCAGAGTATCAATCTCAACGTACTCTATTTCCTTTCTCCCACCAGCCTGGTGCTCTTGCACAGTGGACAACCTGCACAATTTGGTGTGGCAAGTCTAAAGTCAAAATTTCCCTCTATCATCATTTTGCCTTGTGCTTATCCTGCATCTGAACATAGCATAATTTGTGCTGAGAACAAAAGAACAGTCAGTTGCATCATAAATGGGTACACTACAGGGATCGCCTATGAATTTCCAGGAGAAACATCATGAGCCACCAATGGTCAATGGATTCATCTTCAAGAAAGCACTGCTTTCCAAACCTGGAGAATTATAGCTCTGGCTTTCTTACCTGTTTTGAGGTAGAAAAACCAGGTGTGTCAAGGAAGTTGATGTTCTTATGGAAAAGGCATTCTCAACTTATATTTTGCCCACAAAGATAACTAGGGGGAGACTCCTATACCAAACTTCACTGAACCCCCACGGCAGCAAAGAAGTGTGGGAGATGGGGGGGCGGGGTGGTGGGAAGTAGAAGCATCCATCCAGAGCTCTGTCCTCGGAAAGTTGTTTTTCATTATTTACATGTGGTCCTGTGACAGCTAGCCAGGTGTCTCTCCATAAGAAAATCCCAGTGCAGCAAAAACAACCATTTTGAGCTACACATGACAAGTCCAACATTAATTTTCTGCTTTTCCCACCCTAACAAAGAAATGCACTGATATGTTTCTTCCCAGGGCTGCCTTTCCCTCCAGCATGGCTAGGGGACCCCTTTGTTTCTTCCTTGTCCATCAAGTGCCCTATGGTGTGAAGCATTCTAGCGGAGTAAGAAGGGCATTTTTGGTAAAGGGGCAAGATAGCCCAGACTGTCACCATATCAGAGCAACACAGGGGTAGTATGTCCCCCAAAACATAATAGCAACAATGCTGACAAAAAAGCCTGTGGAATATGGTTGGACTGGAACATGAATTAGAAAGCAATTTGGCAGTGTGTATCAGCAATCAAAAACACATTCAGACCCTCTGACTCCATAATCCTACTTTTGTCGATCTGTTCTAAGAAAATTACTCTACACACCAAAAATTCTCTAAGTGTAATAGCAAAAACAGCCTCAGTAACCATGAGAGATGATGGACTCTGAAAAACAAACTGAGGGTTCTAGAGGGGAGGTGGGTGGGGGGCTGGGCTAGCCTGGTGATGGGTATTGGGGAGGGCGCGTTCTGCGTGGAGCACTGGGTGTTATGCACAAACAATGAATCATGGAACACTACATCCAAAACTAATGATGTAATGTATGGTGATTAACATAACAATAAAAATAAAAAAAACAGCCTAAGTATTCAACAGTTGAGAAATGGTTAAACAAATTATGGTTCATAGCACTTGATGGAATATTATGGAACCCTTAAAATGATTGTTTATGAGAATTATAGAATATGAAAATTGCATACGATAGCTATGCTAAGTGAAAAAAGGGGGAAGATAAAAAATATAAGTAAAGATAATTACCACTATGTTAAAATATGCATAAGAAAAAGACTCCAAGGAAATTCACCAAAATGCTAACAGTGTTTGTATTAGACTGGTGGGATTTGAGTTGATTCTTTTTCCTTTTCTCTACTTACCAGATTTTCTATGATGTGGTAATATTGCATCTTAATGGAAGAAATTATTTTAAAATATGTCAAGTCCCGTCATCCCCCAATGCTTATGAAGAGTAGAAAGGGGTTCCATTGTATGTGTAGAGAAACATAATAATGGCCATCGATGATAAAAGAACCTTAATAAAAATTAATAACCTCCCCAGAAACATCCTGTGCAAGAATGGTGTAATGCTTTCCCAACACAGACATACTGACTTCCTCCGGGATCAGGTTTGGGGACCTTTTCCTTATCAAAGTGAGTGGAGTTTTGTCAAGCTGGGCTGAATGGGGGAAATCGGCCAACTCCAGACTTGCATGCTGCTCACGGCCGGGCAGCCAAGGAGCAGATGCCTTGCCTTGCCCCGTGCCAGTGTTCCCCACCTCCGGGCTCCTTGGGCCGAAGCGCTGGAGCCCACGTTGGGCTGGTCCAGCTTACAGGGCACTGTGGATGAGGCCCTCGCTTGATTCCCTAATGAGGGTGCAGCTCCTGGATGGGCGGCCAGTAGTGAGGGGAGGCTAGTGGGAAAGGAGGGAAAGAAATGGAGCCAGTCGTTCTGAATGAGCAATCAGTAGTAGGTGTTTTTTCAAGTGGCGGTCTGAAGGGAGAGGCAGTGGCTCTTTCTATAGCCCCTCATCGGCAGTTAGAGGAAATCTTGGCTGATGGAGCATGGCGGGCTTTGGGCTTTTATCAGCATTAAAAGCAAGGAAAGGGCCAGCCCGGGGTGGGGGTGGGGGGCAGTCACGTTATGGGTAGGAGGATGGGCCAGATGTAATTTTAGCGGAGCCAGGGGGCCACTCATGGGAGAGGACAGCTGATGTAATGAATGACAGAATGATGGAATAATGGAGCCAATCAACCCACGTTTTATCGCCCCCCGTTGTTCATGTTCTCAGGATGCTCTTTGATTTGCAATGTGCGGACCACAAGCAAACAGCTTGCTTAACGCGTGGGGAGTTGGCACGATGAGTCATATCGCAAGGGCCAGTGGCCTTATGGTGTCTGCTACTCACATAATTTCGATCCTTGCCAAATGCGAAGAACAATAAACCCAAATCAACCCCACCCCAATAAACATAAACGCACCCCAAACACACAACAGAAATTTCCCCACCGGTTTTCTTTCCAAAGCTAAAGAAGGGAGACCCAACTTTTTGTGCCAACTTCTGGAATCTTCCTTTCATGTTTTTCAATGAGAGGAAAAGAAGGCTGGTCCTTTTTTCCTGGAAAGATAAATTTTTAATGAATGTAAATGTTCTTTTAGCTCCTCAGTTTGGCGGAAGGGACCCGTACAGCTTGGACAGCCGGTCTCAGGAACACAATCAACTTGCTTCTTGTTATTTCTTTTTCCTTTCACCGCCCAGCGAAGCACAAATGCTCTCGCCTGGGCCTTTGTTTCTGAGCCTGCCATGCGCTCAGCCAGCAGAGACAGCTTGCCTTAGAAGGGAGAGCTCCTGATGAATTGGCCTCACTGGATTGTCTTCTAACAATGGCAACATGTCTGCTCCAACAAATCCTCCTCCCTGCATTTGCCCAGGTTTTATTTATTAAATATCTACTATGTGCCAGGAACTACTCTGTTTCCTCCTTTGAACAACCTGATGACATAGCCACTCTTACCATCATCACCATCATCATCCTCATTTTACAGATGGGAAACCGAAGTGAGGGGTCAAGAGCTGTCACAGCTGATCTGTGACAAAGTTGGCCATCAGGCCTCAGAGCCCATACTCTCGGCCTTGACAATACTCTGCCTCCCCTAGCACCTAACATCTTGCTAGGCACTGGGGGTGTGGGGCAGTGGGGGATGGAGTTGGGGTAGGAAAAGTGAAAAATTGCTTTTCCATTTCTTTTTAAGGTTTTATTTATTCACTTGAGAGAGAGAGAGAGAGAGCAGGAGGGAGTACAAGCAGGGGGAGCAGCAGACAGAGGGAAAGGGAGAAGCAGGCTCCCTGCTGAGCAGGGAGCCCGATGCAGGGCTCGATCCCAGGACCCCGAGATCACGACCTGAGCTGAAGGCAGACGCTTAACCGACAGAGCCACCCAGGCGCCCCTCTTTTCCAGTTTTATGGCCACTAGTTCCCTGGGCTGCTCTGTAGATCCTAATTCTTTAACATCCATTTTGGTCTCACTGGGCTTCCCCTCCCACTGGCTGGCCTATGATTGATTCTGCTTACTGCGCTGCCTCAGAGAGGGTGTACAAATTGCAGTCTGCATTTCTTCTGGGTCTGGGGCCCTTAGCTTTGAGACTGAGGTCGGGCTGGGCTCCCTTTCTTGCCTCCCCTGACCTTTCCCTAGCAGAGTGCCAACATTCCTGTCGAAGAGATCCAAGGGGACACCACAGTCACTTCTCGGGGATGTTGGGCTGGAGGGACACATGGAGTCTGGCTCACCTGGAGGGGCCTGCTTTAAGGATGGAGGGAGGACCTACATTCTGCCATGCCACACTGTAATTTCTATGATGTTTGGGTTAAAAGCCAGCCTTGGCCTTACTGGACTCATCATCCCCAGTTCTGCACCTTATTGACCCCACAGGATTTATAATCACTATCAAAGGAACTGACTGTTTTGGTCTGGAGATGGTCAGAGTTCCATCTGAAGTAGACTGTCAGTGGCATAGGAAGAGGAGGGAGAAATAACGAGCTGTTTTGTAGACCTCAGTTCATAGAAAATCAGAATTCTAAATAATCGTTATCAACGAAGAATGACATCAATCAAGCGCCTATTAGTGTGTGAGGTTGGGCACCCTATCAGGCAAACCAAATAGCTTTCTTTGACCCTAGGATGGCCTGAGTTGTACCGTTCCCCTGAACTCGACGTCCTGTGAAAAACTTGATCACGTAATGAGGGTGTCATAGAGGTGTCTCTCTCCCCCATGTGACCACGAGCTCTTTAGGGGCAGAGACTACTCTTCATTTCCTTTGCATCCCAGGGCTAAGCAGTCCCTTCACATAGGTTTGTTAAATGTTGATGACTCTCATACTTTATGGAGAAATGAGATATTTCTGCCATCAGATCTACCAACCTACCTCTGCATTCATCTTTTTCTTCTGTCCGCTTATATTTAGTGTCTCGTGGCAAAAGTCAGTTCTTCATCCCGTGCTCTGCGTTTCACCTCCTGCCTTCTCAAGGATTCCTTAAATTATCTCCTCCCTTTCTTTCATCCTGAAACTCTTTCTCTCTTCCCTGTGTCATCCCCGTTAGGCAAAAAGCAAGCCAACCCACACTCAATGATCTCCCACTCTTGAAATCTCCCTGAAACCCCACACCTTATTCTGGTCATCATCCCATTCCTCTGCATCTTTCTCAAGCAAACTTCTGGAAAAAGCTGGGTATACACAGTAGCTCCACTTTGCCTCCTCCCTTTCACACATGAGCCTACCTTTTCTGGTTTATACCCTATGGTTACAAAAATGTGTTCTTGTCAAGACCATTGCCAGCCTTTAAGTTACCAAATCTTGAGGTCTAGCTACCTCTGTCTCCATCTTGTTTAGCCCTCGGAAATGTTTCACACAGTTGCCTCCTCCCAACTTCTCCATATGCATTTCTCTTCAGGGACAGTGCATTCTGCTGCTTTCCACTCACACCTCTCTCTTGGCTTCTTCTCAGTCTCCCTGGTAGGGTCTTCCTCTTCCCACTCCCAAGATATAGGGCCCTGGCCTTGACCTTTCTCTTTCTATGCTGTGATTTCTTTAAGAATCTCAACAATTCCATCATATGTGGTTGACGATTCCTCTATTTATATCTCCAGCCCAAACCTTTCCATGATATCCAACTGCCTACTTGACACCCTCCCTTGAGTGTCTCACAGGCACCTCACATTGACCTCCTTCCAAACCAACCTCTTTGTTCTCTTTGCTTTCCCCAGACCACATCCTTTTCTAGTCTTAATCCTCACAACTAAAACCTCTGTCTACCTAGCTGCTCAAGCCAGGAAGCTGAGCACCATGTTTGATTCCTCTCCTTGCCCGCTCTGAGGGGCCCTCTCACGGACCCTCTCACTTGTCCACTTGTCTCTCCCCGCCTCTCTGATATTGCCAAGCGGTGCACCGGGTCCGAGGCAGATGCTGGTTCATTGAACAGACTTGGTCCACATGCTCTGTAAATGTATGTTGAATGATGAATGGATGAAAGAATGGGTGGATCACAGAAGGAAAGGCCCAGAGTCTTAGATTGCCTGTCAGAAGTTGTAGCACAATCATGGTCACAGTTGTGGCAAGAGGCTTGCCCCCGATTCATCTGGTGCCCCTGATCACTGGACTTAATCTTGCAGAGACTCAGAATCTTCCTCTATAAAATGAGCCTAGTAACATCTGACTCATAGGATTATTGTAAAGATCCAAGAGCATGACCCCTAGCATACAGTTAGTGCTCAATTCATGCCTAATTAGAAAAAGAAAAACCTATAATATGAACAACCCAACCATTGGATTATTTTTTCCTGTTGTTTTGGCACGTGTTACACTCAGCCCGAGGTAAACCTAAAAGGCTTATGAACGAACGGATAAATACAGAGCACACATCATCACCAACAAGTCAGAGGAAAAAAGAGTGATTTCAAACCTGAGCCCAGATGCGGTCGGAACCCTGGGGACGTGGTGCGGGTAGGGGGCGCTCTTCTTCCATCCCCGTCTGTCTCCACCACCAGCTGGGCTTTGCTACTGTCTTCCTGTTCCCGCTCCTGCTCCCAGAGGGGCAAGTGATGGATGGAAACATCATAAACAAGAACAATGCCTATTGTACTCGGCTTAGAAACGGCCTGTGTTCTTTTAAAAATTATGAATAAAATAGCATACTGACTAAATCGGGTGTGTGGGGGATTCACAAATGAGAATGCAAATGAAAATGAGCTAACTTGTTAGGTTTGGGAGGAAAAAAAAGAGGGGTCCCTGGAATGGCCTCTGTCTATTGCTGGGATGGTGACGGGAAAGCCATCTCTGTGAACAAAAGATCAGATATTGCCTCCCGAGCGCTGTCTGCTTCAGAAGAAAGGTCTGTGGTTAGGAAACCTCTCATGGAGGAAAGAGCACATTTTGGGGGTTGGGGGGAGAGGGGGGCCTGTCTGTACAGTACTGACAATTTTGTGGTTATTTGTTGACCTGATGAGACGGGAAATAGTTCAGGTACTAAATCCTAAAGGGAGAGCAGAAAGTGTTATAATAAAAGTTGCAATTCCTCGTCCCCGGTCCGGGTTGAATGCAGCCAGCAACCAACTCACCAGACTTCTGCTCACAGGAGTTTCATCTGGGCCTCAGCTCGTGGGAAATGAAAGCCCAGCCACTCCTGATGTTGATGGCATTTGCAGAAAATTGTACGTATCATGCAGATCTATTTCCTTTTCTTAGCCTTCTTTCAAAAGAAATGAATTCCTAGGGCACTTATGAAAATGAATGAGTGGGGACAGGAGACTGGAACCAAGTTTTTTGTAGGCAGGAGGGTCTGAGAACAGTGTCCCCTGACCCTCCTGGGCACTGCCACTGGATCCCAGGGCCAGCTGACGGAGAGCTGACTTTGCCTTTCAAGCCTCCCTGAATCCCCTTGGACATGGATGCTGTATCAAAGGTCTGATGAGTGAGCCAGAGGTTGAGGGGGAAAGAGAGAAGGGGAGACAGATGACAGCAAGGAAGACCAGCCCCAGATGTCACCAGGGGGCTCAGCAGAAGACTCCTGTGGCACCAGGCACACAACATTGCTCACCAACAGTGACACGCCCCCCCATGGATGAATCAGTGCAAGGCAAGTGTGAGTTTTTCCCCAGAAAGTGTAAGTGGGAGGAGTTGCAGAAGAGGGCACACTTTGAAAGACTAGACAATTTCACCCAAAAAGACTGAGAATTAACTAAGGGAAATGTGTAAATGATTACACTGGACTGAGTGTATTGGAGTGGACCACATGTCTGCTCATGAGAAGTGCAGATAAGGAATAGGCAGATATAGTAACTCCAGTTCCTCTGTATATCTGAGCTCTCCTGTGAATAAATTTGCAATCTGAATGCACATGTTGCTTCTCTTCACTGTCAACCACTACCTGTATTTCAGTAGGTGCTTATTGAAAAATCTGGAAAGTTATATAAAGGCCTAAATGAATGGATTTCTAATAACTGAGTTTCCAATGCTGGTGGGAGGGTGAGACATATCTGCCTATGTTATTTTACAGTACAAACAATTCTAAGATATAAAACAAAGGTGAGGAAGTCCGACGACGTTCTGATGTTTGTCATGACAGCTGGAGTTATATCCAGAAGATGTTTTGGGTGCCCGTAGGACACGTTCAGTCTATCTCCTGGGTAATCTAGTTCTGGCAGAGCCTGGTAGAGTCTGTTGGCCTGGTTCCATAGTTACCTCTTGGGTACCATCTCCTTGGCTGGGTCAATGGGATAGAAGCAAGAGAACATGGACTTTGGGCTCAGAAGACTGGACCTCAACCCCTACCCTTGTCACTTAGCGTGTGACCTTGAGCTCTTCGTACAATCCTTCTGAGTCTCAGTTTTCTTGTCTATAAAATGGGGATAACAAAAGCTTCCTCGTAGAGTGGGAACAAAAATCGAAAAGGGAATACATACGAAAATGTCACAGAATGTTTGCCTGTATGAGTACAAAAAGTATTATCATCGGGATGTTTCTTTTGTTGTTGTTGTTTAAAGATTTTATTTATTTATTTGACAGAGAGAGAGACTGAGCACGAGCAGGGGGAGTGGCAGGGAGAGGGAGAGGGAGAAGCAGACTCCCCACCAAGC
Source organism: Zalophus californianus (assembly GCF_009762305.2). Classification (NCBI taxonomy): domain Eukaryota; kingdom Metazoa; phylum Chordata; class Mammalia; order Carnivora; family Otariidae; genus Zalophus; species Zalophus californianus. Next base: position 22,393,161 of record NC_045605.1, read on the forward strand.
AGGGAGCCCGACACGGGACTTGATTTTAAGACCCTGAGATCATGACCTGAGCCAAAGGCAGACACTTAACTGACTGAGCCACCCAGGCGCCCCCATCTAGATGTTTCTAAAAGTAAATTACAACCAAATGCTAGTGAGGATGCAGAGCAATGGGAACTCTCACTCACTGCTAGTGGCAATGCAAAATGGTGCACCCACTTTGGAAGACAGTGTGGCAGTTTCTTATAAAAAGCTAAACATAGTTATACCATTTGATCCAACAATTGCACTCCTTAGGTATTTACTGCAATGAGTTGAAATGTTATGTCCACACAAAAACCTGCACATGAATGTTGATAGCTGCCTTTTTTCCCCCATAATTGTCAAACACTGAAATCAACCAAGATGTCCTTCAATAGGTGAATGGATAAACAAACGGTGGTATATCTAGACAATGGAATATTATTCAGCACTGAAAACAAATGAGCTCTCAAGTCATAAAAGGTCATGGAGGAGCTTAACTGTATATTGCTAATGGAAAGAAGCCAATCTGAAAAGGTTATACATTGTATGATTCCGACTACATGACATTCTGGAAAAAGCAAAACTACAGAGATGGTACAAAGATTAGCAGTTGCCAGCACGTGGGGGTTTGGAGGGAGGAATGAATAGGTAGAGCACAGGGGAATTTTTAGGGCAGTGAAACTATTCTGTGTGATACAGTAATGGTGAATATATGACATTACACATTTGGCAAAACCCATAGAACTGTATGACACAAAGAGTAAACCCTGATATAAACCAGGGACTTTATAATTAATCCAGTATCAGTATTGGATTATCAGTAGTAAGAAATATACCCTACTAATGCAAGATGCTAATAATGGGAAATATGGGAATATCTGTACTTTCTGTTCCATTTTCCCATAAATCTAAAACTGCTCTAAGAAACAAAGCCTATTAATTAAAAAAAAAAATAATTACAGTGCTGCTTGAACCACTGACTCTTCTTCCCCACCCTGTATCCCAAGAGAAACAACTCTTCGGAGGGAGGGTGTCAGCTCTCCCAGCACAGCCTCAGTAATGCCAGGCTCGTTCCCACCCTGGGTAAAGGCTTACACAGGCATCGGAAAAAGCATGAATCAAAAATGACAGCACATTCTTCATGCTGAACTATTACCTTGTCTGGTTATTTTGCTATTCATACAGCCAATAATAAGCCACTCTGCTCTCATGTCTTCACTTAATTTGTTATTTAGACTAACCTTTCCCTGGGACACTTTTGTTTCCACGGGGGGACCTAGGTTTTATTTTATTTTTGCTAATGCAATAAAGTTGGAATCTGGAACACACACTTCGGTTCCTAGAGGTGACCAGGGGAGCGGCCAGGGGAAGGAAAATTAAAAGGCCAGACACAAAACAAGACCTCCCTGATTATATATTAAAATGGTGAACAAAAACCCAAAGACCTGGTTAATAGGATAAACAGGGAGCGGCGCCATCCCTGTTCGCTCCCCAGTTTCCTGGTCCCAGGCTGAAGATTCTCTTGGATGGAGAGATGCCCATTCTGCTGGCCCTGTCCTGTTGCACAAGGGGTGGGCATTGCTCAATCTGGAGGAAAGGAGGAAGCACAGAGACGGCGGGTTCCGAATGGCTGAAGGAGGGATTTCGGAACCATGCCAGCAGAGCTGGCCTTCGCCTTAAAAAAAAGCAGGTTGCGTAGGCGGTATGATCTGAGAAGCCCCAGTGTCTCTGCCACTGAAACCTAAATTCTCCTTCTTCCTGTGGGAAGCGTGAGCAGGCACCCACTGGGTAACGGGGCACTGGAGACATCACACGCATTCCTTCCTGTGTTAGGCAATGCTCTCTCCCCTGCTCATTTTCAGTGAAGCTGCTCCCGAGCCGATCAGCAGCTTAGAACCCTCGGGAGTCTGATGGAGCTCTGGGACTCAGAAAACGGCCTCCTTGATAGTGGGGGAGAGTAGCACAGAGCTGGGAGGGGGACAGATACCAAAGACGATGCTTCCTATCAGGGCTGGGGTCAGAAAGGCTGATACCCTGCAGCCTTTCTGCATCCTGTCTGGGGTAGGACTTGGCACCTGTGGGAAAAGGGAAGGGGAAGAGTCAGTCAGACTCCCTGAAGCCCACACTCAGGACTGCCCGGAATCAGCAAACCAGAACTCTGGGGTGTTACTGTAGCTTTCTGAACCTCGTGTCACCAGATTTGGGAGATGGTGGCATTGTGCGGGAATCACCAGCCCCGGCTCTGAATATCTGACCGATTCAGACTTAACCCCTGCCTCTGCCCCTTACGGAACCTCCCTGAGACTCAGTTTCTCATCCATAAAATCGACGAATAGTCCTATTTTATAGATCCTTTGTGAGCATAAAACATGTCAAGTTTTTAGCACAATACCGGGCCCAGAGGAGCACTCAATCTACTAGGATTTTTTTTGTTTTTGTTTTTAGATTTTATTTATTTGTCAGAGAGAGAGAGAGCACGAGCAGGGAGAGGGGCAGAGGGAGAAGCAGGCTTCCTGCTGAGCAGGGAGCCCGATGCGGGACTCGATCCCAGGACCCTGGGATCATGACCTGAGCCCAAGGCAGACTCTTAACGGACTGAGCCACCCAGGCGCCCCTCGATCTACTAGTTTTGATGGCATGGCTCTTCCTGGTTGGAAGTCGGAATCTGCTGCTCAGTGTCCAGGGCCCTCCAGCTTCTGGGTGCAGAGTGGCCCCATTCGTCTGTTCCCTGTGAACTCAGCCATGCCCTCTTCCCTGCGGACCCCGGGAGGTAAGCCCCGATGGGCACTCCAGTTTTATTACGGGCTGACTGTGGAGTTCAGTCCTAATCCACCCAGTGGCCTGTGGCAGCTGGAGCTGTGTGACTGGGCTGCTGATGGGTCCGTGGCAGCAACAGCCTCGGCGCTCCCCCACCCCCCACCCCCCACCCCAAGCACGGCCAGCTCTGGGCTGATGTATATGAGGAAAGCACAGAATCATATGGTTGAAGAGAACTGTAATTGTAATGGAAATTCAAATCACTCCACTGAACCTGTTTTCCGCATTCGCATTTTGTCCTTGTAAATCAGAAGCACCGGGAGCAATTTATTTCTAAACATCAACAATTGGGAATGGGGAGGAAAATGAAATAATTGCATTCTGACTCACTTGAAACAATTCATCTGCATGTACATGCAAATCCTGAGGGCATGTGGACACTGCAAAGTAATGCACTGGCTGGATTTTGTGTTTTCCTCCTCCCGTGTGGGCCTGGAAAGGAGGAGGAAGGCAGCTATCTTGGAGCCAGGTGGATTTCCACTCCCTGCTGTGCGAAACTGATGACCGTGGCCCACGGCTCATTGCACCCATCACAGCCAGGTGGAAACATTTCCCTGCGCTGGGGGCCCCGGGCAGGCATCTGTGTGCCCCCCCTCCCCTTCCCTAATTTATGCCCCTCCAAGGGGGGCCTGGAGAGACGCATGGAGGCCCCGCTCTTAGGTCCCAGGCATGCAGCCCCTTTCTCTCTGAAAATATGTCCTTCCTTCCCCGCCCCAGCCTTTCCTTTGCCAGAACCCGAGCTTCTTGCCCACTGGGATTCCCAACCTGCTGACTAGTGTCCAGGGAACCTCCTGTGAGGTCTGCCCAGAACTGGGCATCTAAGCCAGCCACAGAAACAGATACTCTGGGTCCCAGAAAAGCAGGGGTAGCTAAAAAATTAGGAAAACATCTTTTGGGGGAAAGAATTTGCCACTTGATGTTTCATTAAAAGAACTGAAGAGAGGAAAAGCAGAGCATTTCAGGTCTTCTTTTTTGATGTCATGGATTAGTGTTTTACAGAAGTCTACACTGGCCTGGGGCTCGGGGGGTGGGGGAGTGGGCATCATACAGCCCTGTTTAACTCGTAGTCTCCAAATAATCTGGCTCTAGTCCTGCCAGATTCCATAGGTCCAGGATCCCATAGGTTCTTTTGGTTACTATGATCCTAACTGGCTGTGTGGATATGTCTTCAGGGTTGTTAGCCCAGGGGATCTCTTATAGAGAAACGATGTGGAGTAGCAGTAGCCTAAGAAATGCTTTTTGATTGAGGAGGCAAATGGTCTAAGAGGAGAAAGCATAGGTTTGGGGTCTAAAGCTGGGTTCAAATTCTCCATGGTTCTGTGGTTTTATCATCCTGCCCCTCAGTTTCTCTGTCTGTAAAATGAACAGGACAGTAAGGCCTGCCACAGAGGCGTCCCTGTGTGTATGTAAAGACTTAGATGACTGTCCTGTGAACTACAAAGGGGTGTGTGTGTGTGTGTGTGTGTGTGTGTGTGTGTGTGTGTAAGAGGAAGAAACGTTATCACTTTAACAGCTGCCCTCAAGGTTTCTATTGGATGTGCATGTTTTTTGTTGGAAGAAAACAGATGATAAGACCCAGGGGAACGTGGAGACTTCTAGGAAGGTGAGCGTACCAGTCAGCAGAAAGCTACGGGAGAAGCTGGTGCCGTTTCAGAACAAGAGGGGACCCAGAAGGAAGGATGGGGGGGGGTCGGACAGGAGGAAGGGGGAGAGCTGGTGAGAGGGCAGAAACCCTCCCTCGTTCCTGGAAAGCCCTCTGCCCCTGATTTGGATGAACTTCCAGTAGAATGACGGAAGGCTTGCTGTGAGAGATTTCTTAGGGGAACACCCAAAGGAGCTGAGCCTGCCCTGGGTGAGGGGGTGGAAATAGGGCAAAGGGCGCCTACGAGTGCAGGAGCCAAGCCTGAGAGTGAGCTGGGTCTTGGGAAGGCTTCGGAGGAGTGTCCCCCATCTGTTCTTCTTTAGAATCACATGAGGAGTTAAAACAAATAATTGTCAGGTCCACTCCAGACCAACTCCACAGAGTCTCTGTGGGAGGGGCTCTAAGCTCTGGAGTGACTCTGAAACTTCTCTGTGATCTGAATGTGAGCCAGGACTGAGGACCATTCTTTTTTTTTTTTTTTTTTCCAAATGTTTCCACTTTTTTTTAAAATTTAAAATCAATTAATTAACATATAGCGTATTATTAGTTTCAGAGGTACTGTTCAGTGATTCATCAGTTGCATAGAACACCCAGTGCTCATTACATCCTGTGCCCTCTTAATGCCCATCCCCCAGTGACCCCATCTCCCCGCCCCCCCTCCAGCAACCCTCAGTTTATTTCCTATGATTACAAGTCTCTTACGGTTTGTCTCCCTCTCTGATTTTGTCTTGTTTTATTGTTCTCTCCCTTCCTTTATGCTCCTCTGTTTTGTTTCTTAAAGTCCATTCTTTACATGGCCCCAGGTCATCTGTCACCAGATCTCAAGGGGCTGGCAGGCAGGGCACATCTGCTGTACCCACGGGCTTGGCATCATTAAGAATCTCCCAGGAGAGGTCAGGGAAATGGCCTAAGCTAACAGGAAACTGGGTTGGGCCATTTGGAACCTGCCCCAAGTGGGACCGAGAGCCTATATCTCTGTCGACGGAACCTTGACCTGTTCCTGTCTCCCATGCCTGAACTCTTACAATAAAGCAGGGGCTTGCGCGGCGGTAACCCGGGCAGGAGGGGCTAGGGGACCTAGAGAAGTAAAGCCTCACTAGGTATTAGTGTAAATGGCACATATGGCAGGTACAGAGGTCTCCAGGGAGGGATTTCTCTCTTGATTAAGATTCAACTGCAGGGGAATCTCAGAAACCTTATACCTTTTGTATGTGCAAAAGAAAAAAAAAAAAAAAAGAAGTGCCAGGATTCTCAGATATCTTAAATATGCTCCTCTCCTGCCTTTTCTGCCTGCAGACAGCATTTGTGGGACTGGGACCTTCAGGATTACCTCAAGAATAATGAGCCCCAGGCACCTTTTCAGCTCCATTAGTGACTGAGATGCAGTACTCTGTCCCCAGCCACAAACAGGCCGCTCTGAGGGCCAGGCTTGAACCCCAGGCTTTCTGGCCAAACAGAACTCTCTAACCCCCGGACAATGAAGGAGCGAACAGGAAGCCAGGTATCATTATAAAGGAGATGCTGCTATGACAGGGGATAATGGGATGGCAGAGCAGAGTGGCTGGGTTCTGAGCCATGGCTTAGGACGCTCCAGTTAACAGGATGTCTGCTGGCTGTCGGGGGTTGGCGAGGCACAAGGCCATCTAGGAGTGAGAACAGTGGGCGCACTGCTTTAGCACCTACTATCCCTGGGGCATGCATGCCCATAGACCTGACCTTTGCAAAACTTCAATCTTATTGGGCTTTCTGATTTTTAGTAAAACTTTGATTAACTTGAACGCTCAAAAAAAAATATGGATTTATGGCTAACAAAGTTTATTTTGCCTAACTGAGGATTAACTAGAAACTGCACCCCTCTTCAGTTTCAATTTTTATAGAAAATGTTTTTTAACAACTGTACTTGCTTTATTTTCTACCCTAAGTATTAGTGGGTAGTTAACTTTAATGAATGATTTCCGGGTCTTTGGGGACCAGTCCGTTGTTTGTGGCTACAATGGAGAAGAATAGTAAAGCCAGTAGACATTCAGAAATTTTTGCAATGTCACAGTTACTACTCACCCTTTACCTCCTGCCTTAATCATCTGCTTGTGGTTTCTCTTGCTTTCTTTGTTGGCCCTGCCTCAACTGGAGAGGCTAACCAAGGAGAGGCTAAATATCCTACACACAGAGTGGGCATGGTGCAGGCAGGTGGGAGCCGAAACAGAGGGACATCAGCCTCGGGAGAGAGCATCAGTCCTAGAGCTCATCATTCACGAGGCACCGAGAAAGTGGCTATATATACGGGAGCTGTATTCCCCGGGAGCTTCCCAAATGGGTATTACAGAGTTACCTAGCTGATTCCTTCATTCATCAATTCCAGAGCACTGAGTATGGAAGAATAAAGTGCCAGCCCATACAGGATGCCAGGTGCTATCCTGCGGAGAGGAGCGGAGAGGGGTCTGAGGAGCACACCTGGCCCTCTGAGTCTGGGGTGAACTGACTAAATGTAGCTTAAGTTCCCCTGGTGGCATGTTCCTTGTGCAGTGGGACTGCCTAAAAAAGTGTGACACATCCATTCTGTGTAGAGGGACGTGTCAAGGCTGCACAGAAATGAGCCCAATAGAGCTAGGCCCTGCCAATGAGAAACAGAGACCACCTCGGGCGGAACTGAAGGAAAAGCACTGCTAGCAGAGGGAACAGTTTATGCAAAGGCACAGAGGTACGAAAGGCCCTGAGTCTCTCTAGGAGGGGCAGCTAATCCCATGAGTGTTAACAGAGGATTAAGGTGAGGAAAGTAACTTCCCCCGATGGGCTGGAAGAATATATATTATAAACTCACTGTTAGTTAAATTTATGATACGTACAATTGATAATATTTGGCTACTATGAAATTCTCCTGTAAATTACGGAGTCCCCAGGAATAGACAGCCTCTTCATGAAAGGAGGCCTTCCATCCCACTAGGATCAGAGGTAACTTTCTACACATGCTCTTTGGGCAATTGCTGGCTGTGAACTGTGCTAGCCCTGGGAAAGCACGTGGGGTTTGTACCTCTTTTCTCATCTGCTTGTTTTATGTTCATTTTTGTCTCAGCTATCCACTAGATACTCTCAAGGGTAAGAGCTCCGTAGGGACCCGGGATCACACCCCCATACATACAACACCTGTCCATGCTGCCAAGGTGATGGCTACTAACAACACCTCGGAAGACAGCCCTCTGCAGTGGGACAGAGCTGAGCGGTATGCTGAAAAGTTATCGGCGCTGAAAAGAGCAACGGCAAGTTGTACATGAACTTGCATGCATGTCTGTGTTTATGTGCATGCATGTGTGTGTGTGCCAGTTTATAAGTATGTATTATGTATGTGTGTTTGCCTGAGAGCTATCTATATGCATGTGTGTTTGTGTGTGCACGTGCACACGTGTGATTATGCATGTGTATGTTTCAGACACTTGGGCTGTATTTCATTAGGGGCACATGAGGTACAATTTACA